>NC_060272.1:16110881-16426724 GCF_021613505.1 Equus quagga | reverse complement strand
TTTCCATATACCCTTTGCGCAGCTTTCCCTAATGTTAACATCTTGCATAACAATAATGCCTTTATCAAAACTAAGAAATCAACATTGGTACAATGCTATTAACTAAAGAATAGGCTTTATTCTGATTTCACCAGTTTTCCACTAACATCCTGTTTTGATCCCAGGATCCAATCCAGGATTCTACATTGCATTTAGTTGTCATATTTCCTTACTTTTCTCAATTCTGTGGCAATTCTGGGCCTTTCCTTGCTTTCATGACCTTGACACTTGAAGTGTACTGGTTAGTTATTTTGTAGAGTGCCTCTCAATTTAGGACTGTCTGATGCCTATGCATGGATAGATTGAGTTGCATTTTGGACATGAAGCCCACAGAAGTTGTGTTCCCTTTTCATTGTTAGGGTTACATGATATTGGCATGTATGGGGTTCCTTACATAATTAATAATATAGTTAGTGAAACAAGACAAATTACAGGGAGCTATATTGGATTCCAAGGGCTGACATAAGTACCATAGATTGAGTGGCTTAAAAAACAGAAATTTATTTTCTCATAATTCTGGAGGCTAGAAGTCTGAGATCAATGTGTCAGCAGGGTTGGTTTCTTTTGAGGCCTCTCTCCTTGACTTGTAGATGGCTGTCTTTTTATAATATTTTCACATGGTGTTTACTCTGTGCATGTGTCTGTGTCCTAATCTCTTCTTCTTATCAAGAAACCAGTCATATTGGATTAGAGCCCACCCTGAAGACTTTATTTAACTTTAAGTACTTTTAAATGCCCTAATTCCAAACATAGTCACATTCTTGATATCGGTCCTGAAGTGAGTTTGCTCAAGCCAATCAAGTGCAGCAAGCCAATCTCTGACACCGGGTGTAGTGGAAGAAAGTAGCAATTTTATTATTGCACAACACTGAGCAAGGAGAAAGGGCAGGTGATGCTGAAATCCCAAACTCCCCAAAAACCTAAAAGCAAGGGTTTTTATTTGGGGTTTTAGGTAGGGGAGGGGGAGCATATGGCCTTGGTGGTTGGAGCTTTCCCACCAGCCTGTGTTTGGCCTTGAGACTGCTTGCAGAGATGAGGGGGAGGAGATAACAAATCCAGGTGGTTATCCTTAGCCATTTGTCTCCATGGAGGATAGTGGATTCTGGAGCCAGGAAGCCAGGGAGTAAGCAGGGAATGAGCGTTTTGGTTTTAACCCCATATATGCTGGGTTTAATGTAGGGAAACCAATATCAGGGCCAGTATCATTCTGAGGAACCTGGGGCTTAGGACTTCAACATATGGATTTTAAGGGGGAAGGGGACACAGCTTAGCCCATAACAGGTCCTTCTCACGTAGGGACATACACTGAAATAGAAGAGGCAAAGGATTTCACCAGGACAGTAGATCTTCAGGGCTCCTCAGAAATAGAAGTAGCTTCTTAGCAAATTGGAGAAAATGGTCCCAGCAAACATAGTGAAACTCAAAGAGGACAAAATGCTCAATGGGAGAACCAAGCTGCTGAAGCATTAAACAGGAGACAGCTGGTTTAAGAAAATGAGCAGGATAGAGGGAAGGATTGGTCCTTGGACTTATAAATGACTCTAAAAAAATCACGTGCCAGTGTTCCAGCTGTAAAAGTCAGCGTGATATGGGGATGCTGCGAGATATTTAAAGGTGCAGAAATCTTTTTAAGGAAACATTGGAAAAGGCTTATTCAGCCAAAAGAAGAAATTGCTGATGGGAGATTTAATTATCTCCAAGTACTGTATGTGAGGGAGTTCTTAAACCAACGACAGTGACCAGCTGTTTCAAAACTTTACAAGAACAGATTTCAAGTAAACAGGCTTAAATGGCAGTGAATGAAATTTAGAACAGAATAAAATTTTTCTGACAGAAACAATGGTTAAATACCAGAAAACTTACAGATGGAAGAAGTATGATGTTGTAAAAGGAACATATGAGTTAGAGTTAGACACATCCATTTTGCATACCAGCTCTGCTGTTCAGCTGTGTGATCTTGGACAAAGAACTTAACCCCTATGATGATACCAACGGCTACATTATTTTTAAGGACTAAATGAGCAACTACAAGTCATTTTAGCAGATTTACTAACGTAAATATAGCAGATTGAGAAGAGAGCTTGCCCTTCAATAATTGTGAATTTGATTGATTGTTGCTTTCTCTCCTGTATAATTTCATTTCTTAGAGGTATCTAAAGAGTTCAGTCAGTGTCTCTGCTCAACTTGAATTGGTATATATGTGGTATTTATATGAAGTCCAGGAAAATGGTATTTCCAGTCCCTTTAGCTCTAAGACTTTATATTTTCAGTCACAAAGTGATTTTGGGGCTTAAATTCCTAACCCTCTAAGAATCCAGGTAAATCAGATATGCTGTAGGTTCAGTAGAAAATTATAGGGACTAGGTAAACTCTTTTTGCTGTCAGAATAATGCAGGAGCTTGTGTTTGGGAGAAAGCATGAATTATTTGACAAATCACAGTTTATAAAATTCGGCTATGGTTAAGCACTGTGTGTTACTGGATTTCACAGAAATATTTTTCTATCGTAGATTTAAATCCCTTTACAGATAATAAACCCTGATGGAAAGGCATGGTAAAATCTAGGGGCTCATTTGTAGAGTCCAAATTGACATAGATCACTATGCTTTCACAATTTGATGTAGTATGCCTGCCGTGTGTTCACTCTCCGAGACAATGTTGCAGCCAGTGTCTTAGCATAGCTGTGAATGTTAGACGCTTTGAGTTCTAATTTGGGGTATTACCCTTTTTAGTTTGAGGAAATATCACAGTCTCTCAATTTCCCATCTCTGAAATTAGAATAGCCCCCTAATTTCTGGCTTCATAGGAGTTATTTATTTTAAGTGTAATGCAGATGTCTCCCAGGTCTCACGAGCATGGGGAATACAAATGATGTCACATTGATCGGTTAAACTCAGACCGCTCCCTTTGCCTCAAAAGCTGTAGTAAGTGAATTCTCTCTCTTCTGGATTCTTCAGGATTATCTCCCTTATCTAATATTTTTCCAGGATGGTATCTCCATGAGCCTCTGATGCCAGCCTGGGCACTGTCTAACCCCTTGCTCCACAGCAGAGAGTAAGTTAGTCCTCATCATTGCCATGATTAGAGCCTCTATTCCAAGTATCCACCTGTGTTGGCACCTGGGCTCTTGCTGCTGTATCACTGCCCTCTGTGCTAGTTTCAGAGGGCCCTGCTCTTCTTTTTACCACCTTGGATTTCCAGTAATTCCCTACAGCACAAGGTCTGAGGTGGCCCAGGGAAAGTGCACCACCCAGACCGACTTCTCATTTATCACTAGCTATGGCTCCTCTCAAAGGTTGTAGGCTCATTCAGCCATTCCATCTGGAGCTGCTTCTCTGCTCAGCCACATAATGTTGCCCTGCTTGTTCACAGGGTTCTCTTTTGCCAGCTCCTTGCGTGTCTCCATGTTTAAGAGGCATACTTCCTCCACCATCTCTGTCTATCCTTAAGGTAGATTCTTTGGGGTCTAGACCTAAGAACACAACACCAAGAGATAAAATGGAGATCCTCTCTTCTCAGTTTAGTCGCACCCTCCAAGTCTCACTGTCTCTCCCTCCAGGATGATTGACAGTAGGAATGCCCAGTTCCTTCAGATCCTACCCTCTACTCACAGAGGTGTGGTTTTAGCCTTTCCTTCCCAAAAGACAGTCACACTCCAGAAAGCTTGTAGTCCTATATTAATAAACCTCTTCCTCACATCTTCTAAATTACAGACACAAAGGACAGATCCTTTAATTTAGACATTTCTGAATGTGGATTTCATTTTTACAGAATGTCATGTGTTGGACTTTCATGGTGAGCTTTGTCAAGCTTAGTCCAGTTTCAGTTCAAAGATCTTCCACCATCTGAATATTCTCAGGCTCTGCTTACCTCTGAGCAAACAGCTTACATAAAATATACACGTGGCTACAGGAACAAACAATGGTTGCCAAGTACTATTTCTCCAATCAGAAGATCGTGTTTGCAACTGCAAGTCTTGCCTATTACATAATCATCTCTTGCAGGCCAGCTTAGCTCCTCATAGCCCCAGATTCTCAAACTTCCACTGACCAATATGTTCTTTGTTTTACATTTGTTTAACTCAATGGTCTGTCTTTTTCCCAGAACAAAGCTGTGGTCAACACTAAAGATACATCTCACTCATCCCACGTCATGCCCCCACGAGTGCAAGTTTTGAAGTTAGTGAGGTTTTTTTCCCCTTTTAAGGGTCCAGATTTGGATCACTCTGCCCAGAAATGAGTATTACTCTGCTCCCTCCCAAGCACATGGCCTGGAAATAGGACTTTCCTTTTTTTTCCTTTTCCTTTTTATATCTGAAACTAAAATATTTGCCAAAATGATACCTTATCCCTACCTTGGGCCAGCTAGTGTGCTCTCTATTGTAAGAATTAATAGATTCACAAAGTCCTTCAAAATTATTGCTAATGAAGCCTGTAGAAATATGCAAATTGCTTTAGTGGGCATAGATTACATATACTACATATTTTAAATTGCTGAAGTAATACTGAGAAACTTTATTGTATTATATTAAATGATGTATGTCATCACATCTTTAACAAATGATGAGAAATTTTATTTTTCCTCTTATCTCTTTATTCTTTTAAATAATATCTTCTCTAGTATATTATCAGTGGAAAAACCATCTTATTGAATTGTGGTTCATTCTCTAAAAGGGGCTCCATATTATTTGAATTATTTACTGTTTTGTAACATTTGCATTCTCCTCTGATTTTAGAAATTTATTTGTAATTCAATAATATTATAATCAGACTTATCTGAAAAAGCTAATGGAGTTAGAAAATAAAAGTTTCACAGGGCTCAATCTGGACAAAATCATCAGTTTTTTCATACTAAATGTTCTTTAGCAAAAGGTCAGCAAGCTCATCTTCATTCTTATAAAACGTGGGCAGAAATGAGAAGAAAGTGAGAGGACAAAAATGAAAGAATCAAAATTACTTACAATTATATCTCTATGCAGTAATAATAACTTTATTACTATGTTGCATATGTGGCTTGACATTCTAAATGAGCTGTATGAAATTAATACCAATAAAACTATAAAGACAATTACTGGCAATTGTATAAAGTAAAAGGTCTTTAAGCCCTCTTAAAATAGTGAAAATCATAAATGAAGAGTGCATGGCAATATTTCCTCCTCCTTTTGACTTTAAATCCTAAGTAGGCCTGTTTGGCTAACAAATAGTAAGAAAAGTGATGCTGGCACCTAGCCAAAGCCACAGACTATTTAGATTTGTTCCTTTTTCTTTTAAAAAAACACATTTCTTTTTTACTGATTCTGTGTTCTATGTTTTTATTTGAGATAAAGTAATTGGATGATAAAATTCTCAGTTTTATTAAGAAAGAGTCTATAACAAAGCTGTACTTAGTGTTCTAGTTCCTGTGCTGAGCAAGGGTGACATCTTTATATAGTGGAGAATGTCACTCAAAAATTCCTGTATTTTCCAAAGCTAGGCAAGTATGCCTCTGACTAAATTTTGACCAAGGCATTGATTGCCTGGTGCATTTTTAAAAGAATCCTATAATTACCACCTGTTATGGGCTGAGTTGTGTCCCTGCTAAATTCATATGTTGAAGTTCTATCCCCAAGAACCTCAGAATGTGACTGTATTTGGAGATGGAGTCTTTAAGGAGGTAATTAAATTAAAATGAGCTCCTTAGGATGGGCCCTAATCCAATATGACTGGTATCTTTATAAGAAGAGAAAATTTGAGCATACGGACATACACAGAGGGAAGATGCTACGAAGGTACAGAGAGGAGATGGCCATCTACAATCCAAGGAGAGAGGTCTCAGAGGAAACCAACCCTACCGACACCGTGATCTCAGCCTTCTAGCCTCCAGAATTGTGAGAAATCTGTTGTTTAAGCCACCTAACCTGTGGGTCTTGTTATGGCAGCCCTAGCAAACGAATGTACTGCTCAGGATTTTTCTTCGTCCCATTTTGCTGCACATCAAACCTAATTATTGCAGCAATTGTGTCAGCTCCCTGCCTTCCTTGACTGTGGCTACCTCAGCCTCGGGCTTAGTTGTCCGAATGACTCCCAAGAGCACCCTTGCCCTCTAGTCAGATGACTGAGTGGTGTCCATATCCAGGTCAAGGTCACCCAAACTTGAAGACTAGTTCTGAAGGGTGCCAGGAAGTGTTACAGGTGGCTCCATATCACAGTCCCTTCTTGTTGCTTGTGGCCCTAATTCTAGTCTTGCCAGATCTTGACCTTATTAACTCTAAGATCCATGATTCTCCCTCATGCTTCCCACACTCCCTCTGGAGCTTTTCTGGGTGATCTGATCCCTAGATAGGATTAACTGTACTTTGGTTGCTTTCCTGAAGAGTGAACATTCCTCATCTTTTATGTACTTATCATATTTCAATTTATACACCAATTTTTTTGTTTATGTTTTATCTCCCCTGTAAGGTTATTGGTCTCTTGATAATGCTCTTCCTAAATTATAAGAAAGGTTAATTGAAAAAATTTAGATTTGATGATCTCTTTCTTGATCAAATAATGCCTGTGTGCACCTATGACTGAGCTGTTTGTCTTGATGGATGGAACCATTGTTGTCTGCCTGACTTGAATTTTTTGCCTTTCTCTCTGGGCAAATTCTCAGACCCACCCTCTACCCCAATCTATCTTATTTTCTCTTTTTCTGAGGGTGTGAATATTTAATGCTAAACAATCCCTTGAACCACTTTGGTAGTTTTAAAAGTAAAAATTCAAAATGCGGTGGTTAAATTTGGCGCACAGCTAATGTGGTTTAAGAAAAAAATTGAGAAAATGCAGGCCCTTAGACATAAATTCTTCTCATTTTTTCTCCATTCATTCTCAAAGCTTGACCATATCAGTCTCCATGTTTCCTTTTTTCTTTCCTCTCTGAGATAGAAGTATCTCCATTCCATTCTAAGATGAACTTGTCCATGGAGTCTGTCTGTGGTTTTCCATGTCTCTGATGTTGCATAGACTCTTCTCTATGAAATGCCTCCTCTCTCTTGTTAACCTGACACACTACTCCTCCTGCAAGCTCCCACTTTCCTTCTTTGAGAGGCCTTCTCAGACTCTCCAAGGACACGAAGGTGCTCCTTTCCCCATGTGTCCTTTTCAGTTGGACAAACAGCCTTAAAACAGATAACTTATGGTAATTGTCTGTATTCCACCCCCTTGAGTGCAGGGAATGACAAAGACAATGCTGGGAGTTTCTAGCACACTGGTTAGAGGAATCCGTGGAGAATTCCCTCACTCCTTTGATCCTTCAAACCCTACTTCTCAGCACAGTCCTTTCTTTAAACCTGGAAAGAAACTGGTTTCATCTAAAAAAAAAAGGAAGAAGAAAAAAAAAGGTAAAGACTCTGTCCATTATTCCCCTAAGCCACAATCATATTTCTCCAGTGGTTAGACTTAAAAAAAAAGCCAAACGTAAAAAAATCACTAATTCTCTATACTTTGTTTCCTGTTCACTTCTCAACCCATTAAATCTGCCTTTCACTCTCTCAACTTTCCTAACATTGCTCTTCTGAAGGTCAGGAGTGAACTTCAAAGTGCAATGTCAAATAGAGTCTTCACAGGCCTTATTTGTCTGATCTGTTCACAGCAGTGGACTCTCGGCTGACCTCTTCTTCTTAGAATCTCTAATCTCTTTGGCTTCTAAAATACTGTTCTTTCCTAATTCTTCTCACTCTTTTCTTTCTAATTCTCTTTAGATGCCTCTTCTTTTGCCTCAGACGAGAATGCAGAATGCCCAAATCCTAATTCATAGCTCTTTTTACTACATTATTCTGCCTTACATTTTTCTAAGACACAGTCATCTATTTTACCCAAATGCCTTACCACTAAATTTATCTATTGAGACAGTTCATCAGTCCGATGGAAGGGAAATCAAAGATAAACATTACCATTTCCTGGGTTAAATTTGTAACTCTTCTGTCTTGCAAGATTTTGGAGTTTAATTGTTTAAATTGTAATGTATTTATCTGTACTTTTATATAAATCCATATCTTTAAATTACATTCTCATTTATAACTATGTCCATTATATCATGCTGCGTTTTAATAATATTCTACATGGTTATCAGTGTCATTTCTCTTATGATTAAAAAACTTATAAAAAACATGTCCAGGGTTGAGTTGTTTTTCCCTAAATTTGTATGTTGGAGCCCTAACCCCCAGTACCTCAGAATGTGACTATATTTTGAGATAGGGTCTTTAAAGAGGTTATTTAGGTGTAATGAGGTCTTTTGGGTGGGCCTAATTTAATCTGGGGGTGTCCTTATAAGAAGAGAAAATTTAAAGACACAGAGAGATACCAGGGATATATGTGCGCAGAGGAAAGACCATCTGAGGATGCAGTGAGAAGGTGGCGGCCATATGCAAGCCAATGAGAGAGGCCTCAGGAGAAACCAACTCGTTGACACCTTGATCCTGGACCTCCAGGCTATGAGAAAATAAATTTCTGTTGTTTAAGCCACCCAATCTATTGTATTTTGTCATGGCAGCCCTAGCAAACGAAGAAAACCCAGTAGCAAAAGTAAACACTCAAATATATTTATTGATAAAGTTCCAAGTGGAGGATATTAAAGGGGACAAGAAGGGCCTCCTCCTCTTTTCTATTTTTCTCTTTTAACCCTTCTTGTTATCCTGACAAATTCATTATGGGAACAGGCCTCAGGGCAGTGCTCTTAAAGGCCAGGTCGGTTACAAATATGTCTTACGAGTGTTCCTCAAACAACTTAAGCCACCCTATGGTCTCTTCCCTCTTTGTCCCTTTACTGACCTCCGTAGTTTTGCTCTTTGAGTGCCGTGTTTACCAACTCAAGATGCCTCCCCCCTTCTTCACACATAACCAAGTCAAGCCTGTTCTCCTGCATGGTGTTACTTTTTCCCTCCTTCCTGGAGATGCCCTGATTACCCAGGCGACCCTGATCTCTTCCTTCTCCCTTCTCAGTCCCTTGTCGTTCATGGTATTCACTCACGTTGCTTACTAGTTGCTGAATATCACTATCAGCCGCTTCATTTCATTATTCAGCCTCTTTGATGTTTTGTCTTCTTTGCCTTGAAGATTTTCTATTTTCTGGAGGCAAGGAAAGTGTTATCATTTCTTTCTCATTTCCATTCTTCCCCCCCCAGCTCTACCACGTCCCCATCCCAGAGGAGCTAGTGTACCACTGGACACTTGGGAATGCTTCATTCTTGGATTAAATTCAGAAGGTTTGACATCTCTGACTCCTCACGACTGTTTGCGGTGGAAACAAGTGATCAGAAACAGGGCTGGTAGGAGCTACCAACATCTGTTTTCAGAAATGATGGGAAGGTTTGAATGCAAAGTTAAATTTATTATGCTAGATTAAATCTTTGCCTTTTCTTGTTCAGTATCTTTCTTGCTGTAGTCAGTTCATGATATGCTAGGGAAAAGAGAACTACTATTGACGATTCGATACTTCAGATGAAAAGGCGCTTAAATTATTTAAGGAGAACTTTTGTTTTCCCAGTAAGTCTGCTGGGGATACTTCTCATGTTAAAAAGTATGAGGATTGGTCTCTTTTCTAATTTTTCTTTCTTGCTTGTGTAAATGCACAATAAATTCCTTTGACGGTTAGAGGCACAGACAAATGTTACTGGAAATCTCCAACCTGTCTTAGAGAGGAGTAACACTTTTAACAGTGAACTCGCTGGGGGACACTCTGTTATGATGTCATGACTTTTTACTCTTTACAAATGTCAGCAACATTCATCTTTTAAGAGTTTCATTGCTCTAAACATATATTTCTTGCCACTTGTTCATTCACTCAATATATACTCCACTCTGTCAAGGGACTGATGTCTGTTTTCAGTTCAAGCTGGTTCTTGTGTCTCAGTACACTCGATTCATTGTATAATAATTTGATTTCTTTTCTGCTATACCTTTGGTCTGTAAAACAAGATTATTTATAGGCTTAATATATGCATAAGTTTTAACCATATTCTGACAAAAATCTCAGACTGTGACTTATTATTTCATCATGCTGCTTATTCTCATGTGAAGTTTTTATTTTATAGATAAGGTCCAGAGAGGTGAAACGACTTATTTAAGGTCTCATAGCTAGTTAGGGATGGAGCCAGAATCCATATCCAGATTTCATAACTTCTAGTCTTGTCTTTCCTTTTCTTTCTCTCTCTTTTCTTATTTGGCTCGTGTTTGACCCACTTTAGCTCATGGTAGAGTAGCTACTTGGGCATTCGAATGTTATTTACATGTCGTATTCAGAGGAGTTTGTTCACAAGGAGCACCGCTTTAATAAAAATATATTGACTCCATTCAAAGACCTCACCAGTGTTCCAGACCCGTAATGCCTGTAGGTGATTCTAATGAAACTTCTCAGCAATCTTCAGAAATCATCTGCGTGGTCACGTGGTTCAGAATTCAGATGCCTTTCCTGATTTAAAACATTGTGATTATCTGTGGCCTCTAGAGCAGTGGAGGCTACAGTGGTTTGACCTAAAGAATCCCGGCAAGACTGTAGCCTTAGAGACTATAAGAAGAAGAGATTAACAAGGAGAAAGGCAGCTGAAAACAGGGACCTTTAAGTAGATTAATTAATCCCTTCACTACCACGCCCTTTTCTCCAGCACTTATTATTAGGTAGATAAAAAATAGAGAGTGAACTTAAAAAAAAAATTGAACTTCTTTTTTTTTTTTTTGAGGAAGATTAGCCCTGAGCTAACATCTGCTGCCAGTCCTCCGCTTTTTGCTGAGGAAGACTGGCCCTGAGCTACCATTGTGCCTATCTTCCCCTACTTTATATGTGGGATGCCTACCATAGCATGGCCTGCCAAGAGGTGCCATGTCGATACCTGGGATCCGAACTGGCGAACCCCGGGCTGCTGAAGCAGAATGTGCGAACTTAACCACTGCACCACCTGGCTGGCCCCTGAACATATCTTTTTGAGTGGGGAGAACCAAGGAAACTAATAGAGAAGTTGTTATGCCACAAAATAAAGCTTTCCATGTGGTGATACTTGGGGAGCCATGGGCTCATTGACTATTCCTCACTTGCTTACCCTAAAGTGGAATTTCCCAGTTGAAAAATCTCATCTACAAACACGAGGCCCCATTATTATTATGAATGAACAACAAAGAAGCACAAGATGATTCAGGAAAGTCTTCAACATTAGAAAAAGACCTACCAAAAAATATGGGAAAACTGACTCTAAAGAAAGCAGGTAATTTGGAGTATAGAACACATGGAAAATAAAAAAGTTACAATTGGTGTCCTCAGAGAGACTTGAGATATTACATCCATAAAACAGGAATAAGATGCTGTAAAAGTGAATAATCAGAAAATGAGAAAGAACTCCTGAAAATTAAAAAAAATATATTTTTGATATACAAAATACAATGGAAGATTTAGAAGTTAAATTTTAGGAAATATGCAAGAAAGTAGAATGAAAAACAAGAAACTGGAAACGTGAAAGATAAGAGACATAGAAGTTAATCTGAAATGTCCAGTGTTTGACTAATAGGAATCCCAGGAATTAATAAGTGAAAAAAATTTATGGGAATAAATCTTATATAATATAAGAAAACTTCCCAGAGTTAAAAATTGTCATGGGGGGCCCACCTGGTGGCACAGTGGTTAAGTTCATGCACTCCACTTTGGTGGCTAGGGGTTCACAAGTTTGGAACCTAGGCCCAGACCTACTCACTGCTTATCAAGCCATGCTGTGGCAGGCATCCCACATATAAAATAGAGGAAGATGGGCATGGATGTTAGCTCAGGGCCAATCTTCCTCAGCAAAAAAAAAAAAAAAAAAAAAAAAGTCACAAATTTTCACTTTGAGAAAAGAACAGAGTAACAATGTCATTTTAAAACTTTAGGACATCAAAGGTAATAGAGAGAATTAAACTTACCACCTAAAAGAAAAACATCCAGTTTTCCTCTGACTTCTCTTCAGCAAACTGGATC
The DNA here is from genome assembly GCF_021613505.1 of Equus quagga. Classification (NCBI taxonomy): domain Eukaryota; kingdom Metazoa; phylum Chordata; class Mammalia; order Perissodactyla; family Equidae; genus Equus; species Equus quagga. The sequence continues at coordinate 16,414,731 of NC_060272.1, read as the reverse complement.
CTAGAAGTCAATGGAACATTGACTTTCAAAGCTGAAAGAAAAGATTTTCAGCCAAGAATTCTATATCAATCAGGAGGCCAGGATAAAATCATTTCAGACATGTACTCTTAGGAAGTTACTTGACAATGCATAGCAGCCAAAAGAGGATGAGAATTCAAAACAGTTATGGGTTTCAGAAAAAACTGTGCATCCAAGAGAGCAGTAAAGGAAAATCTCAAGATGACATTTCCCTAGCACTCCCAGGGAGACCAGATGGGTGAGGAGAAAGAGGATTTCAAGAGGTAGGAGTCTCTGAAAATGATGAATTTAATATAATAAAGAGTACAATTAGCAGTAATGAAAATATTTGAGAATATAATAAAAAGAGCATATAAAATTAAATTTGAAATAAAAAAAAATTTACAAGAAACTCATGGTTCAAATATGAAATAACCAGCCCAAATTAGATTAGGAGATTATTGGGCTTTGAGGAAAATGGGAAGGTTTTCAATCAACAGAAAGAATGAGTAAATTGAATGATATTAGAGACAAGGTGAAAAAAGTATACTTTCAACAAGAAGAACGAAGACAGGAAAAGTGTACAGGAAAGCGTCATGGAAATGTGAAACAAACTAAAATGTCGGTTGATTTTGAGTACATGAATGGGGAAAAAAAGACACGGGAATAATTCTTTGAACATTTTCCTTCAGAAGTCATAGGGCGTTGTGTTGTTTGTTTGTTCATTTACTCATTGTTCTTCCTTGCTAGAATGTAAGGACCATGTCGGTCTAGTTCCCTACTCTGTTCCCAGCTTGTTGAAGAATGGCTGGCCCGTAGAAGGTACTCAGTAAACATGTGCTGCTTGAATGGAGAAGTAAAGAATTTTCCCCACAGTTATGATAAAGTAAGTGCTCTTGACTAGTGTCTAGCTTCTGGAGTCAACCTGTAGGCACAGACTTAATTCCGGTTATAGAACAGAATATAATTGTCGTAGATCTTGATATTGTCCATCCTGATCCTGTAAAAGTATCATCATCGCAGATTACACTTCCACAGTGCATACTATGATCCTGACACTGCTCTAAGTATTTACATATATAAGCTCATTTACCCTCACGATGAACTACTTACACTATTGTTATTCCCATATTACTGATTTCTGGAACAGCTGGAAGAAATTGATGAGGAGAGGTAGACAAAAGTGTAGAATGGGGGGCAGGGGCCTCTTCTTTTTATTAAAGATCCTTCTGGGCTACTTGCTTTTTAAATCATGGGCAGGTGACTTTGATCAAAATTTTAAAATAAATTACTTAATGCACTGGATCCATGGGGTTGGGATGTGTGAAGGGAGGCACTATACAATGTGGCCCAGTTAGACCATATGGTTCCTTGGGAATCACCAGAGTGATGGGCTATGTCACATGGTGCGTAGATTTCAAAGCACCAACCATTTCTTCTGGAATGTGCCCTGAGATGGGAACAAGCCAAAAAGGGAGTTTTATTATAATGAGGACTTCTCACTAATGGACATTACATCTTTAATTAAAATTGACAAACTGTGAGATCTCACTCTAGTTTCTGTGAGCTGAACAAAATTTGAGTATCAAAATCAGCCTAATAATTAAGCAGTCAATCTTAATTTCTTAATGCTAAAATCTTGAAATTTTATTATTCATATAGAACACAAATGAGTTTGTATGTAAGTGACATTTTACATTGCGCTTTCTGGGTTCAGAAGGATACCTGAATGATAGGGTTTCTTAAGTAGGAATATATTCAGTAGAGTTCACCTTTTTGTGGGCAATGAAAGGATTTGAACATGAACAAGTATACGATTATATGGTATATAAAACAGATATTGTTACTCTGCTAGACCAACGGTTTTGTCTGGTAGTTTCCTCTAAATTGACTGAATGGATGGTGTCTGCTGAAACGGCATTTTTGAAGATTTTTTTTTTCTCATTTTCAAACTGCACTTGAAGCTCGTAAACATATTCTTTGACGATCAGAAGATTTGGAGCATACTATACTCTGTCTAAATACAAGCATAATCTAAATGTAAAGAGAAGTTGTTAAAAAATGGGGGTATCAAACGTAGTGAATGACCTCACCATAGTTAGGGCTTGATTCTAGAGGCAGAACTGAATTACTCCGCATTAGAGATGTTCGATGCTGCAATAGGTTGTGGAAGTTGGAAAGAAATAGGTAAAAATGATAGGTCAAACCTATTACATTGGCCTTTCTTCGGCGTAATTTTGTGCTGTAAAGCATTGAACCAGGTATCACCCAGTGTTTACTGAAGAAGAAAACACTGAAGCTATTACATTTTTTTATGAAATAAAACAGTCAGTTGGGTAAAAAGTGTGTCAGAGGGATGCTTGACATCAGAGTTGGTAACCAGAGTATATGACAACCAAATAGGTTTTATTCATTTATATTTAACATTTATGTTTAAAAAAAAAGTTTGAAGTTTTGTAGATAATATCTTAGTAAACCTAAAATGCCTTGTTTAAAGAGCAACTAAAACCCACTGTTACCACAACATTACTTATTAAAGACTTAAAATAAGCCTGTGGGAATATGCTGTATTATATATTTTCCTTCATATCACTTTGAAATAATAATTTTGAAAACTATGTTAGATTTTTTAAATAAAAAAACATTTCATTTATGGAATTCGTGCAAGTTGTCTATCAACCTTAACATCTATACTTTTTATGAAAAATGAGTTCCAGGGGCCGGCCCAGGGGCGTAGTGGTTGAGTTTGCATACTCTGCTTTGGCATCCCAGGGTTTGTGAGTTTGGGTCCTGGGTGCAGACCTATTCACCATTCATCAGGCCATGCTGTGGCTGTGCCCCACATGCAAAATAGAGGAGGATTGGCACAGATGTTAGCTCAGGGCCAATCTTCCTTACCAAAGGGGGAAAAAAAACCCAAAACCAAAAAAAATAAGAAAAAGAAAAATTGAGTTCCAAGGTAAGTTAATTTTTTTTTATGGACAGGATTATTTTTAGACCAGGGAACAGAGACTAAATTTAATCAGCAGCGTCTTACTGTGCATATTGCCCTACCCAACAGTAACACCTTCAAATAGGTAGGTATGCTTTTCTATGACTGATGCTGTTTAATATTGAAAGAAGTCTCTATGTGTGAGAAGATTGATGCAGGGTTACAAGTGGGAGTATTTTTCTCCTCTCATGATAATAAGGGAACATGATTGACAAGGTCTGTGCTGTGACCTCCCTCTTAAAAAAGAGTGCTTGGCACTCCTAACACCCTTGAACTGGGCTTCATTATCCCTATCCCAGGGATTTCTTTTTTACTGAATGCACACACAGCTTTGGCAGTAGAAAAGGATAAGAATGTTGATGGGTCCAGAAGAGCTGTGTGGGTGAGATCCATTAGCTGAAATGGAATGTTCTTGATGAATTCTTATTCGCCAAGACAGCCAATGCTGCTGTGGATGTTAGGGCTCACCAGGACAATGCCCTCATTCTATAGATGTGGAAAGGAAACTGAACCAGAAAGGCAAGCAGTTTGCTCACTAAATGTGGTCCTTCTTCTGCATCCCTTTGTTCAGTTAGTGAGACTAGCATTGACCTCATTATCCAGCCAGAGACCTGAAAGTCCTCTCATTTCCACACCTCTTTTTCCAGGTGTTCCCCAAGTCTTCTTTTCTTCTATCTCTTTAATATGCAACTCATCCATTTCCTAGCTACAGCCTTCAATATCTGGACTATTGCAGTAGTCAGTTATCGGGTCTCCTTGCAATGCTCTGGTGATCTTGCATTCCATTCTCCATATTCCATACTCCATTCTGGGCCTGCCCTGGCCCAAGATAAGGGATTCAGGAAAGCATCAACTCTACTTTAGTCCCACTCAACAAGTTTACAAGCTGAGGGATTTCTGGAGGCAGAGTGCACTGATGTAATTTTCCTGCATTCCCTCCATTTGTGACTCTCCAAAGCCAGTCCCTTCTGCCGCCCCTTCCTCTTCCTCTATCCTTCCCCTTTGTGTCTTGATTCTCAGCTCCCAGAAGGCCTACCTTTGTGTACTCCTGTCTCCAGAGTGTTTTCTCCATTTTCACGTAATTATAGTCTGAGGTGGTGCTCTTCTTCCTTAGGATGCAATTGAGTTTTACCACTGGAGACTCTTCACCTAATTGTCCATGGTACAGTAAATGCAGCTGGTTGAAGCCAGAGCTGTTACTCTTCCCACATCCTCTTATCTTTAGTGCTGGACTAAAAATTTAGGATTATATAATTTATTTTCTCTCTTGGCACAAAGCTTCTGGGTTACCTTTAAGAATCAGCCCACTAAACATACATTTTACAGTGTTAAATTCTATGCTTCTTAGATAGACCCACCTAATTGTATCTATTCCTTAAATAATCAACCATTTTCGCCTTCCCCATATATGCCACCAAAATCTCTTACCAATGCAAATATGATTGTATTTTCCCATTGCTTAAATTTTTTCAGTGATTTTTTAATCACCTACGCTAAAGACCGAAATACTTAAGATGGCACCCAATGCTTGTCTCAGTCTGCCTCTGGCTTAACTTTCAGTCCTCATTCTCACCAATCTTCTGAATATGCCTTCCTTCTGGGTATTTCTTTTTTCTTTTCTTTTTTTTGTTTTTTTTTTGAGGAAGATTAGCCCTGAGCTAATATCTGCTGCCAATCCTCCTCTTTTTGCTGAGGAAGCCTGGTCCGGAGCTAACATCCCTGCCCATCTTCCTCTACTTTATATGTGGGATGCCTGCTACAGCATGGCTTGCCAAGCGGTGCCATGTCCATGCCTGGATCTGAACCCACGAACCCTGGGCCGCCGAAATGGAACATGCACACTTAACCACTGCACCACCGGGCTGGCCCCCTTCTGGGTATTTCTAATGTCTATTGCAATGCATGGTACCTAAGAAATACTCAAAAGAAGTCTTATGCATCCTAAACCACTTGTGTTTCTAATGAATCATGTTCTCATTTGCCCCATGTCTTTTCCCTCTAATGCTCCTGAAATTTCTCTTCCTCTCTACTTGATTTTCTAGACTCAATTCTAGAGATCCTCCCCTGGGGAGCCTTCCCACCCGACGTCTAAGTCCTCCCCAACAGAGTGCCCTTCCTCTTTATTTCCATAGCTCTACACTGGTACTTGGGTTGTATTGCAATTAAGTTTAATTTCCTGTCTCCTTTAGACTACGAGAATATTTTTTTTGTTCATCTTTATATGTCATGGAATGAGTGTAATTTTTGGATGAGGTATACTTTTATGTCTTATTTTCCCCATCTTTGGGATGAATGGTTATTGTCTGGAGACCTTTAGAATAGACATGCTGAGTATCAACTATTGTCCAAGAAAGGTCCTCTCTCCTCTTTCACCCCAGGAAGACACTGTTAATGCTATGACATCTACCATGCCAAGCTGGGAGAAATAAAAATTGTGTCTCTGCTACCAGTCTTCATGATTCCACTTCTTGTAGAGTTCCTATAAGAGAGGATGCTTCTTGTGACTCAGTCTTCCATCTCCCTTACTCAACTCCACCTCATGGACCATGGCTCCATTTTTACCAAATAACAATTTAAACTGACCTCTTTATAAGGTGGGCCTATGTAAAATCTGAAATAAATAAATACACACACATATACATTTGTTTATCTTCAGAAGACCATCTTCCCATATATATATATATATGCATGTGTAAATGTATATATCTATATCTATCATCTATCTATGTACCTATATTTAAATTTTCAGAAGACTCTACCAATTTAGATGAGTTTTATTAAAGAGAATGCAGGTAGTAGGCTATCTAACTGTTTATCACAATAGACTTACTTCTTAGGAACACATTCAAAGACATTGAACAATGTTGGGTGTTTCTGTTGTGCTTCACCTATACAGAAAGAGATCATAGAATTTCAAAGTTAGAATTTTGTACACGTAAAAGGTGCTATGCACTACATTATATTGCTTGCTAAAACTGATTGGACTGATGAAAACTACCGATGAAGTGTATAGCTTGGATTTTAAGAAACACATCACAGAACAGCCCCAAGTTAGCGAGTAATTTGTATTCCTGTCTTTCCCCCATGTTTATGCCTTCTGCTCCCAAAGACCCCACTAGTCTTTACATGTGGTGCCTGCCTCACTCTGACCTCAAACAAATGTTTTGCTCAGTGGTACTTCAGTGAATCTGGAAACTTACTCTCCGAGAGATAGGTAGTTCTAATAAATGAGTTGGCTCAAACAAAATAATTCTTTTTGGGTGTACCACTGGCTTTTTATCAGTTTTATGAGGCTTTTGATGGACTGTTACTTTCTTGTTTTCCCGCTGGTATTTGCCATAGGAACTTTTATGATTTGTTTTGAGACTTATTTAAAAACTTGTCTGTTCATCTCAACAGAACATTGATGTCTGTGAAATATCTCACCATGGTTGACTTTCTATAGAATCATTGTGAGATCTGTTTATTTTTAGATAAAGATGTCTTTAACATTTTGTGTTAAATAGAGACCCTGCCTACCTACCTCTATGCTTTTTTTTCTGGCTGGATTGGAATAACTGTTGAGTATTTTTTCCACGTCCGGGAGATTGGCCATCTATCTTTCATTCTTCAGTACAAATATTTACCAGTCATACAAGAAGTTGAGATGATTGTCTTGAGCCTACAAATTGCCCAAGAGGTTTCTGGCTAAGTGTCCTTAGAAACCGTGCCTATGATTAATAAGAAATTATGCTCTAGCAATGTTTTCTCTGCTGAGAGAAAGGCAGTGACTGTCCTTGCTCATTATGAAGTCGATGTGGCAAAAGTGCAGTTGTAGCCTGTCATAGAGCATTTGGCGTCTCTGCTAAAGAGGTGAAATTATGTTATTGGCAAAACAATCTGGGCGGGTATCAAGTATTCTGGCGCTAGACAAACACTTGGCTGTGGCTCGTGAAGTCATAATGGGGACTCTTCATAGTCCCTTGTGAAGGCCCCAGCTGAAACCAACAGCCAATTTTTGCCATGTCAAAAGATCAACCAATATTTTGGACGCAGATTTCATCTTCTATGGCTGCAACTATACTTATGTGATTTTATTTTTGGCTTTTTTTCATGTTTCATAGAACGTTGTTTCCTCCAACATATTAAAAATCACCTGATGTTATATAGGAAAAAATAAGGGATAAATGATAGTCACATTACCCATTTTCCTATAATTAAAAAGAAGAAAACCTTAATGATGTTGACATAGATCACGTAATTTTATCTTTAAAAAGAGCCAAAATATGCTTTTATTTTGGATTTCCCATATAAGAAAGAGTGGTTTTATCTCTGTGTTTCCATTTTGCTCTGGTCTAAAGGGTAACACACATAGTCATAATCATCCAGGCCTGAGTGTTTTCATCAAATCTAGAATATGTAAAAATGCCTTATCTTAGCTTTCCAAGCAATGGCATTAGTTTAATTCAGATGCTGCACTTCAGAATGTTAGCTAAATATTGAAGTTTGAATTCTTGGCTCAAGCTTCATTAGCAGTGATTAACTAACACAAATGCATCTCTGATTTATGCATTTCTAAAAAGCTTTCTGAAAAGCCATCCTGTGCAGGGTTGATTGTTCTTGTGTACAGTTTTGTCATTTGAGGCCATGTTCTTCAAATAATGTGATCAAGGAGACCACCTTTGGGACATGACACTGGCAAACAGCTTGTAGTCTGCAAATGAACATTATAGATGAAGTTCTAGAAATTGAGAAGACAGATATTTTTGTGATAATGAGAGGCTGGGACTAAATTTACAGAAAAGCAAATTTATACCAGGCAGGTTTTGTTTTTTTTATTTTTAGATACTGTAAATTTCTAAATGAATTTCTGACATTTTGAAATGTTTTGACAGTCTTTCATTGGTATAAAGGTTTATGTGTAGCAGCCTCATTGACTTCTTTTTGTTTAGTCTAGTTTTATGTGGCCGTTTTTACCTCTGTTGAATTGGTGAAAAATAATTTAACATTTTTTTCAAGGCGGTAGCTGGCACAAGAAATCTCTGAATCCATCCAGGGATTTTTCTATGGCCTAATTTGTGCATTGCAATGAGCATAAAATTTGCATATAGTTTTATTTTTCACTCTCTTTACTGGTATTTACGTAATGCAAAATTAAATGTTGCAGAGCGTTAATTAACCAAGGAGAAGCATAATCATCAGCAGAATCTATATAGTAAACCTGTAAAATTCATAGAGGCTCAGAACTTGAGAGTAAATAGCCATCATTTGGAACAATGTCACTGAGTTTGTGCTCCAACCAAATGATACAGCTAAGCAGTAGAAACCCATGTTGAAGGAGACATTTTTCTATACTGCAGAGAATGATAAAGGTTCCCCTTTCTCACTTTAAAAGATTGACAAAAAAGTCAGTGACAGGAAAATGATTGAGCTTCATGTTAGTATTTTGTGGGAAGATTGCAAATTAATATGGGGGAATAAAAATATGATTTTTAATGTCATTGTAGTTTTATTTTTAAAAGTGAGTTTTAAGAAGAGTGTCAGTTTTCTGAATGTGTCTTAGTTTTATCTGAATTACCACCTACTCTGTTAGGAATAAAAAGGAGTCTTGTGTCTTAAAATAATATACATTTTTCTAATGAACAATAAAGAGAATTATTAGATTACTTTGGGACAATATGGTGGTCCCCAAGGTATTGGAGAAGTTCTTTCTTACCTGGCTCTTCATTTTCCCTTCAGCACCAGAACTACCTATGCTGGCATAAGACATACTCCTATATTTTTTGCCCCAGGTGGTTGGAGAATCCACAGCAACTTCCTACCCTGCTACCTGGGAAGATGATCTTATCCTCCCAGGGATCAAACTTTATTCTTGTAGAGATGAGATTTTACTCTACTTGCAAGGAAACAAGTTAGCCTGCCACAGTTTCATGGATGCTGGCAAAAGACGTGAGACCCTCGGGTCAGAGACAAAGGACTTTATTATTCATGGGATGACAAATGTAATGAGCTTCCTGATTGCTTTGGTTCCTCTTCTTCCCTCCTCTGCCCCCAGCCCTCCCACCCACCAAGTCCCATAGGATGAGGAGGAATGGCCCAGGGAGATGCTGTGCACACAGTGGGTTTGTGGCACACCTGAGGGACCCCTGAGTATAGGAAACCCAATGTTTTATAATGGACTGTGTGTAAACCTGACCAACCTTTGCCCTGGAGGCAGACACTATCTTTATCTTCTAGAGCTGTTTGCCATACAGACACCCTTGAAAAGTTCTGCTGGAACAAAAGCTGACATAAGATGTGTGGAAATACCTTGGAGAACTGTCTGTCAACACTGCCAAGTGAAAGTGACTGGATGCTGCCTCAGTTTACTTCTCCACAAATACTGCATCTGAGGTGTTATTTTAGTAGCATGTGGAGGTAGAAGAAAACTGGTGCTAGTATAATATTTTTATGGCAGCCACAAGTCATCTCATTAGCCACCGGTTACTTTGTTCATTTGAAAGGGGTCAAAAGTCATTACACACTTGGAAATCAACAACAGGAAACTAGGATTTCATCACAGCACCCCTAGCATATAAAACTGCTTCTCACCTCCACCTCTATAGTCTGAAAAATTTAAATATTTCTTGACCAACTTTTGCTGGCTGTGGTTAAGAACCAGGCTTGATCAAAACATTGATGTAGAAAAGAGTGTCTTAAGGAGAACTACACTTCCCTTTCTGAGTCTCCTCCCACTAATTTTATGCTCCTTATCTTGCCCTGTTGGGTATTATTGGAAGGAATTGTATAAGATCTTTGAGAAAAGTTAATAGGAAAGGGGAAGAGTCTCTCTCTTACCCTCATCTCTAATCTCTGACCCCTACCGTGCTCACTCTTGGCCTTCTGAGCCCAGGTTTTCCAGCTTTAGTAGTGTTGGCTCTTTGGCTGTCAAGAGTAGATGCTGTCAACAGTAGAATGTGTTACACTAGGTGCTTTCATGGGATCAGTGGATCAAGAGTTTGGAGATTAGGGCATGTGTTAGGCACTGAATGTGCCTCAGCTCTGGGTCAATAAGGAAATCATAGTGGGGTCCATGGTGATGCAGGGTGGGAGTGTCCACCAGCCATGAGGAGCTAGGATTTGAGAACTTTGCCTTTTCAATGTGGATATGAGAGCTACTGTATATGATAGCAGACATTGATTTTGGTAGTAATTTAATGAAAAGTGTAGTACCATGAGAATTTGATTTGCTGTGTAAACCTAACATTAATTTTAGTCATTTATGTGAACGACTTAGCATTTATCCCTAATTACCATGCAGCACAATGATTATTCATAATACTAAATATGTGTCAGATCAATGTTTTTAAGTTGCATTGATTATAACACTAAAATCTGCTCATGTGTGATGTTCCATCTTCATTTGAATGGGTGTCTGCTAAAGTATCAGGGCTTTCTGCTTACAACTTAAAACGTTTAGGGTTTTTTTAATGAATGGAGAAATTAATTTGCATTGGAAAAGGTAAGTTTGCAGCCAATGTGACTGTGTGTCGCTGTGGACAGTAGAATCCTCATGTCTTGAGGACAGTGTTTAGGAATAGCAGGAGTGCTGGCATTTCAAGACTTTGAGTCTGGTAGCTAACTATCTAGTTCTCCTCTTATTTTATTTCTGCCACTTCTGATATTACTGAGGAATGATATTATTGAACCCTGAAAAATATGATGTCTGCCTTCATGCAGCCAAGCAGAGGAGTATACAATGTCCTTGATATGCTCAAATAAATTGAAGTTCAAGGAATTAACTGTGTGTGGGAGGAAGAGAGATGTAAATTCCTCCTTTTCTTGCTTTCTGGATGGGAACTCAGCTTTCTCCTCTTCATTTTTGTCTGTCAATCTGACTACTAATTTTATTAATGCGTATTAAGCAAGACCACTTTGCTTTAAAATATATTCACTTGGCATGATGTCAAAATGAAGTAAAATAAAGCAAGACGTCTTTTAGGGTGCGAGCATCCCCAATAAATGTTAGCTCCATAGAATGTTGTTTTCACCATTGCGAGGGGGTGATGGAGCATCTATCAGTTACTGAGTATCTACCGTGTAGGCAACACTTGTGTCCGCAGCACTTGATAGATGAAACAAGTTTAAAAGAAATTGAGTGCTTGTAAGGCTTGAACTCCAGTAACTGGCTACTTATAGTACTTTCAGTATAGTTTTGACATAAAATTTTAGTGGTTAGATAATTTAGAACTTTGTCTTTATCGTAAACCAATGTGCACCATTTATCCATGGTCAAGGTATCTCCTGGATTTTAGGTCAATTTAAAACTCTTTAATGCTTGGTTTTATTGTGCAAACAGAAAGCCTGTACTTTCGGCAAAGAAGAAGTAATCAAGCCATTGGAATTACTGTGGAAAAATGTAGAAAAATATCTTTTACAGGCTGACGGCAAACCTAGGCCTCTTGAGTTAAATATAATCTCTGAGCTGTTCCTGGCAGAGTGATGAAGCTGTGTTCTCTTTTGTGGAAGAGTCAACTTCTCTGAATGCTTCTTATTACATTCATGTTTAGTTGGACTCTGAGGCTTCAATGGACTTATAAAAACTTGACTCTTCTAGGTAAATTTTTGAAAGAACAAATTTGTTTTGTCTTATTACCTGGGTGGGGTGGAATGAACACAGTGAGTGCACCATGAACAGAGTGACTGTATGATCAGTATTTTGATCCTTTTGTTAGAATTACTGCTGTGAAAAACTGAAGAAGATTAGATTGATCTAGCTGTGTATAATCAGCATTTTGACCCTTTGTTATAAGTCGTTTCTACTGTATAAAGATGAAGATGAGTGGATTAATCAGAACATGTATTGTCCATTTGTAGTCAGTTTTCAGATGAGGCAAAGTGGCCCATTATATCCAGATTTGAATGTCCAGCAGCCCTCCAATCCAATTACACACATTACTGCTGTGTAAATGCATTTTCTTAAGTAATAAGCAAGTGAATTTTTCTTAGTGATGAGTTATATGATATTTAATCTTATTTATATGTTCTGTTAATATCTGTTATGTATATCTATCATACATGTCCTTAACTTTGTCAGCCCCGATAGTCTAGATTTTGAGTTCTTAGAGGACAGTTTCCCTTCTATCTTATTTTAAAGTCATCTGAGAAAGTGATTTATGTAATTAGGAGCTTGGCAAAAGCTTTTTTTCCTCCCTGGTGATGGTGGTATTTAAACTGAGGTTTTCTTGGTAGTTCATTTATTTAAAATTATTAAAACTTTATTTATATTTACATCTAATTTTTTTCAGCATGAGTCATGGATTTTACTATGCAGTCCTGATTTTTGGCATTTTTCAATCTCAGTTTAAGTACTTGGTTGCTGCCTAGAGTTTTCCTTTGGAAAATGTAGGTGTTATACATATTTATATTTTTTGCATGTTTATGAGGTAAATTAATCTTTCTGAATTAATACCATAACAATCTGTAGTATATGCAAATAATTCTAATCTCTTGAATTTGTATTTGGAATAGTTTAATAAAGTAGCAAAACAATAGGGAAAAAATGCTGATACGTATAACTTTAAATTCTATCCGTTACACGGAGACTGATTCTAAATGACCCTGGTTAAGATCTCTCCTCCTATTTGTTCTTGCACTGAAGTGTACTTCAGGGGTCAAACAATTATTTAGTTATCCTTTTAATGGAAAATTTCTATCATTTGAATGTAGTCAGATTGACATTTATCTTTAAAACACTCAGTGGAAACACTTAGCTTAAATTGCAAAAATGCTTAACATCGCAAGCTTCATAATCCCAGCATGGGTCTCTTTAAAAGAATCCCACACCTCAAACAGTATAGAGTGATTTCCCTTAACTTGCAACTTCTAGCAGCTCAGGTGGTAGAAGGAGAAAACGGTTATTTTGCTTGGTGACAGTGTGGCAGTTACATAAATGTGGTGTACAAAGTGAACACATAAATGGTATTTCAGAAACAGAGAATCATCTGAGTCCCTGTTGATTATAGTATAGGTGCTAGACATTTAAATGGAATTGCTTCTTAATTACCGAACTCTCTTTGATAGCCATGAAAAAAAATTGGATTGGACAGTATTGATTCCAAGCACTTCTGTTCCTCTTTAGGGATATTCTGAGCTGGCAAAACACATACAGATGGGCAGACAAGACTGCTTAGTTTGCCCTCTGCTGAATTTGATCAATAGGAACCTATTTCTGTATCAAGGAGAAGTGGTTCTGTTAATTTAGACTTGGAAATCTCACCATTAGATACTCTTGAGTAAGAAGATTTAAAATATTTTAGTTAAGGTATAAATTGCATGTAGGTGTTTTTCACAGTAAAATTTGTTTTTCTTTATCTTCTTCTTTTTTTTGGCATGTCAAGTGTTCTTTGAGTTTTTTTGTTTTTGTTTTTTTTCCTCAATAAGAATGCTAAGAGGGCCTTAGCTACTGGTTTCAGTAGCTAATGGATAATATTCCTATTCCATCATATTCTGCTAGATAATGTTTTTTCCTGAAGTATTGCATATAGTTTTAGGAACATGGGAAAAATAGAATTAAAAAACTTAAGAACTATTTTGGCTAATAGCATGGTGGTGAGTTTCCTTTTATCCTTATCCAGGTGAACACAACTCTTGTTTTGTATTCTGTATTCCCACAGTGTGGTCTTACCTTTATTCATTCAAAAAACATTTGCTGAGCCCTTACTCTGCTTAAGGGTAGTTGGCTGATAACTTGGAATCAAGAATACACTTCGTATTAGGAATGCCAAATTATATTTTTCTATTTTAAGCCTTTATTCATATAATCATACTTGTAGTAACAAAACGATATAAGGTGTATGGATTGGCTGTGTGATGTCTGATTTATGTTGCTTCTGTCTCATAACAAAACACCCAAAGAAGTTTTTGTTAGGTGTTTTCTGCTCAGTCCTTCTAATGGGGCCATTTCTCTGAGTGCTAAGATAAAGTCAGACTCACTCAAAGGAGGAGGAGGTAACTGAGAAGGGAGAAAGCCTTGGCAAGTAGCTGTATTTCAGACTCAAGGTGCTCTGGCTCTGATTTGACTTCTTTTTTCAACATTTGGAATAGATTCTAAGAGACTGTCCTACCCAATCTGTTACATTTGTCAGGTTCTCAAGTCAAAAAAAAGAATGATCTTTGAATTGCAGTTTGAGATTTGAAATTCCCAGATCATATTTCCATTTCCTGGCGTACGTGTTCTGAGAGAGCTGGGACATTATTAAAACCATCAGGGAAATGGAGACTGCAGGAGACACTGATCAGAATGAGGAGGTTTGTACAAAAGAGGTGATGTGAAAAGGGGGAGAACACTCATGGTTTGTAATTGGTCTTGACAGGAGAGACGCTGGGATGTGGCAGTAGATGCTCTTCTGAGATTATAACTCATACTCATTTGAGTTTTATTAATTTTATCACAAGTAAGGAAGAAAAAACAAATTTCTATAGGAGTCATTAAGCAAGGGAAGAAAAAAATGTATATTTTATCTTTTTCTGAACCCAAAAGACATGAATGACCTCAAAAAAGGGATGTAAAGATCATTGTGGAGTTGCTTATAATGAAGATCATCTTGGTCATTGCATTGGAAAAGTCCAACAAACTGTGGAAGTCATAGTGATTTCAGGGTAGAGTATAAAGCAATAAGGAGAAGTACTGACTATATCTGAAAATACAGGTACAATTCTAAGTGAGTCAGTTCATATCCTTGATATCAGGACCAGGCATGCAGTTTTGGAATAAAGATAGACTCTGATATTTCCACTGTTGCCATGTTATTTCTACTGTTGCTGTGGTGCGATGTGTTCATTCCTACATATTCACTGGGATGAAAGGGTGATTTTAAATTTCCTCTTGTTTTCAACTAGTCTTGGTAAGATTGCATAGTAGGCCCCTTTTCTAGCTTTAGGCACACAAATGGCTAGAGCTCCTTCCCAAGAATGATGCCCTCCAGGCTGTGATCAGTGCTCACATTTGCTTTTGTAACTTAAAAATGATAAATTGAATACCAGCGTAATTAGGGTTGGCTTTAATTAACTGGTTATAGTGTGTGCGTATATTTGTAAACCACCCTTAAAAATTCAGTCTTTGGAAGTTGCAGGAGTAATTTGAAGTTTGACCTGAAAAACATTTTGAAAAGTTATTTGCTTGATTCTCTTTGTAACTATAATGATGATTAATGAGCAAATTGGTTTATTTTAAATTCTTTTGACTAGCTAAATTCAATATGTTGCAATTATTAAAGGCAAGAATTTCATTAGATCCTTTTACTTAGAGCTCAAGATAGAGCCAAGATATTATACATGACACAACAGTCAAAAAATAATTTCAGTGCAAGGGTGTTGTTTTCCCCAGGATTGAACCATTCTTCTGTGTGTTTTAACCGAGCCACTGTGTCATTGTTAGTCTGTGGGAGTAGAAAGCAAACCCAACAATGGACAGAGAAGTCTGGCTTCAGACTCAGACATGTACCAGGAATTTAAAGAAATTAAAGTGATTTATTTGTTCAGAATTCTTCTACTTATTTAAGTGGTTGATGGTTTTATTTATAGAACAAAATATCTTTTAGTTTGGTAACTAAGCTTCATCCTGGAACATTTTTCTTCTCAGGGCTCATATATTTTCTGTAAGACTCCATAATGTTTTGTAAATATATATGTAGTTGGTTTATCTTCTCTGTGCTCTCTTGCTGTTTTCAGATTTTGAAGACAGCAGGGTCATGCGGCCATTGCCCTGGTCTACACACCCTTTAAGCCAGATGCTCTCAGTTATTGAAGAGGCATTTATGTTTCTTCAGAGAACTAGATGTGCATGGGTATTGATTTTTTATATCTTTACACTTAGTAGTAAACTATGGGAGGCCATTACTTCATATAGTAGTGGCTTTAAGAAGTAGATAGCTCATATGACTCTAAATTCTATTTACAGGTAGTTTTTAGTTAAGAAAATACGTCTGGCAGCATGACTACTCAGCATGGGCCTACCTGAATCCCCTCTTTCAAGTTCAGAGCGTCTTGTCAAGAAGTATAATTTATGTTCAAATAATGCATGTGAGCCGGACATCTACTGCCAAAAACAAGCTGCCTGGGGGCAGAAACAGAAAAAGCATCCTAAGTGCTATTGAACAGCTCACTGTAGGCTTTTAATTATCTGAGATTTACATAAGCAACTCTACAAAATGGGAGATAAACCCAATTAAATGACGGTAAATTTACTTCGCTGAAGAATTCAATAATTTACATCTTGGTTTCCTTGCATTGCATTAATTACCTATTTGATTAAAAAGCATCTGAGTAAAATTTAACCTACATATATTCAAATTAACTAAAATGATTGATTTATCTTTATATTTATTCACTCATTTATTCAGTATATTTATGTGCTAGACATTTGGGATAAGAAGACATATAAACAGACACAAACAGCTTCGTATCCTTCAAAACCTGACAGTTCAGCAGAAGTGATAAACCTGTAAGTAAAAATTATGATGTATTGTGATAAGGACAGCAACAAAATATGTTTAACGTGGTTGTGGTATTCATTTGTTCTTTTAATAAACATACCTAACCTCAGCTATATGCCAGAGTAGATCTGGCATATGGTAGGTGGGCTTGAATAGACATGGTCTCAGAAGTAAGGTCAGGTCAAATGTCATTAGCAGAACATAGCCTCTTTGATATACATTTCTGACAGAATTAAAGACCACCTGATTAAAATAACCATAGGCTGGTGAAAAAACGTATCATGGAAATCTTTTAAAATGTATTGCTGAGCTAACACAAAAAGAATGAATCTGAAGAAAGCAAAACTACAGTGAAAGCTGGAATTCTGCAAAGTGGATGAGCTCCTGAGAGTTTCACCCTGAGGGTTCTGCCAAATCCATGAGACCTTGAACCTTCAAATCAGGGCTAAGTAGCTCTACTGGATGGTCAGGGCTTGGGTAATGCGATGTTGCGCAAACTCTTTCTGAGAAGGAAGAGGGAGCAATCCCAGACTAGTTATAGGAGGCAAGTGTAACCTTGACAGAAACTTGGCAAGGAGGAAAGTAGATTACAAGAAAGAAAAATTATGGACTACTCTCCTCATGAAGATAGATACAAATATCTAATTAAAATTGTGGCACACAAAGTCCAGACAATTCTAAAAAAAGATAGTGTATAATGTCATCTCAGGAATTCAAAATTTATTTAATATTAGGAAATAGATTAATGTAATATATCACACAAAACATATTAAATAATTTTTTTAAGCTCCCATTGGATTCAGGAAAAAAAGAATTTGATAAACTTCAGCATCTATTTATAAAGAATAATTCTTGGCAAACGAGGAGAATAATGAAACTTCATTAGTCTGGTAATAGGAATCTCCACAAAAACTACAGCAAACAGTCACCTAATGGGAAAATGTTGACGCACTCTTTAAGCTCAAGAGCAAGCTAAACAGGCCCATTGTCAACCACTTCTAGTCAATGTTGTGCTGGAGGTTTCAGCCAATGTAATAAGACAAAGAAAAAATAAGAATTGGAAGGAAGAAACAAAACTGTCATTGTTCAAAGGTTGTCTATGTAGAAAACTCAAAAAGATCTATAAATAAATTACTAGAATTAATAAGACAGTTTAGCAAGTTGCTGGATATAAAATCAAGATATAAAAGTGAGTTGCGTTTCTATATGTGAACCCCCAAGAAGTTAGTGTAATGGCATATATAGAGTAACAAGAAATAAATATAACAAGCTGTGTAATATTATATTCTCATTTAAATGATGTGTGAAGTTAGACAGATAGAACTAGGGAACAAGCACAGAAGATTATAAATTTTATTGCAAAAAAATATAAATAAATGGAGCGTTATATCATTCTCCTAGACAGGAAGATGTTAATTTTCCCCAAGTTGATTTATAGATTCGATGCCAACTTAATAAAAACCTCAACAGAGTTGCCTGTATTTATGTAACTAGATAAAACTTAAAAAAAATTTATTTGAAAAAGGAAAGTTCAAGGAACACTTAAGACACCCGTGAAAAAGAACAAGGTGAGGCAAGCTCTTTCAAACAATCAGGCTTAAGTCTATATTCCACTTTAGACAATGTGCAGGGTTATGTAGAACCGTGGAGTAAAATGCAGAGTGTCCCAGTAGATCCAGGCATATAAGAAAACTTTATGTATAGAGGTAGCATTGCAGACCTGGTCAAATGTAAACGGTAATAGGGCAAATGATTAGTTCATCATAAGATAAAATTGAAATTGGGTGCCTATCTCCTTACAAAAAGTAAATTAAAGTGATTAAAATTTTGGAAGTGAAAGAGGAAAGTATAAAATGTTTAGAGGAAAATATAGGGTTATATTTTTTACGACCACAGGGTAGAAGAATATTTCTTAAAAACACAAATAATGCAAAACACAAAAATGCAAACCATTAGGTAAGGATTTAATTTGACCATATTAAAATTAAGATACTCTTTATCAAGACACTGTAAGCAGAGTGAAAAGGCAAGCCACAAACTGGCAACACATAAAACTGGCAAATAACTGGTATACAGATAACATAAAAGAACTTACTCAAATCAGCAAGAAAAAGACAATCCAGTAGAAAAATAGAAAAAAAAAGAACAGAAAATTAAGACTCACAAACATATGATAGAATGTAAAATAATATTATTAGTCAGGGAAATGAAAATTAAAAACACAATGAGATACCTTTATCCACACACTAAAGCTACTAAACCAAAAAGGGATATGAGGTTGTGATAGCAATGGAGAACCCTTATTCACTTTTGGGATTTCTTAGTAAACTTACACACTCACAGACTCCCATAATTCTAAATACCACTTCTTAATATACATCCTAGGGAAATGCTTTCACATTGTTGTACAAAAATGTTCATAGCATCACAGTTTGTGATAGCTAAAAAATGGAAACAACCTAGATGTCTCTCAAAAAGTAGAACATATCAATACATAGTTATATGTTTATATCATGGAAGGAGAGAAACGTTTCTAGACCTAATGAAGTTAAAAAGAAGTAGTAAAGTAGTCTCAGTAGAATTTGATCACCTACTGGAAGGTAGAGTAATGGAAAGTGAGAGGAGTAGAGTGATTTCTAGTTCTAATTTGGGCAGTTATGTCAATAATGGTGCCATTGACCATGGTATTTTTTTCTAGTCATTGACATATATTTTTTCAAGTTTTAAAGGCATACATGGTCAGAGAAGCTTCCTATCTCCTTTGCTTAATTTAGAAACAGCACATACAGTCATGTGCTGCATAATGATGACATTTCAGTCAACAATGGACCACGTACACAATGGTTGTCCCATAAAGTTAGTACCACAGAGCCGAGGTATGTAATAGGCAAGACATCTGGGTTTATGTAAGTACACTCTATGATGTTCACACAATGATGAAACCGCCTAACAATGCATTTCTCAGAATGTATCCCTGTCGTTAAGCGATGCATGACTGTAGTTATGCACAGTATCCATGATATATAAACTATGATATTGACAAGACACTTCACACTCATGCATCCTTGCACAGAGAGGGAGAGAAACTTGAATGGCAAAGCTGATAAAAAACGATGCTCCAACTTTCGGTGTAAAAACTACAGACACCCACCAAATTGGCAAAAATTAAGAAGTTAGATAACATTAAGTGTTAGATTGTAGATGGAGACTCTCATCCACTTCTCTTGGGAGTAAAAATTGGTATAACTACTCTGGAAAATACTTTGGAATTACTTGGTAAATGTGAACCTGTACCTAACTCATGGACCCAGCAGGTTCCTTGCTATGTGGAAACCCTAGAGAACATTTGCATGCTTGCACCAGGAAATACACATAAAAATATTTTTAGCAGCGAAACATGGAAACAACCCAAATGGCCATCAGTGGTAGAATCAAGAAATACATGGGGGCTGCTCGTTCAATGGAATACTACACAGCAATGAAAATAACTGAAACTCAGCTCATGCCTTAACGTGGATGAATCTCACACAGACATTGTGATGAATGAACAATAGCAAGCCTCTGATAATACATAGTATATGATTTCATTTGTGTAAAGTTAACAAGCAAAATTTTTAATATACTATTTAGGGATACAACACACAGATGGCAAAACAGATGTTAGGCTCAGGGAGAGGGGATGGGGGTATGATGAGGAGGGTGGAGTGATTGAGGTTGGAGCAACAAGGAGCTTCTAAGATGTGGTGTAGGTTTCTACTTTTGAACCTGGGTAGATAGGTGTTTACTTTGTTATAATTCTTTAAAATGTTCATATGTTCTACGTAGATTGTGGTCACTTTTCCAATAATATAATTTTTAAAATTAAATGATAAAGCAGAATATTAACAATACTCTCTCTGAGCCATACATTTACAGATAATTTTAATTTTTTTCTTTGAATTTTTCTGTTTAAGCTTTTAAAATGAAAATTATAGTCAAAAAGAAATGACACAGACTGTGTTATCGTTTTTTAAATTGGAAAAAATTCTTCGATGGGAAGGGCACAGGCATCACATATGAAAGCTTCCTGGGGGTAGAAGAAAATGGTGGTGCCCCTAAGTAGAATTTGATTTTTCTATACCTCTTAGCAAGAAATATTGGGGAAGAAAGGAAAAATATGCAGTGTCACTTGACACTGGTTTCCTTTGTTTCAATGATTTCACTTTTATATGTATTTTTTAGTTTGTTCTTTCTGACTTCCATTTGTAAGTCGAGTGGGAGACAAGCTTATTCAGACTCAGAGTAAGCTTGGAGTTTTCTGGGTTTTTTGCCTTTTTCCTGTCAACTTGACGTCATGCTCTGCTTTTCATTTTGGGCAAAGAAAGGGGCATGGTCTGGATTGACATTAGGTGGTCTGTCTAGGGGCTTGTTTGCATATCGGTGGTTGGACTTAGCGATGTTTCTGCTCTCTTTGAGTCTGCTATGCTTGCTTGACTTCAACGTATCACACACATGAATTTCATCCTTGTTGTTTATAATAAATGTCAAAATGTGACTGCACTTTCCAACTCTTCTTGTGTTCTTTTTGCGTCTAAATGCAAAGGTATCCCTCAAGCATCACCATTTGATGTGATGTGAAGGGAGAAGACTGCAAGACAACCCATCAGGAATAATGCCGTATTAGCAGTTGGCACCATCCTCTGCTTAAGTCTGTCCTTACTCCTGTTTCTCTTTAATTAGTCTCATAGGAAAAGAGAAGCAAGATCATGCTGAAAAATGGGATATTTTTGGAATTCTCATTATTCTTTTATAATTGTCCTTCTGGTCATTTTTTATCTTTACCTCAGTTGAGTTTCTAATAAAAACAAAGGCAGGACGGATTTAATTTGTTGAGCACCTACCATGTACACGGCATTGTTGAGATGACATAAATCCACAAGGCCCGCTCCTTTACCTCAAGGAACCTATAATCTAAAGGGATAAACAGCCATGTTAATAATAATAATTAAATAATTATTGTGAATAATGCTGCAATGAACATGGGGCACAGATCTCTCTCTTTTTTTTTTTGAGGAAGATTAGCCCTGAGCTAACTGCTGCCAGTCCTCCTCTTTTTTGCTGAGGAAGCCTGGCCCTGAGCTAACATCCGTGCCCATCTTCCTCTACTTTATGTGGGACACCTACCACAGCATGGTGTGCCAGCGGTGCCATGTCCGCACCCGGGATTCGAACCCGTGAACCCCGGGCCGCCAAGAAGCGGAACGTGTGAACTTAACCGCTGCGCCACTGGGCCAGCCCCCAGATATCTCTTTGAGGTACTGATTTCATTTCCTTTGGGTATATACCCAGAAGTTGGATTGCTGGATCATATGGCAGTTCTATTTTCAATTTTTTGAGGAACCTCCATAGTGTTTTCCTTAATGACTGTACCAATTTACATTTCCTCCAACAGCAATTATCTTTTTAATATTAGCCATCCTAGCAGGTGTGAGATGATATCCCATCATGGTTTTGATTTGCATTTCCCTGATAATTAGTGATGTTGAACACCTTTTCATATAGCTGTTGGCTATTTGTATATCTTTTTTGGAAAAATGTCTGTTCAGGTCCTTCATCCGTTTTTTAATTGAGTTATTGTTTTGCTGTTGAGTTGTAGGAGTTCCTTATATATTTTGGATTAACTTTTTATCAGATGTATGGTTTGAAACTATTTTCTCTAATCCAGTGGTTCATTTTCATTTTGTTGATGGTTTCCTTTGCTGTGCAGAAGCTTTTTAGTTTGATGTAGTCTCACTTGTTTGCATTTGCTTTTGTTGCCTGAGGTTTTGGGCCATTGCAGCATTATTCACAATAGTCAAGATACGGCAACAACTAAGTGTCCATCAATGGATGAATGGATAAAGAAATTATGGTATATATACAGGCAATGGAGTATTATTCAGCCTTAAAAAAGAAATCTTGACATTTGCAACAACATGGATGAACCTGGAGGACATTATGCTAAGTGAAATAGGCTAGACCCAGGAAGGAAAATACTGCATGATTGCACTTACATGTGGAATCTGAAAAAGTCAAATACATAGAAACAGAGAGTACAATGTTGATTACTGGGCAGGGATGTGGGGGAAATGGAGAGATATTGGTCAAAGGTTACAAAGTTGCTTTTATGCAGGATGAGTAAGGCTAAGAGATCTAATGTAGAGCATGATGACTATAGTTACTGCATTAGTTCAGAGGGTAGATTTCAGATTCTTTTACCACACAATCACAAAAAAACCCCTCATCATGTTGTACCCCTTAAATATATACAATATTTATTTAAAATCATAAAATTTATTGTAATAAATGATGATAATTACAACCACAGAATGAATTTAGCATTTCCTGTGTGATAAGCAGTCTTCATATATTAACTCACTTAGTCTTCATAGCAACTACATCTCATGGATACTATTTGGTACCATTTTGCAAATGAGGAAATGGAGACAGGGAAATCAAATCTTGTGCCCAAATTCATACAACTACTAAAGTGTATAGTCAGAATTTAAAAACTGGGTAGGCAGACTCTAAACCCATTGTACCCACTACAGACATGGCATTCAAGTTCACTGCCAAATAAAGCAGAGAACAAGGTTGGTGCAAGGGGATAGGTATGGACTGAGAACGGCGCTAGTCAGTGTCAAGATTCCAACTGAAACCCAGGAATTTGGAACTGACTTCATTAGAGACCCATTTCTGGGGTGATACATTGTTATTCAGTCTCGTGTTTCTTTATGTTGACATCCAAGGGCTGTGCCTTCCTAATGATTCAAACTTCTGTTTTTTTAAACCTACCTTACTGTTGACTTTTCCCAGCAGCTGTTTGCATTTTAAAATGTCAGAATTTGCTGCACACAATCCTAAATGAGAACTTCAAGCCTTAAGTTTAAGAAAATGACAAATCAGGCTTAGAAACAAATGTACAAACAATGTATGGCATGATGTGCTAGGAATCTTGAATGGGCTTTTTTTTTTTTTTCTCATAAATTGTGAGAAGGCTCAGAAAGCAAGAAATTGGGTGTCTTTAAATTGAAATAAATGTGAATAAGAATACAAAAATTGCACTGATGGAACATTTATTTGGTTATGTGGCCATTTAATTGAATGATTCTGTGTGGCCATTTGAATTTTATTTAACAGGGTACACACACATACACACACACATACATCATTATGTGATCAATCACATCTCCTTTTTCTACAAGGAAAATGGGACACTGAGAGTAATAGACATGCTAATACAAGGCTGTGTTGGAAAGTCCACCCAACGCACACACGGTGGGGCAAGGTGTTATCATCATAAACAACAGGAAAAATCTACTGTACTTATACTATGGAGCCCTGTTTGCAGAAGCTATGGGAACCATAATTTAGAATTTTAGATACTTTCAAGAAGTAAAATATTTACTTTGGGTCTTTTGGCATTAAACATAAAATGCACCTCTTCACATCAAGATAAGCCTTTGCTGAGCTCCTCTCTTTGGCAAGACCGAAAAAAACCCACTTTCGATTACTTTTCCATATTGATCTCCTTCAAGGAAGCTAGTAAATAATTTCAGCACCACTGTTTTCTTCTTGTTTATTCATGTCTTTTACTAGAGAAAAGAAGTATTTGCTAATGGAAGAAACAAAACAAAATATTTACACCATGCTGTGCCTTTCTTTTGACAAGGGCAGATGTGGTAAGAAAGCTTTTTCTCCCTCATAAAATTGTTTACATGAAACAGTGGGAAAGAGCTAAAGAATAACAGTTTTGCTTTAGCAGCTGGAGGTTGTCTGAATGGAGTCTTCAATTCCGTTGCATGTTTTGTAATGCAGATTTCTTTGAAAATGGTCTTGCCAGTGCACCTTAAATACATTTTAGAATTATTTTACCATGAAATTAGTTTTCTCCATCATTGGCTTAGTTGAATCCCTTTTTTTTTTTTTTTGATCAATGCTGGGACATTAAAAATAAAGCCCTGGATGCACATGGTATTTTTGTAAGTTCCTATCAAAAAATCCATCCTGCAGCAGGCCAGCATGCTTTGAGAGTCAGGTCATTTTTGCAGCGTGGTTACTTGATGTTCTGCTCCTCCTCCTCTCACCCTGAAGCTTAATTCTCCACTTCTCCCCTTGCCACTAGCCTGCATTTGTATATTTATTATATTTGTTATGCAAATAAGAGCAGGAAAGGGGTTGCAGGAGAAAAGGTAGCACAGAATTTTGTTGCAATTGAATGAGCCATGTCTAAAATTATTGATTCAAGTAGCAACTTATGGTTCAGAAATCCTGTTAGGAAACTAGCTGGTGGTGATGATATTGGTACAGGTAGTAGTGGTGATGGTGGTGGAGATGGTGGTAGGAATGACAGTGGGGATGGTGGTAGTGATGACGGTGGTGGTAACGGTGGTGTTAGTAGTAATGGTAGTGATGGTGGTGGTGGCAGGGGCAGGACAGGGGCTTAAAAGCATCCCAATTAAGGTTCTAGGAAATGTGGTTGGTGAAACACTGTTTTTATTTCTATGCTTTGCTCATTTCACAACAGGTAGTTCCCTTTCTATGCTAATATTTTCCTTTGTCTAAAAATACAGTTAATTTAACAAGAGAAATCTTAATCAAATATGCTACGTCCTTATAGAAAGTACTTCAAAGTCAATAAAAAATAAATTGTCAATTATTTATTTAGTACCCATTCAGTACCCTTGAGAAATGAGAGTTCTATAAGGAAACCAACCCTGTAAATTTAGTAGTCTTAAAACTCTCTCCATATTCACTTTTCCAATTGCTGTTATACCTAGAGGATTGTCTCTGTGTCATTGCTAGTTGGCACATTTTAAAAAATTCTACACCTTGAAATATGAATCTATTATAGAAGGATCATGTTGGTGAGGCATTGGGGATGAATAAGTTAGGAATAGTAATTAGTTTTCAGGCATTCCATTTGAGGATGATAATGCATTTTCCCCCCCAAATAATTTCCTCCCAAACATTTGGTTTATAGTAAGAACAGTTTAGTTTGACTAAACTTGCACATTCTGAATGGACTATCTCTATCTTCTTGACACATTATTTCCCAATTTCATTGTACTGTTCCTTCTCCTCATCCTTGTCCACAAAAGATATCCTCTTCTAGATATGTCGCCAGTGACACCTATGCCTCATGTCTGGAATGTCAAACCTTTCCCACTTTGAAAACAATGACGACAAACAACTTCTCAATTCCATCCCACGTACCCCTCCATCGAAAGCCCAGCCTCTTCCATGGTCATGGCTCCTCCTTTGTTTCTACTTTCTCACTCTTCTCTTCAACCCACTGCAGTCAGGCTTCTTTCTTGACTACTCCACAAAATTTCTCTAATTATTAGCCAATGATCTTTCTTGGTCAACTGAGAGGCCAATTCTCAGACTCTTACTGGTCACTTAGGTCATGTTTGACCTTGTTGATTACTCCCTCTCTGGTGAGCTGTTCAACTGATATTCAGCTTAAATATCAGTTCCTCCAAGATGACTTTCTGGACCCCTCCAAATCTGGGAAATAACTCCCATAGCATCTGCATTTCCATCATAACTTAGGAACTGTTTGAAAATATCTATTCACTCATCTATCCTTTGTACCCCTCATGCTTAGCACATGTATGGTACATCGTAAATACCTGTTTTTGTCAAGTTTCTTTGAGGTCCATGTAACAGACCTGTACTTGATCTGAAGCAAACAGGGAATTTATTATGATGATTCAGAGTTATGTCTTGGGTCAAAAAGCAGGAAGTACCACCAGGCTTTGTGGGGACCAAGGACAAGAATAGACAATTGTAGGAACCAAGACAATTTATCTTGGATCCACTCTGCCCTCCGGGGCCAAATAACTACTAGCTTCTGCTTCTTTCTGTGTTTTGGCCCCAGTTTTTCCCCCTCTCTTCTAGCTTTCCCTACTTATCAGCTTTCCTTTCTCTCCTCTGAGTTTTTACATCCTCAGTTCCTGTTCTCTATGCCAGGGCAGCAGGGGCAAGTGGTAGAAACATGGCTTCCAGCGATCCACCCTGAGGGTTTTGTGGGCTACTCATAAAAGCTAGGCAGACACTCCAGTAGATGTCCACTTCAGTGTTCACTTAAAAATCTGGTGAATGATTGAAACTCTCTCTCTCCCAGTATTGTCTCATTTCCTTAAGCAATCTAAACTCTCAAAACACTAATATTTCTTACTGACAAAGAAGTGATTTTTATCCTGAATAGCTTCAACATTCCTCTACACTTTCCTTATTCCCACAATGGGATATATTGTCCTTATAAAGAGCTATTTTTATCTAAAATGAATTCCCTACAAAGTCTACAAGGTCTGAGTTGACCATGACATTATTATTTTGGTTAAAAAAGTGGGAAGAATGGACTCAGTACTTATATCAGTCAGTTATTGCTACAATAAGGCAGTGTAATAAACATGGCCCAAATCTCAGAGGCTCACAACAGCATGGATTTATTTTTCTTGCTCATGGATCTGTAGGAGCTGAGGTCGGGCTGAATTTGGCTGAGTTTGGTTGGGTGTGGTGCAGTCAGGTTTGGGTCTACTCATTCTGGGACCTGGCCTGAAGGGACAGAGGCTACCTGGGGCTTGCTCCTCTCAGGCAGAATCCTGAGCAGAATATAGGATGCTCCTATAGGCCTGGGCTCAGAAGTGGCAACTGTCCTGTTCTATGCTTTAAAGCCAGAGACAGGGCAAGCTCAACAACCATAATCCTAAATTGCTAAAATGATTTCCATGAACTTTTAGTTTTTAAGGCAAAGTTCAAATTCCTTACCTAGGTATTCTAGATTGTTAGGTCTGCAACCGCCTCTGGCTAATGTCTTGAGCTTCATTTCTCTTTCATTGGTCCTCATAATTGTACAGTTTGATTCAAGCCAAATTGAATAACTGTTGAACCTAACATGTTGTTTTATGCCTTTTTGGACTCTGTTCTTTCTGACTTTCCTCCTCTTCTCCATCTAGCTAACTCCTTATTAACCTTAAAAACTGAAGTCAAGAAAAGACCTCTTTCTAGAAGCCCTCCATGATTCTATCAAACAGACTTGACGCCCCTCCTCTGTGCTTCTTAGCATCTTGTGTTTACCTCTATCGTAATTATCCGTCTGTGCTATATCGTTGCTTTAAATATCTGTTCCTCCAGACAGAACGGAAAGTTCCCCAAGTGCTATGGTAATACCTTAGTCAACTTGTGTCCTTAGGGACTAGCACAGGACCTAACACACACAGGCATTCAGTCACTGTTTGTGCAAGGAAAGGAGAAGAATGAAAAGGCAAGAAGGTGGAAGGAAGGGAAGGAGAGAGGATGGAAAGAAGGAAGGAAAAGTGGTGGTTTGTTACTTGTGGGACAGCTCATTCACTGGGGTCATCCAGTAAGCTTATGTTAGGAATATCTTATTTCTATAGTTCAGAGATGCTGGACCTTAGCCAATATGCCATTATTGGCTCGGTTCTGTAGGCATTATTCTTTTATTGAGAGCATCTAGATATTTAGGACTACAAACACATGCTCAAACCATAAGTCCCTTCCAAAGCCAAGTTTGTGCCATTCCCACTTCCCTGTAAATGTTTTGTGGCCAGTACCTTGCATGGCAATGTCTATTGGAACATGGGTAGGTTTAATTCCACAGGAGCATTCTTGCCCTGTTATTGACTGATGTAGTTAAATGCACAGCCTTGAGTACCCCTGGTGGAATGCTAATAAGGAAATGAGGACTTAGCTGTTATTGAGTCATTTTCTTATTAGATAAACAAAGGGTGATGAATGTTGCCAGGGCTGAGTTCCTGCATATTCTAGGCATGTATCAAAAGGAGTTTATCTTTATCTGAACTTCTCTGAGCCTAAGTGACTGCATGACACATCATGGTAAATAACTTCTTAAAAAAGTATATGCTGACTTGTTTTAGAATGCATGTGCTGTTTAAAAATAGGTAGGGAATTTGACACACACCTGATTGCCTCAGAGATGGAACCTGAAGTGTCTGGCAGCATAGCCTCTTCCCGGAAGCTTTCTCATCACCTCACCTCTTGTCTCCAGCTGCTCAGGCAGCAGTTAGGTTACAGAGGCAGCATCCAATTACTCAGAATATCTGCCCCTGATCTTGGCAGGGATTTAAACTTCCTGGCTTTTGCAGATGATGGATGGTGCTCTTTGTAAAATGCGATTTCTCTAGAATACTGGGAGGTTGAGTCCGGAAGAGGCCAGGTCTTGTTTCCCACAGGACAGCATAACTGAGAACTTGGCCAGGCAAAATCAAGAGGCCACTGAGCGAGGGCTGTGCTGTGATTTCATCAGAATCTGGTGAGGACAGCGTTGCTCACAAAGGTGTTGGCTGCAGTTTACTCTTAAGTGAGAAACTGTAGTTGTTTCTGAACTGTGAATTTCTTTCCAGTCTGTTGTTATAACCTGGTGGAATGGGAAGGGCTTGACCGAGTGTGAGTGTTCCCATGTTGCCACATGCCCTCCCTGGGATCTACAAAAGGAGTGGCAAGTTGCAGAGATGGCTGTCAACATACAATGAGCAGTGAAAATCAATGAGAGGAAAATGGTCCACTTTTGCTTCATTGATTTTTGCTGGTCAATGAATCCTCTTCATTTTATGTACCCCCTCCCCCCCTTCAATTTTCTTTTCCCCTGTTGGACACATCTTAATATTACTGCTCTGCATCAAGCCCAGTACAGAGTCACAGTCTCTTTAATCACAGGAGGTTGTTAGTGATGGCAATGTGTAAGGTTTGGAGAGGATCACAGTGAGATGAAAGTGAATCTTGAGGAAGAAGGTATTGCTCCTGGTATTGGAGAGAGTGTCTGATGCAAAGGATGGATTGGCGTGATGGTATTAGGATTGAGTAGGTTAGCTAAGAGACTGGAGTGATGTGTCCAAATGGATAGGAAGTGTTTAAAACAAAAAAGGACTGGTGGCAGGTCCTATAGACAAAGAGCAAGTGTAGGGCCCCAGGAAGTGAGTAGTGTCAAATCTGGGTGGGCCTAATTATGAGATTTAGGAGATAACTTTGGCTTAACACAAATCTACTGAATTGATGTTTTTGTGAGAATGCAAAGAAGTGAATAGCATTTCGTCTACAGTAATATAAGTTTAGTGTAATAAGTTAATCATCTGGAGCTCCTTGCTTGCTTGTACTCACTAGACTAGGGGGAAGAATAATTTGGTGATAATGAAAAGAAATCAGAAACCCAGAAATCCTGACCTCACTGAATGTGTGTTCCAGGGAGTCTTGTTCAAATTAATGTGAAAAGGATGAAAAGAAAATCTTAGTAACCTACAACAATTATTGTGTCTAGCTCAAACTTGTTTTAGTTATTGCTCTCAAATAATCATTGGATTGCTCTTCATATTTTTAATTTTCAGATGAGAAACTATGGCACAGGATATTTTTTAAAAATTGTATAAGATCAAAAAGAAGCTAAATGCCGTGCTTGGATGAGAACTCAAAATCCTAAATGTTTTGTCTACTCATTGGCTATTGAAACATATTACCTTATAGGGAAGCAGTCAGCAGTTATAGGAATTTCCCCAATTAGAAAAAGCAAGGTTCAAGTGTGAAATGCAAACTCTATCCTCTCACCAGTGAGGCTTTTTTTTTGTTGTTGTTTCTAAATAGACCTTTTAATATATATTTTGCATTTGGAAACTCCTGCTCCAATATCCAATAGCAAAGTGTCCTGAGCATTCTTGGGTTTGGAACATATCAGTTCTTTGAGCTATCATTACTCTTTAGTCTTCTACATTTTGCTTTTGGACCAAGAAGGTGGATGATGTCTTAAAGCCTGCTCCCTGGTCTAAGCAAGCCTTTTTAACAGGACAGTGTGTGCTTATGTAGCTCTGGGCACATGAAACAGAGATGACAGGAGGTTGATAGTATTTTTAAAATAGGTTCCATGAATGCATGTTTTCTTTAAGGCCTTGGGCACTGATACAAACATAATAGTTTGATTGCTTGATAATAAACATGTAATGTGTCCTTCATGCTAGTTTTTGCAAGTTTTCTTTTATTTTCTGGAGACCTCAGCCTGCTCCTTGACCATCAGCAGTCCATTATAGCACATGTCAGCAGAAGCTGTTTGGCTGGAATATAGCCCTGAGAAAATAGCAGCATTACCCATCAGCCAGTCTTACAAAGGAAAGGAAACTCTCCTGAATGGTTCTGCATTTGTTCCACTAATGGTGTGTACTAATTAGGGACTAATTAGGGACTTTACTCATTCAACAACGGTCACAGAAAAAAAAATCAGATGAAATCATTGTAACTTTGTCCCTTGTTAAACGTGGTGAGGCACAAAGACATCTGTGGTCATATTCCAAAATGAGGAATTCAGAAGTTGAAATGGTACTTGTGATAATTAGCTTAACCTCGTCCAAAAATCCTCACATGGCTGAAAGGAGGAAAGGCGGGAAGAACCGTGAAACAAGCAACCACCACACTGGTCTCTCAACTTTTGTATTCAAACTGCTTTGGGAGAACATAATGTCACCAGATGAGATGCACAATGACCTTGGCAGCTGGTAGATTTTTCACTTGAAGAAAACAGCTACCATCTGAAAATAAGAGGTAACTATTCTTTTGTTGAAAGGGATGAAGGATGCTTCTTCCTAGCTGTGAAAGCTCTTCAATTTAAGGAATTAATTGGACACAGACATGATAAGAAGCTATCTTCATCTTTGCTGGAAGCTTAACACTCCAAGAACACAGATAATTAAGTTAATTTCCCTCCACAGCTATTCAGGATCCCTAGACAAATCCAATGGAGGGGTTGCCAAAGGAGACAGAGAACTAAGACCTGAATCATTTCTTGAGACCATTTACTAGCAGTGGTGACGTTAGATCTTGTGAATGTTGCCAAATGGTTCTCCCTAGGCTGGGGTTTATTGGTGGTGTAGTATCTTGAACCATAGAACGGGAAATATATTCATGCTGTTAATGATGGGAAACCAATCTCTGAGGAAGAGTTTGTATCAAAGGATGAAGGAGTGGAGCTTACAATGACAACACCTTGATTTGATAGTGTCCTTGAGTTCCTCTAAATAATTCAGAGCATTTCACACATACCAAACTTGGAATAAATTGCAAGGAGGATCTTCCTGAAAGTCAGGGCTGTTTTAGTATTAGACATGAGTTACTAGGAAAGGTTAGTTACTCATCAACTTCTTGTGTGTGTGTTGTTTTTTAAAAATTAACTCCTTTTAGTTGCTACATTGGTCATATAGCATTTCTTTCCATTTTCCTCATGAGGACCCAGAGACTGACAAAGGCTAATTTCCCTGACATATCACAGTCTCACTAGCGTGACTGAAAGGTAAGCCTTTGGAATTCCTGACCAGCATACTCTCCGTAATATTATTGCCTCATTTCATTTATATAGACGGTGGGCGGTCGGGAGGGGGGGAGGTTTGGTTTCGTGGCGAAGAAGGGAGGAATAGTAACTGACTTTTTATTTTGGTCATTAGACCTCGTTAGCAGTGACAACCTCAAGTTACAGAAAACAAATTTTAAAAATTACCATGTCCTTTAATATGTGACAGTGCTCTATGCTTTATTGACACCTGTGAGATTCTTGGCTTAAAGAGATAAACGCATTTATGTACTGAGGGGTCAGGTTCCTAGAATAGCAGAACTGACATCCGTGCATGCATGCCCTGGTGTCTTTGGTTCAATCAAAGAGCTGACTAATTTTCATGATTAAAAAGCAAGTCTCATAAATGCTGAAAATTAAATACTATACTACCAATTTGATTTATTAAAAACAATAACAAAATAGTATAAAACAAATCCTCTTTCTGTCTGGGTATCAAGAAGGACTGAGTATGGAAGGGGGCTGACTTTTTCCCCAAGAAATTTTATTCTGATTGGGTATGGCCAGTAGTTTGTAACTAATTAATGTTTGCTTAAAGAAAAAATAGCACCCGGCTCAGTACCCCAAGCCTGTATCAGTGGGTACTCAGTCAATATATGTTGAATGAATGACCGATGTGGACTTTTGAAGCCCTAGACAGCATTTTAAGTGAGGATAGATTGTTCAGTCTTACTTGTGCTCATTGACTACCTACTTCTTCCTGGCCAGGGATAGTAAAAGAGCTATGTGCAGCGATGAGTTTTAAGGGTGACAAGAGAAAAGAACATGGAGAATGCAGGGGGTAATGGCAGGAGTCCTAACAGGCAAAAACAGAAGGAACATTTGGAGTGGGTTAAAAATTAATGTCTTTAGAAAAATATAAAGAATGAGGAGGACAGAGGAAGCTGGCAGGGGAGTGGAGAGAAGTCCATTATCCCCCATATAGTTCTCTAGACTAATTTCCAGTCTCATTGTTTACTCTTTGCTCCTGCTTGAAATGAAAGCCGATCTCACGTCCAAGTAAGTGCATTTCCATTGCTGCCATCAGACTAGTTTTTACACGATTTTTAGTAATAATGATGATAACAAGAATAACGGTATACCTACCATTTAGATTTAGCATGTGCTTTGTGCCTCTTACTCTGTGGCTGTTTTATGTTCACAATTCCAATTTTTACAACTCCATAATGGACATGTGATTACTCCCGTTTCACAATTGGAGATTTGGGGGCTAAGAAAGATTAGGTTATTTACTTGGGGTCACACAGTTTCCAAGAGGTAGTGGAAGAATTTAAAGCCAGATTGATCAGAATTTAAGTCCTTTCTCCTACCATTTGTTCTATGCCTGAGATAATGGAGAAGGGAATAATAACTGAGAAGGGAAGCTGGGAGAGAGGAAGCTTGGATTTAAGCATTCATTCATCATGTATTCATTTGACAAATACTCGTTGAAGGTCTATTTCATGCTAGGCCCTGAGGATGGAGTGGTGACTGGAAAACAGTCCCCGTATCAAGGAGCTCTCCATCTAGCACAGGAGTGTCAATGAGACAGGCGATTATATATGCTGAAGAAGTGACCATTAAGAGGGGTGAGCAGAGGTTAAGTCTGGAACACTCAATTCAGCCTTGAGAAGTCAGGAAAGGAGGTGTTGCCTAAACAGGTTTCCTAGGAATTAGCCTAGAAAAGGTTGGGCAGGGTGGACCACAGCGTTCTAGGAAGAAAGAACAATGAGTCTGTGCCTTGGTAGTTCCAGGAATCTTAGATATTTATAGGACTGAGGCATAGAGAGTGGAATGTCAAGAGAGGAGAATGGAGAGGTGAACAGGTCCGATCATGGAGGGCCTTGAAGGAGTTTGCATTTTATCCTTGGAACAATGGGGAACAATTGAATGGTTTTAGATAAAGGTTTTTTAGACAAAAAAATCTCCAGTTTGCACTTTAGAATGATGACTCTGGCTGTACAGGAGAATGGATTAGAATGGGTCAAGACCAGAGGCAGGGATATCTCTTCCATTAATACAGGTCAGCGGGAATGATAACCCGATTTAAGATAGTGACAAGGGTTAAAATTAGATGGATTTGAGAAATGAGATGGAATTAAGAGAACTTGGTGATTAATAATATGGACAAGTGGAGTGAATTAGTCAGGTTAAACTAAGTTACACTGCTATAAAAACAGCACCCAAATCTCCTTAGCATAGCAAATTCTTATTTCTGTCTCACATAGAGTCCATTTTAGGTCTAAGCAGCTCTTTCAGGGAATTGTCCTACATGCTCAGGGATCCAGTTGCTTCAACCCTGTGTGAGCTCCATCTCAACACAAGAAGTCCTCTGTGAGCACCATGACAGGGGCAGAGGAAGCCTGGGGAGCTGTACTTGAGCTTTGCACGACCTTAGCCCGAAAGTGACCCGCTGTAATCTGCTTCCATCGCATCAGCGAGAACTATTCATATGAGCCCAGCAAATGGCAGGAACGCACTAGTATTGTCTACTACAAGGACTGGCAAGCTCTGACTTTAAAAATTTAAGAGTGTGGAGAGAAGAGAATAGAGTTTATGTGGAGCAGTGGATTAGCTTTCCAAGTTTGGGGCTAATTTATGAAATTGGGGAGGGCATTCAGGTCTCTGCTGCTTTCATGAATTTCACTGCTTTGTCCTGCGGGCAATACAATGTTTATTAAAGTGTCTCTTTGTACATCACTGGGTCCTTTAGCCTTCTGGGGCTTGCCCTCTCTACCTCACTTCTCCCCACCTCCACTCCTACTCACCTTCTGCCATCTTGGTGTGAGTCTACCTTTAAAAATGGTTTATGGAGGGCTGGCCTCATCATCGTCTCTGAGCCTTGGGGGATCTTGTAGAAAAGAAGAACTAGGGTGATGATCCCTGCCTGGTCTGTCTCATGGGCTGGATCTGAGGAGGGATAGACTCGTGTGTGCGAAGTGCTTTGGAAAGCACTATGCGACAAGCTCTAAAGGGAAACTAATTATTTTTCACAGTTCTCTTTCTCTGCCAGTGCTCTCACCTCACTCACCTTTGTTTCTTTCTTCCCTTCTTTGTTCTCTCTGTGTCCTACTCACCTCTGTCCTCTTCGCAACATGCTCACTCCTCTGCTCTTAGATCTCCACCCTCTGTGCTTCATCAACTCCAAAAATAAAAGAATACAAATGGGCGGGGGGGGGGGGGGGGTGATCCGTTACTACTGCTGAAAATTTCAGCAAAATACTCTTTTCTCTTTCTCCCTTCTTGTCCTCAAGTATATTGTTCACAGCACCTCTCATACACTGTGGACGCTTTATAAATATTCCTATTAATAATAACCGAGAGAGTTATCTATTTCTACACTGGCGATGATATTTACCGGTTACCTGTAACACTGATCTTCAGGGTCCTTTCTCCAGGGGCAAAGGCAGGCTCATTATTTTTGTCTTTCAATCTGCTTTCTTTGCCGTACCTTCCAGTGGAGAGTGATTGGGAGGCTGGTTATGGTACTGAGATCATTAGCTTTCAAATCTGGCTCCTTGAAACCAAACAGAATGTATTTTCTGCTCATAGGACAATATTTTTCAATATCTTAGGATTCACATTCCTGCTTTTTTATTTTCCATGAAGCTCAGCTTGGATATAGCACTGTCTGTCCTATGGGGACTAAGGTCTTCTTTGGTCTCCCAGGCAGAGCTGTTAGAAGCCCATAACAATCAAATGACTTGATTAAGGTCATTTCCTGGGCTGAGGCAGCTTAATCTGTCTGGATCCTGAGCAGCTTGCAAAATGACTTCCCTTCAGTCCCATACAGCAATTGTCTTTCTCCACTTCAAGTTCAATGAAACACTAAATATAAGGAAGTAGGTAAAATAGAAGTCTATAGGAAAATATAAAACTAAACAGAGATATTAGCCTGCATGAGTGTGTTCCTTTTGGTTGTTAATATTGTTACATTTACGGAAGACCCTAGGAAAAATTGTTAAATAAAGAAAAATATGCATTATGCCCATGTCTTAAATGCCGATTACTTTTTTTCTGTCTTCTTTGATGATCCCCAACAAAAGTCCATTTGATACTAGTGTTACTTTAAGCATGCCATACACTAAAAGAAGTTCTTAATCTGTCAATAGGTTTGGTAATAAGCAATGTTTATTGAATACTTGTGGTGTGCCAGATACTAGGCACCAAAGACAATAATAATAAGCAAAAGCACAAGTGGTCACCATTTCATGGAACTTACAGTCATTAATGAGGTAATCACGCTAATGAAAATGTGAAATCAAACTGATACCTAAATTCTGACGGAAAGGAATATGGTTTTATGAAAGCTTTTAACTGTGGAAATGACCAGATTTTTAGGATAGGGTAGTCCGTGAAGTGATCCTAGAGATCTGAAGGGTGACAAGGAATTACCCAGATGAAAGGTGGAGCTTATGAGGAAAGTATTCCACTAGGAGGAAGCAGCAGGTGCAAAGGCCCAGTGGTGGAAAGAGTATGATATCTTTGAGGAACTGAAAGGAGGACAGCATGTTTGGAGCTCAGAGAACAAGTGGGCAGTGGTTTGGGATGAGGTAGGAGAGGGGGACAAATCCAGGGCACCTGAGGCCCTATAGACCATCCATGCAAGGTCATGTGGAGTGACTAAAGCATTTTAAATAAAGATTGTGACATCATCAGATTTTTATTTTTAAAAGAGATGTTTAGCTTTATAGCGAAAGAAAAGTAAACTATACTCTCAGAATTAGTAAACATATTCAATATGAGAAATTTGGAGTATATCTTTCTTTGGCTCACTATTATGTCAATCATCACATTATATTACTGTATGTCTTTGTGGGCTATTTTATCACTCAAGAGAAGAGCATCCTTGAGAGAAGAGCTTTTTAGCCTCATATCTTTTTAAACATTAGTACCTAACACAGGGCCTGGGACATAGTGAATGATCATTAAATTGTTTTTGAGTAAATGAATGGATGGAAGGAAAGCTATGAATGAAAGAATGAACATTAGTGTTATGAACACATATGGAGTTGCTTTGACCTAGTTTGCATAGTCTAAGACACCTCATAGCTCCCAAATTCTGTTTGGAAATGTATATACTTCCTTATTAATTCTCTGTACAGCAGGAGCCTTTGAATAGATGGATTAGAGGTACAAAGGGTTCAATATCAGTGGCTGGGGAGCCTGGGGAATTACAACAGCCTCCACCCGATCTGTAACCTCTCAACTGTAAAGGCAGTTAAATTAGGATGACTGGTATGATTTAGTAGCAACAATGCCATTGAGTCAGACTTCAGAGATAGGCAGAATTTCTCGTTTAGGGAATGTAAAATCTGGCAGAAGTTAGATAAAGGGACAGGGTGACTAAGAACTTTAAGAGGTGAGGCATTATCTGGAAAGGATACAGATAAGGTGAATAAGGATGAAATGGCTAAGGTTGGACCCTGTTCAGTTATGGTCAGGTTGTTGTGAAGTATCTCAAACCCACTGGAGTTGAATTTTATTTGTTCTTAAAGGGAGAGCTGACTGTTTGTGTGTGTATTTTCCTGTTCTGTCCTAAAATAAAATAAAATGGTGAAGAAAATGGAAAAAAATAAGAAAACTCTAATAGAGCTATGTTATTTAGAAAGGTAAAACTGCATGGGGATATTTGGGGTTTCCTGGGGCACATGTTGAGTTGAACTTGGCTTGGGGTTATGAGCCTTAAATTTAATTTCTAAATGTGATATCCCTGCAAAGTAAAAACAGGGAATTTTGACAGGGTCTAATGCTTATTGGTGCGGCTGGTGTCAGGAGATCCTTCTGATGATCTCAAACGCAGAACTTCTGGATGATCCCCAGTTACCCACTTATATGATATGAATGTCATGTTCATGTAGGATATTAGATGTTAAAGGACAAAGGCTATGTTTGTGCTGTGGCTCCTAGCATTGGCTTCCAGAATATTTAAGAGATACAAATCAATATTTTATAAAAGTGGAGCAAATAATTACATCGTGGGTCACATTTAGATTATTCACATTTGGCTCATAATCCCTTTTCCATGTGATTTTGAGCATGACTACAGAGTTTCTGCAGCTGTGTGAGTGCACATTGATATCATAAGGCATGTTCACTGTTTTCCACTAAGGTTTTCTGTAGTCGAATTATGTTTAAAATATGAGACTGGTTTTGTACGTCTATTGTCGTGAACAGAAACAGCTGTTCAGAAACCACCTGAAAGCATGTAGTGTGAGAGATCAACCACATTATAGACAAATCAACTCAAGTTTACTTGGCAGAAAAAAAAGGGATTTAACTGAACAAATCCACACAGTCAGATGCTTTTAGAATGGTTTTCCTGAAAAATGTGTCATTTTTATTGTTAGTTACACTTTAGTTTTACCCAAAATGATCCTTTATATATTTTTTTCTCCTCCTTCGGCTTCCTCTCTTGGATGTGTATGGACCCTGTGAACTTGACTTCTTCTCTCCGGTAACAGGTAAGAAAGGACAGTTTTGCTGTTTATGTTTTCTTCTGTGCTTCAGTTATATTTAGCAAAAAACAAACATTACTTATCTGGTTCACTGTTGAACTGTAATATTCTTAATATTTCTTAATTCTATAATTAATATTCTCTAATAATTAAATATTATTTAATATTTAATATTCATAGAATATGATCCTAAACTTGTAAACCTGATACCTCTTATGATGGCTCTAAGATGAAATCTTTAAGTTATTGATGATATACACTATATGGTGTTACTTTGATTGTGTGTTGATATTTGTAAATCAAGTAGCTTTAGTAAGAGAGAATGGGTTCTTGAAAATTAGACTGTAAGTTGATTCATCATTCCCCATTGACTGCTGCTATAACTTCTGATTGAATGTCCATGGGCAACGCTGCCTTATGTTTTCAAAGATGGGCTTCCTTTGTTCTCTACTTCATCTCCATCAAGTAGTTGGCTATTTATAAAGATCAGGAAAATGCACTCAGTGAGTGAGAACATGACCATGAAACCTTTTGTCAATCAAATCTTCTTTTATATAGTGAATAATCACTGTCATCTATATGGTAGCTTTTCTTATTAAAGTGGAACACACATGTAATTGAAATAATATTCTTGGTCACTTTGAATGCTTCCACATCAATCTTACTTTTGATACATGTCAATATGTTTCACATCAGTCAGCACAAAATTTTGGAGTCCTTAAAAAGCATTTCCTTTTTTTTCTTTTTAACTTCTTAAGGAAAATACATGGAAAAAAATTCAAGAATGTATGCATATGGTACTATATGTCTAAGACAGTGTGTGTGGTCTTTGGAGTATGTGTGCCTTATTTACTGAGGAGACAGATTAGCAATGTATGTGATACTCAGAAATAGTCATGAGAAATAATAAATGATATTACAATGGGCATGTTAACCAGACCATTCCTTTAGGTTCTCTAAGATATATCTTTATATGGAAGTACGAGGAAATAGCATTTCTGGCCTCTATTAGCTTTTGTCCCTAAAGAACTGCCTTTGAAGTTATGATTTAATGTTATATCTTCAGCTTTTATCCAGGCTTTTTATAGCAAAATGACTACTTACAGAACAAACTATGGTTAGTAAATAGCTCTTCATGTTACTCGATGGCTCTTAATTCATCAAGACACACAATAAACTCACAAGATTTTGTGCCAGAAATTTTTTTTTTCTGTGTATACAAACGTATATTTTTTTCTCAAATTAGTAAAAACTAAAACCAAAAACAATGTGTTTCTATTTTTGACTACCAACTAAGAAACTTAGAATTAAATTTTGTTTTTAATTATAGTAACTAGTTCATCACAGTTCCTGGTGAAATTGTTTTTTTTCCTATATTTTCCCATGTTTTCTAAAAATAACCTGTCATTTTCATAGCAATGCTTATGTGTGTTGTTATATTGTGAGTCTCTATCTTTAGGCAACGTTGTAAATGGTAAATAATATTAATATGAATCATAATAAGAGCTAACATTCTTTAAGAGTTTCCCAGTTGCCAGGCACTGATGTTACCTTGTTTAAATCACACGTACATGAATGCATACGTACTCCTATATTGTCTTATATATTTGGAGCAGGTTTTGTTGAAGTTTGGAGGAAAGAGTATACTGTAGCATATCAAATAATACTATTCTTAAAATGTTCTTTTCCACGTAGCTCAGCCAATCTTTTTTCTCTCTTCTTCTTGCTTCTGCAGCTTCCTTCGTATGTATAGAAATAAATTTTACTCTATTTTCTTTTTTTAATTTGCCTGAGGAAGATTAGCCCTGAACTAACAACTGTGCCAATCCTCTTCTATTTTGTATGTGAGTTGCCACCACAGTGTGACCAACAAGTGGTGTAGGTCTGTGCCCAGGATCCAAACCTGGAAACCTGGGCCACTGAAGCGGAGAAGGGAGAACTTAACCAGCAGGCCACAGGGCTCTGTTTTCTTATGCAGAGCAAACTAGCTCCATCCAGTCCTTCCATTCATACTCATCTCTGAACCTTCCCTGGCATATTAAAGAAATCCAGAGATGCACTAAATAGCCTCATATACGGACAAGTATATTACATTTCTGAGGCGTAGATCTTTCAGTTATACAGACAATAATTATAATCACTGGTGCCAGTTCATGGAGTTAGAGTCATTAAAACGTATTTGGATTTAGCAGCAGCTGAACTGAATTCAATAGGAAAACATCCGTAATGTGTTCAGACCCAGAATCTTAATTCTGGAACTCTTACATGTTTATGGTGTGCAACAGAATGAGGGCATCTGACATATGCTTTCATGGTAGAATCCTAAAGAAGAAAGTAGAACATATGCATCCTAACCTAAACCTCAGAGAATGAACTAAAGTCTGAATTGTCACAAAGAGTTAAACTACAAACAAATATGTTCAATGTATTTTTAAGGATCATAAATAAAGGCAAATATGTAGGGCAGAATTTTAGGGATATTAAAATGATTAGAATGAAAACGATATTGCAATGCTTAAAGATTTATGAGGTGGCTATTTTGCATTGACCAGACTAAGAATGTGTTTAAAATATTAATATGTATATTATGGTGCTGAAAATGCTGAGAGGGTGTTTAAATGACCTGGTTACAGACTCTGTCTTTCCGAGTACTAAACAATTGTATTTCATGGTTATGATATCACTTGAGAGACATATTTTGTTGGTTTGCCTGTATCATCTGGTCTATAAATAGAACTCCCGAGAATATCTGCAGAGTGGTAATCCATTAAATATAACTCTTTTCACAGCGTTTGCAGGGTAGTAGGCAAGCTTATTGATAACTCCACGCACTGTTTCTATTATTGTCTTAACACAGTCAGGCTGTGCTGCTTCAAGTCTTGGAGCATATTGTGCTATTTGTTGTACAAGTAATCAATACTGAATCACATCTGGACAGCCTGGGTGAGCCATCTATGGCGAACCATACAAGGGCCTTATTGCTACTGTGTATTTAGGATGTGAGCGTGTGGCTTGTGACTGCTTGTGAGCCATTCTGAACACTTACCATAACGACTTCCTTGATTACCAGGCTGGGAGACAATAGGGTATAAGTTAGTTCTTAACATAATTTACCTTCTTGGACCAGTTCTGGAGAAGATCCATGTTAATCCGAATATTCTACTTTTGCTAATTAAGTCCAGGGGAGATTCCGTTTATTTGAGGGAATTGTTTCATTATTTTTTGCTAACTAAATACATTTTGAAAAGCTAAAAAAATAAAAAACCCCAAAGTGACCATTTCTGAAAGTTGTTCCTAAAGCCATATGCATACCATCTGGTATTTCTTTCCATGGTTACTGTTTCAGTATTCTGTAGCAGATCAGAGGGACTCAGGGATACATTTCTCACTACCATTAATAAAAGAGCAGGAAAAGCAAAAAGATACTTTGTTTTCAAAGGGAGGAGGGGGATTGTCCTATTACAGAGTTATTAGTAACTTTATAATTGTATTATTAATGTGCATAAGACACCCAATACAGTGCAGATGTACAGATATGAGACTCTGAGAGGAGCACTGTGAAAGTGGATGTTCCCAGCTGTCTGCCCGTGAATGTGACATCTTTTGCAAATGGATTATCTGTCACTACCTACCTACATCCTCTCCTTGCATGCTAACAGACATGTGGGTCCTACTGGGCCAGGTCTAGGGACAAGTTACACCCTAGCTGTTAGCAATATTTCCTACCACCCAACCCTATACACATGTCCTCTCCCAGACTCAGTCGTATGCTAAACCCTTCGGTGAGCCATGGTCATGGTGCCTCTGCTCATTTTGGTCTCATTTCCAGATCTCTCAGTTCTAACCACTCTTGCTGATAGATGTGTCACAAGAATTTCCTGAACAACTTTGTTATCACTTGCTTATTGTCTTCCACCGAGAGAATTAATTCATTGTACAATAGGAATCATTATTAATGTTTATTAATAAATCTTTCCACGGCACTTCCCCAACTGTCCTCTTTGCCCAGGTAATCAATATAAACAAACATTGACCTTTCTTTTCCTTAGTCATGCCTCATTCCAACTTCTGCCCAGTAATTGGCTATAAAATCTATCATTCACCCAAGTTACATCCTTACCTTGTTTTTTTGTGCATCTTTTGAAAGTACTTGGTACACAGTTAGTTGTGCCTGGCACATAAAAATTAATTGAGTTCAACTGAATGGAAAATATCTTATGCATTTTTCTTGCCCAGCACTGAAAATCTCACCCCTCTTGAATAATTGCAACTGGGCACTCTTGTACTGCTTTTCTGTTTCCCACGTTGCTTATGTGTGACCCATAGAGGCTTGAGGGCCCATTGTTAGTAAATATTTCATATTTAGCAAGCATTTATTTGTGTCAGCCTGGCTATCTAATATTGTGAAGGTATGGCCTTGGAAATGAAGGCTACTGTCTTGTTATGTCATTTATGTTAATCTTCACAGTAGATCAGTAGACATCATCATCCAGTGTTTTATTTCTCCCAAGTATGACATATGTAGACATTATTAAACTCTTTTTTTCTAAGCCTATGCCAAACAGAAAAATTAAAATCTGGTTTAAAAAAAGGTGAGTGAATCTAGTCTCAACCCAGACTTTGTTACTGGGGCTCCAATTTTGGGTCCCTGAATGAGAGAGGTTGCCTTAATGACTCTGGACGCTGCTACATTTATCCATCTCAAGGCTGTATTTATATTCCAGAGGATGAAAGCTCCCAATTTCTCTTTTCCGCTCTTGCCTGTGGATTGTAGGTAGGTCCGATTGCTTTTGTTGCTGGTGTTGTTCCGCCCGGTACTGCTATGATGTCTCAACTCCTATTTCACAGATGCCATCATTTTGTGGGTTAGTCCACATTCTTCAGGTGCTTGGTTCATTCTCACTGCTTTTGCTGCTAAATCCACACATTCGCCAGGCAGTGACACTCTTTCTATATCACTTGGACAGAATCTCAGTTCTTGCAGCCAATTTTAGAGAGGTTAGCATTTCATTTTACTTCAAAACTTGTTCTATTAAGAAGGTATACCAGTTGTCCAGAGGCTGGGCTTAGGGCTGTTGTGTGATACTCGTCTCTGCCATAGGTACGTCTTCCTCCCTGACTCTGACTTGGTCCTATGTTAGAGTGCGTATCCTTCGATTCCTCCTTAGCAAGTTTAGTACTTTGCCTTTATGGGCATTCTATATCTGTCTTCTTCCTTGTAGATTTTTAGTTCTAGTGTGTACAGACAGATGATCAGTCCCAAGATATCTTCACCATTTCTAAAGGAAAATTTTATTTTTTTGAAGAATACCTTTCCTGAGACCCTAATACATATTTGTAGATATATAACTGAGTTTCAACTCCTCCATGACTTTTAAACACAAATTAAAATTGATTTGAATCTTCTTATATATTGGCAAGAAGTACAGTATCTTCCCTTTCGGGGATCCTTCCTCTCTTAAAATTTCCATGAAACCTGAGGGCTTTCCCATCCAAATGGCGGCCGAAAGGTCAGTTCAATTTCCATTATAAGAGAGGAGAAATTGAATCCTCTTCAGTTTGCTAATGCTATTGCTTGCAGCTGCCAAGTTGGGTGGCTGTTGACAACATCATGCACCCTGCTCTGACAGATGCTGCTAATTCACATCTCCACACTGGCCAAGGGCGCTCTGCCAGTGTTGACTTTTGAGAAAGAACAACTTTAATTTCTCAGAGCCATGCTCAGAAAAAGTTACCCTTCACTTGGCTTCTCAAGGTCGTGGTTCTTGCTGTTCAGTTCATTTAGTCTCTTTTCAGAACTAGAACCACTCTTCCTTCACTGCTTCTGGAGACATATACCCAGATATTGGGCAGCTTGTCTCTTTTTGTTCTTCAAACACAAAGATTTGACTATGCCCATTTCCCAGACAGTTCACTATTCTGAGGGAGGTTACCTTAGTGATACTGGGCATCCCTCTATTTATCCTTCTCAAGGTTTCCCACAAAGGTTTCAAAGTAATTCTCTGACATCTTTGTCAATAGAATATTCTAAAAAATCACAGTAGAGTACTTTACTATATATATATATACCTAAGAATGATAATCATTTAGGTTTTAGAATGTTTTACAGGGTTTAAGTGACTCGCTATTGCATTTATTCTTCACAACTTTTCTCAAGATCAATGTTATCATGTTTTTTGTGACAGTGTGTGGCACAGTGTGGGTTAACTTTTATTCAGAGTGGTATTGGCACTCAACGGTTCAAAAAATTAAAGTTACCCTCTTGACCTTTATATATGGTGGGCAATATCCCAACATATGAACAGAACAACATGTTTCCTCAATAGCAAAATATTAAATGTGTTGTGGTTTTGTTTTGCCAAAAATCTCTAGAAAAAAGAGTCATTTTCTTTCTTGTGTTTTTTTTTAATGGTCATGTCTTTTTAAATTCAAATGATGTGCTGGAAATCAGAGTGGTAGGATGATAGAAAGATAGACAGGTATAGAAAGTTATGAGAGATATGTTATTATTTATTAAAGTAT
Source organism: Equus quagga (assembly GCF_021613505.1). Classification (NCBI taxonomy): domain Eukaryota; kingdom Metazoa; phylum Chordata; class Mammalia; order Perissodactyla; family Equidae; genus Equus; species Equus quagga. The sequence goes on along the minus strand of NC_060272.1, from coordinate 16,369,938 downwards.
GAATGTCAATAGCTCACATTTTAAAACAAATATAAAGACTAAGTATTATTATAATTTTTTCAGAATGGCTAAGTGAGTTGTTTAAGGTCTCATGGTCCTGGCTTAAAAGCCGTTAGTTCAGAGTCAAGACTCTAACCCACCATCCTTAATTTCTGTTCAAGTCTTTCCACTGTGCCAATGATCCTGTGTTTGTGATATATCAGAATAACCTGTGGAATTTATTACAATTAGAGATACCTGGAACTGCCATGTGTTTGCTAAATCCCAATCTCTGAAGCTAGGTAGGGTCCATTGGAAATTTTTCAACACCAAGTTTCAGAATCACGAAAAACATATACACACACAAGGGAAGGGATAAGAAAAAGAGAAAGCATGCTTTTGAGTACATGCTTCAGTACGTATACTGGAGGAACCCCATTAGTGTGGGTTATTAACAAAGAGGTAATGGATAAAACTGACTGCCATATTGCTACTGGTCCCACTAAGAATCTATGCTTTGGCATAACTAGTGCTGTTGAAAGACCTTTATTTGAGACCTCTCTTTGATATATGCTTAATGACTATAGCAATATGAAGAATACAACATGCGCCACTTAATGACATTTTGGTCAATGATGTTTGGTGGTTCCATAAGGTTAGTACCATATAGTAGTACCTACTGGGTGTGTGGTGGGCTATACCATCTAGGTTTGTGTAGGTACACTGTATCATGTTTGCACAATGATGAAATTGCCTAACATCACATTTCCCAGAACGTATTCCCATCATTAAGTGATGCGTAAATGCAATTAGGAATAGTTTTGCTATAAGGGCAAATCATGTTTGATTGCATACAGTGGTGTGTCTGGTCACTCTATGCCAATCCTTCCCTTTCTTGTGTCCCTGTTTCTCCCTCTCCTAGCTGGTCTGCTGCTTTTCTTCTCTTATTCTGTGTTGACATCTTTTTCACTCCTCCCGAAGGATATTATACTGTTTCCTTTTCCACAATCACCCTGAGGGAGATTTTTATGTTTTTTCCACAGCCCATTTATAACACCCAGTTCTTATTAAATGAGTTCAAGAATTTATTGGTGCAGAATTTGTTAATGGAATGAGAAATTCTCTTTCAGTGCTAGCAAAGAGGATGCTATATCATGAGGATTTTTGTTTTGAGAGCTGTTGCCACTTGTAAGAAATATTCCTCCTTTTTAAAAAAAATTTAATTTTTGGGCTAATTAGCAGTTCTCCTATTGCCAATATTTTATAATAGACTTCATTAAGAGAAAACACCTTTACTTTACCATTACCTTCTTGGAATTTTAACAGTACCTTAAACACTGAGGGCTTGTGATTTTCTGTCCTAGTTGGAAAGAGTTGATGAGGAAAATAGCCACAGAATAAGTAGAGAGATTGTTTTTGTTTTGTTGATGGCTTCCTTTAGTGATTTCTTTAATCCAATTCAAGCTAAGATTATTAAAAGCTTAATGAAAAGAGCATATTGCCTCTTTACTTAAAGAGCCATTTAATGAAAACGCTAATATCATTCCAGTCTAGGGCAGGGGTAGTGTAATTGATATGACTTCATAAGGCCACAAATTGTTAGTTGTGTAAGTGTGTGGCCAGGACCTGAATCTTAGTGTTCTTGAATACATCCTTTTTATACCTCTAATACTAGATTTGTGGAAAATATACATATGGAACAAAGCGTACTTTTTTTTTTAACTCATAAAGGTTTGGACTTATTCTCAGATACCTTCTACCTTGATGAACAGGACAGTGGTCCCTCTCACCCCTTCAGCATGAAGCCTGGACACAAGGCAGGTGTGAGCAGTCCTGCTCTGAGACGTCCTTGGCTGAGCTTCCCTAGTAACTGTGCTGCCCAGGGGCAATGGGCAGAGGCAGAAGGACTCATAAGTGGGAGGCAGCCCCAGCACTGCCTTGCTATTTGGGCCACGTAAGAGGAAGAAGTGAGAAGAAAGGAAGTGAGCCAAAGAGCATTCCCCACAGTAAAAAGAGTTCTAAGAACAGGGCCGTGCTCCACCTAAAATCCTTTTTATCCCATTCCTAAATGTTCCACCCCTGACTCGAGTGGCCACATTTTATCCCTGGTATTCATCTTATCTTCGATTTTGGAAATGGAGTGAATGGAATGGAGTGAAGACTGTGGGGTGAATTCTTAGAAATTACTCTGTGAAGCTCTGGGAGCTTGTTTCCAAAGATGGCCACCATCAACTCCTTCCCTCTTGTACACCCATGCTGCTTTACCCATCAAGAGGTGGGGTGAGATGCCAGACACATCAATGAAAAACTATCTCAGACATTCCAACACCAGAAGACACTCATGGAGCAGAAAATGCACAATAATTGAGCACAGCCCAGATTGCAGAACCAGAAGAAGAATATATTGTTGTTTTTTAAGCCATTAAGCTTTAGGTGACTTGTTACTTAGCAATAGACAACTGAAACAGCGGTTAATACCTATGAAAGTTTGAATAAACTTCATTAGGACCTCAGAGGTACCAGTTAATGGTGAGGGACAGAAAGCCAGGACCAAACATAACCACCTTCTAGGAGACTAACACAAATTCAGGGCTACCCCAAAGGAGTAACTTACTGCTCCAATGGTGGTGTTCAAGAAAGCTGTGGTAATTTGGACTTGATTCAGTCTGGAGAGAATACCCAAACTAGTCTGATCGGGTGGGTGGAGCATGACAGCGAGGAGTGGCCATCAAGAGGCCAGGGCATGCAGTAGGGTAGCAAGGGTTGGTTAGGGTATCAGGACAGATCTCCAGTCCATCCAGAAAAATAGAGAATGAATCAGGGAGACACATCAGATGGCAGGAGAAGGGAGCCATTGGTAGGTAGGAGGGCATGTGTGCTTGCCTTCGTAGTAGACCTCACAGTCTGGTGGGTACAGGACTGCTAATATTACCACCTGTCTCAGTGAGTTCTGACTCATGAACCGAGAGGGTTGATCCTACAGGCTCATGTTCATCCCTGAGAAATGTGGGATACAAGCAGTGAGATATTCTAGATTGTTGCATAATTAATGCCACCTTTAAATCACTCCCTAACCTTCATGTAAGGAATAACTCATTAAGTCACAGTGCTTCCTGCATATACGCCAAAGCAACCACCTTCCCTTGAGTAGATGATTGCAACCCCCTTCTAGCTACTCCCCCATCTCCTACTCTCAGACATCTGCAATTCCTTAACCATCAAGCCCCCAAAATGATGATTTAGAAGTAAAATCTGATTGTGTCAATTGTGTCCTGCTTCTCTCCCTGCAACAGTTTCCTGTTGCTCATAGGGTAATGTTATCAACTCCACATGAGGCTTTAGAGCTGGCTCACATCTGTCTCTTGCCTACCTCTCCAGCTCTATCGCATGTTGCTTTCTCTGATGGCTTTAGCCTCAGCCTTACTGACCTTCTTAAAGTGCCTGTCACACACTTCGGCGCCTCTTTTGACTGGCTTCTTCTTGTCTTTTCAATCTCAGTACATGTCCCCTCTTGGTAGAAGCCTTCCTTCCTTGTCTACCCAAAGTCACCTCCCAGCCGCTATTAGATCACCAGATTTCTATTCTCTGCATAGCATTTCTACTGTTAATATCTTATTTATGTGTTTATTGTTGATCTCATTCCCTGAAGATCTAGACAGGTGAGTTCCCATGTCATTTCTTCCCGCAGCAACCCATACTAACCCTTTGTAACATCATGTACTTTTAATTACTTATTCAACTTGTACCTTTTATGATGAAGTGTGAAATTCACAGGGGCAATGATCATGCCCTTCTTGTGTAGCTCGTGTCCCCAGTTCTTAATTATTGGTTGAGCTGAATCAAATCTCCTTCATATTATATTCCTTGTAATTTGTGATTAGGAATACTGAGTGTCATCTAGAGAAGACTGAGTAATCCAGGTTCAACAGAATGTATAATGTAAGATTTCTCCGCTTCTGGATTCTTGTGAATTTTCTATTCGGGTCAGTGTGGACCATTTGTGATGGAGAGAATTAAATTGGAAAGATTGTTCATTCATTTCTTCAACAAGTGCTTACTGAGCATGTGCTGTGTCTCAGGCATGCACTGTTCTGGGTCATGGGGATACAGATGTGAATAGAAAAGCCACAGATATCTACCCTGATGAAGCTTGCATTCTAGTGGAAGGAGGCATACAATAAATATCTTAATTAAGTAAATTATTTAGTGAATTTAAAGGCAATAAGGGAAATTGGGAAAAATAAGGCAGAATTAGGGAGGTAGGCAGGGAAGGACAGTGGTTTTAAGTGGGGTACTCAGGATAAGTCCTCACTGAGGTGACATTTGAGCAAAGACTTGAAGGTGGTGAGGGAAGAAGCCCTGTGCTACCTAGGGGATCAGCTTCTGGGCAGCATGAATAGCCTGGGAAAAGGCCCTGAGGCATGAGTGCGCCTGACCTGTTCAAGGAGAGCCAAGAGGCCAGTGTGGCTGGAGTTGAGTGAGCAAAGGAGACAGCAGTGGGAGATGAGGTCAGAATGTGAGGACAGATCATGTAAGGCCTTGAAGGTTACTGCAAGGACATTGGCTTTTATGCTGAATGGGCTGTGGAGCCTCTGCACTGTTTTAATAGAAGAGGAGCATGATTTGACATCTATTTTTCTTTTTTAATAACAGTTTTATTGGGATACAATTCACATATCATGAAACTCACACTTTTAAAGTATAAAATTCAGTAATTTTTTTAGTATATTTACAAAGTAGTGTAACATCACCACTATTTAATTTCAGAACATTTTCATCACCCCCAAAAGAAACCATGTACCTATTAGCAGTCAGTCCCAGTCCCCCTCTGCCTGTCCCTGATCTACTTTCTGTCTTAGATTTCCTATTCTGGATGTTCCATATAAATGGAATCATATAATATGTGGTCCTTGGTGACTGGCTTCTTTCACTTAGCATCCATGTTGTAGGTTTTCAAGGTGCATGCATGTTGTAGCATAGATAAGTACTTCATTCCTTTTTATTGCCAAATAATATTCCATTATATATATGGATATACCACAGTGTGTTTATCCATTCATCAGTTGATGGACATTTGGGTTGTTTCCTCCTTTTGGCTATTATGTATAATTCTGCCATGTGCATTTACGTATAAATTTTTCTATGGTCCTATGTTTTCAATTTTCTTATATGCCTGTAAGTGGAATGACTTCCGTTTTGAAAGGATCACTCTGTCTGCTGTGTTGAGAATAGACAGAAGGGGGTCAAAGGTAGAGGCTGTTGCAGTAATCCAGATGAGAGAGGATGGTGACTGCGAGATAAACTGCTTTTGACCAAGCACAAGTCTTGGGACATGACTGAGCCATGATGACAGCCACTGCTCAGGATGAGTACCATCACAACACATCGTCTACCTGCCATCCTGGAAATGGTGTGAAAAGCCCCATATTTAATGAATTAGCACTCTGTGTCATATGTTTTCTAGAGAGAGTTTCCATTCATAGATCTAATGATTCTGTACGGCATCAACATGAAATCTATTAAAATACAATTGCCCAATAATATTAAAGCCATAAACATAACTGTAGTTGGCTTGCAGAAAAGAAATTTGTGGCCATATTATTTAAATGTTTTCACCAATTGTAGGCTTCATCAGCTGTGAAATGCATTACAGCCTATGACACGTTTTGGCAATCTCAATTTTTCTTTGGTAGAGAAAGTTTGAGTGGAAGGAATTGTGGGAGGAGATGGATAGAGATAGAAAAAAATAGAGCCCACAAACCTTCTGACTATACAATGTCTTCTGGGGGTGAAGAGATGAGAGAGAGAAAGAGAAGAGGGAGAGAAACTATCTAACCCTCACCTGCCAGGATAGTTCTGGTGCCTGTGGCTGATGAGATCATTAGTATATTGTGTCTGTGCTGCTGTTTAGAACCTAATGGTCTGTTTGCTTACCAGATGAATGTCTATTCTTTGAGCACCCACAGCACATAAAATTGGCTGCTAAATAAGGGAAAGTGGAGTAAAATGTATTGAGTGCCTACTACTGTATAGAGTTTTTCATGCGGACTTTCGTTTCATCCTCTGAGCAGATGCTATGTTTAAGAGAACAGATTCTGGAGCCAAACCCCCTGGGTTCAAATTCTACTTCCTGCCATTTGTTAGCTGCTGTCCTTGGGCATGTTATGTAACTGTGCTGTGCTCTGTAAATGGGGATAATGCTAGTAATCTACTCACAGGGCACTTGTGAGGATTTATATATTCAAAAAATTTACAGCAAAGACTGGCCCATAGTGAGTGCTCCCTGAACCAGTATTTGAACTAAGTTCTGCCAGAGAACCTGGGTTCTTTCTATCCACCTTGTATGCTGCCTCTTCCCAAAATAAGAACAACACATTACACAGGATTTATTATTTTCCTAATTTATCTAGTACACTTTTGATAAACTAAGAAATCCTGATGAATGTAGGAACCTAAAGTCCTATAAAGCATCAAATGAGTCCAATTGAATTGTTGGCTGATTAGGGTTTGAGGCAATTTGTGAACTTCACCCTTGACACATACATACCACAAAACTTTTGTAATCTAGCATAAAATTATAATAGCGGATGAAGCAAAATTTGATGGAAAATGAGACTTAGTCATGTTGCTTCTTATACTCTTACTTACATTTTTCTGCCTTTTTCTTTTCTCCTTAGACCTATAATCAAATACATGGACCATAAATCATGACTGTGTGTTAAGGCCCTGTATGACAGATATCTAACTTTGCCCCCTCAAGAAAAGCTGGAATAATAAATAACAATGTTCTAGGAACCCTCAGGTACTCTAACCTCACTGTGTAGACTGCGGTATTCATTTAGCTTACTGTTCCTGACCAGATTGGAGATTTATTTTAGATGATATCTGAAATGCCAATTCCTGATAGCTTGTAGTTTCATGATTCTGGGCACCTGGCAGGCACTCAGTAAGTATTAGTTGATCGATTGATTTGATTCCCATGGCTTTCTGGTTGGTAAAGTGCCAGCATATCCTACCTTGTTCATGTGTGTGCACATTTATATCACATTCTTTTCTTTCATTTGGCAGTTTTGGACACTCTAAATGGGAATAAATCAGAAGTTTAGACATGTAGAGGGAAATGGTTCAAAGTACTGGTTCCCTCCTGATATTTTCTCACAAATGAACTTTTTTTTTTACTATTACTATTTAAAGCACCTATTAATTAGCAAGCAGGAACAAAGCAGACATACAGCCTGCTCTGTAAGCTTGATGAAGACCCAGCTTTCCATTCTTTTAGGAGCTCAGCCATGACCTTGCTGGAAAGAGTTGCTGGAGTCAGATATACAATATTCCAAAGGAAGGCTTCTATAGATGTTTCTGTAGGTGGCTTTATGCAACCAGAGGTCTTCCAATGCCAAGTTGGGAAATAGGAACAGACCCTAGCCCTCGTAGTACAAGTTATAGGCCTCTGTGCTTCTTATACCTTGTTCATTCAAGAATGGGAATATTTCTAAAATATTTTAGCCAAGGGCCAGTCTGGTGGTGTAGTGGTTAAGTTCATGCACTCTGCTTTGGCGGCCCAGGGTTTGTGAGTTTGGATCCTGGGTGCGATCTACACACTGCTCGTCAAGCCATACTGTGGTAGCATCCCACATACAAAATAGAGGAAGATTGGCAACAGATGTTAGCTCAGGGCCAATCTTCCTCACCAAAGGAAAAAATTAATTTAGCTAAACCAGGTATCTTGAACACCAACGAGAACCCAGTTCTAGCATCCTTAGTGCAGATGAAGAAACCATGAATTTCACCAATGAAAACTCATTTCTGACATTCATTATATGAATTAGCAAATCCTCTGGTGTTGGGTGAGGCATGGATAACAGAATCTTCTCTACAGGGTGGTTGGAGTGGTGTGAGCTGCCATTCCTGGAATGGGAATTCCTGATTAGGTCAATTGACTACAAATGGAGTGTAACTGAACTAAATCACATACATCCTATCTACCTTCTATCTATGCCCTTTTCAAAAGAGCTTTGTATCTTTTTTTAATTAATTAATTTATCTTTATTTATTTTCTTGGAGGAAGATTAGCCCTGAGCTAACATCTGCCACTAATCCTCCTCTTTTATTTGCTGAGGAAGACTGGCACTGAGCTAACATCCATGCCCATCTTCTGGTACTTTATATGTGGGACACCTGCCATGGCAGGGCTTGACAAGAGGTGCATAGGTCCGCACCCGAGGTCTGAACCGGTGAACCCCGGGCCGCTGAAGCGGAACCTGCAAACTTAACCACTGCACCATCAGGCTGGCCCCAAGCTTTGTATTTGAAATGTGCTCTTAGTGAGCTTTATATTATGTGATGATTGGAAGCTCTCCTGCATGCATAGCTTGTTTTCTAAATGCTAAGATTGAATGAGAAGAAAAGAAAGAGAAAATTTGAAAGCTTCCCTTTTTTGTTGTTAAATGCACAGCAAATCCCCCTAGGATGTTCACAAAAGAGTGAATTAACACCTGTTTGGAACTACCCATTTGTCAGCATTTGTCGCATGAGACCTAGATCAGAGCTGTCATCTAGCTATGAAGATAACATGAATACATGGACAATAATTACAGAACCACACATTAGAGTATCTAATTGACAATGAAAGGATATGAGAGTGTAAATGATACAGAAGAAGTAGGGGGAGATCACTGTGACATGATATGTCCCAAGAACAGCTCATGGCGGAGGTGACCGTAACAGGAAGGGTGGGATATAACTGGAAAATCATGGAGAAGGCATTCCAGCCTGGGGGATAAGGGATCATTGTTTGGGAGGGGTGTGTGTGAGCTTGGTGTGTTCTAGCACAGCAAAGAAATCAGCCGCAACGGGGTAGTAAAGTAGAGGGGGTTTGCACTAATAATAATAGCTCACATTTACTAAGCTTTTATTGTGTCATTTGTGCTAAATACTTTATATTTATGAAGACATTTAATGATTCCAAAAACCTTATGAAGTAGTTGCTCCTATTATTCCCACTTTACAGAAGATGAACTAAAGCATGGCAAAGTTAAATAAGTTGACCAATGATCACATAGCTGATAAGCGACAGAGGCGGGATTGAACCCAGACAGCGCGACTCCAGACACTGCGACACACACCTGTAGTTCTTACGCTCTTTTGCCTCTCCAGTGGCCAGTGCCTGTGGTAACAGGTGTTACTGTGGGGCGGCTCAGCACCTGCGGATATTTGAAGCAGATCTGAATAGGTGTTAGCAATTGCTTAGCAATGACTGTTGGCAGCAGAGTTCAGAAAGCTTAGGATGTAGACAGGAAAAGGAGACATTGAGTAACAGAGAGACAGAGTCAGAAAGAGGGAGGCACAAAAAGAAATTAAGTTAAAGAGAGGGGAAAAGTGGTTTTGGTACAGAATCATGGCGAGGCGCAAACCGCCACCTCAGGGACATTCAGTGGCACCCTTGCTCTCGTTGCTTCGACCTAGTGCCAAAGTACCTAACATAATTAAATACGGCCTTTCCCACTTAGAAAATGAGGCTCATTTTTTTTTTTTTGGCTTTCAGTGTGTTTGTTATGAGCACGTGTCAGACCACAACGTCAAAGAAGTTCATCTGTGATAGAACAGCTTACAAAAATGTATGAAATGTATAAAATCCTGTTGTATAATTCTTATGCAACGGTAATGAAATAATACTAGGATTTCAAGGTGAAACTGTGAAATGTAAAAATAAAATTCAAAGTAATAAATGACTGAAAGCCCAGCTTCTCTGCCTACCGCTTTTGGGAAATATTGCCCCAAATGTAAACACTCTGACCCAAAGCTCTTATTATCTACTCAAGGACTGAATTTTGGTGACATCCTCCCTATGAGGGTGTAAATAATGCTTATCCAACATGACGGAAACATTTCCAAAATTTTCGAAATGATGTCCCAAAGCAGCTGAAAATATCTTTAATGTGGAACAAATTTATTCCTTTGCAATTGTTACTTTACATCCGTGTGATCACATGGGAGAATTCCCGGAAGATTGGCAGGCTGCAGCTTAAATCCGTCAAAAACATGCGAGAAAATATGAGCAAGCAAGCTCCCATTAAAATGAAAAAGCGCTAATAAGAGCAGCAAGAGGCTCATGAAAGTGGGCCCCTTTGTGGGACTACTCTCTCCAGACTCCTCCCAGAAATGAGTCATGTGTGGTGGGGCTCTGAGTTTGGGAGATACTTCTAAGAATTCTCGAAGTATACCTCAGGCTGTCAGTTGGAATATTCCACGGGATAGAAGTGAGTGTCGTCCAGTTGTGCCGTGGGGCTCCAGTCTACACATGCCTTTTGGCCAACATCCCCCTGCAGCCCTCTCCGTCACCCAGAGAATACCAGCGTATGCAAAGCACTCAGAAAATACTTGAATTTAAATGAATTGAGGGAAATACATTTGCAGGAAGATATTTATTTCCTTCATCTATTCTAAAAATGTATTGCAAATTAAGACAACTTCACATGGTTGGACCTCAGGGTATTTAATGATGACATTTTGAGGGCTCTTTTAAGAATCCTTTCCTGAGTACACAGGGAAAATATACACATAGAAGTACATCTCTCTTGTTGACTCTCAATAAAAAATGTATGTTGCATCAAGAAATATAACTAGGAAATAGTAGGCAAAATGGTTTATCCATACTCTTTCTGCAAAGGGCTTCTGTAAGATTTTTGCTGGACTAGTGTTTTTAATTGGATATTTTTTAAATTTAAAAGCTGCTGGTTCAGGCTCTTTCTCATGTTAATGGTTCTGAAATTCATTTTGCCACTGTGTCTGTGGGGTGTTGCACACAGAATCGATATTTCTGTTTCTTTACCTGCTTTGCCATTGTGTGACCTTGAGGAAGTTTCTTATTCTTTTTAGGTCTCAGTTTACCCACCTCTAATAAGGAGCTAAATAATGCAGGAATTTTTTTTTATAAGATTTTAATAATAGATGTCTGAAAAAGCTTTTAGTTTTAGGATTTGAAACCACTGTATGGTTGGCGGTGATAATAATAGTAACAGCTTGGATTAGCAGAGAACTTTTCTCCCAAAAGCTCTAACTGCTTTTACATTGTTCTTTCATTTGTCCTTAAAATACCCTTAGAAGATAAGAATGAGAAAGTGTCAGCTTCCTCATTTTGCAGATGAAAAAATGAAGTAGAGGGATGTTGGAATGAGTATTAATTTTCAAAAACAGCATTTCTGATTCCATAAGATTTTCCTGATAAAATGGCAAATGCACTTTCGCCACACACTGTATGTGAGTGGGGACACTTCCCATGCAGGCTGCCTCTCTGGGTTGTGTCTGCCATTAATTCATCTCTTAAAGAGGATAAGAAACCTTTCTTTGCAGTTATCATTTATTTTCCTATTGAATGCTACCCTTGCATTTAGATGATCGTTATTTCAGTGTTCAATGCAATCAGTGAATGGAGAGATCCATGTTATTTGTGCCCCCTGTGAAACTGATTACATTGTCATAGTCCTGGATAAGCACTTGTAAAGTACACACAAATATCATTATGCTGCCATGCAGGTTATCCATATGCTGGTATTATGGTTTTCAGATGACTTCCACCTGTAGCAGTGTGTAATTGAAAACCAATCACTCCTCTCCCGAGAACATCACAATTTCTTCTGCTGAAATGGAAATTGACAGGCAGAGTTAGATACAGATGTACCTGATTGTCGAGGGATAAATTATTTTGTGTAATTGTTGGAGCCTTGCTAAGACCTAATGGAATGAACATGCTGTTTTCCACACCCTTGGGTATGGCTAGTCCTAGCAAATATTATGTGCTTGCATTTAAAGATGTGGGAGACTGTCAGCCTGTTGACAATGAGAAAAATTAATTTGAACTGCTGATAAGGAAGGAAAACATACACAATGAATTAAATTTAATAGACTGAAAAAAATATTTCTCCTTGCTATTTCCATGTGGAAATATGTCAGACTTCATTTAACTCAAATAACTATGAATATCAAGGACTACTACTCTGCAGCCTCTGTTGGAGAATTCTGTGCGGCAATTTGGTGCATCTATCATGGGCACTATTTTGGTTAACTTTACCTTTTAATGTAAAATGTAATGATGTGTGTCCTGAGCAGAGTAGAGAGTGGTTGGTTGTCGATGACAAATTTGACAAAGTTTCCATTCACTGTCTCTTGTGGTTTTGCCTTTCCAGTAGTGAACAGTGGAGTAAAACCAGCCCCTGGTTGGGTTATGCCTTTCTGAGATCCTAAGAAGATAATCTGATCTCTGGAGGGGGAGGCAGAGTTTTACAACTAGGCTCTCACTCAGAATAACATTTCGCTTTCAATTTTCTGCAATTAAAGTATGGCTCTGGGAAACTTGGCACATGCAGCTTGATTCTCTTTCCTCTATCTCTACTTACTTTTAGAGCCTAGCAGCTAATAAGAAAGATTCTATTATTGTCACCACTTCCTCACTATTTTCCTCTCATTTTATTAGTAATAGCTTTTTGGTTTCTGTAAAAAGGTTACAAGCATCTTAAAATTTTACACAAGGAAAATGAACGTAAATTATTGCTAACATTTGGTGGGCATCATTCTAGATGTTGCCCTAAGCAGATAGGTAGACAGGTTGATAAAAATAAAATTGAAATAACTTTAGAATGTATTACACTATATATAAAATTTTAATATTAACTATTCAGTTGAATTTTAGTTCAAGTTAACAAAAGAAGCTGAATGAACCCAAAGGAGTTGAAATTTAGGTAAATTGTTCACGAGGAATATTGGAACCTGAGAGAATCCAAAGTTAAAAATGAGTTAATAAAGAGCTTTAAAAGTTTCAATTACAATGTATATTATACCTACGTGTTTGAAATTTAGACTTTATTTATGCACTCCCTGCTATGAAAGATGAACAAGTTAGCACAATTTTACGCTTTTATACCCCACTACCCACTATTTTTATTAGTTACATGATTAGGTTTTACCTGACCAAGGTTGATGACATTTGCCTTTTCCTGGCTAATATTAATCGCCATGGTTTCGTAATTGTAATGGGATATTTAAATTAATAGAATTCTCAACTCCAGCCTTTCTACTGCTGGTTTTCCGCTTTTAGATTTTTGCTTTGATTCATTTGTTAATTGGCTGGCTCTGTTAAGCAGTAGCCATCCCCCACCTCTGTAATTTTGGATCTCAGGTCTAGAGGGTGGGTTAATCCTGTTCCTTAGTTCATGCCACAAAATCCCTCTTTTAAAAGAATTTTTATCATTATTTTGTTATTGTTATTATTTATTCTCTTTTATCCCCTAACTTCCTTCTCCTTTCCCTACTCCATAGATAATCATTCTAATGTGTTTAACAAATATCCCAGGTGTTTGATGCATATGAGTTTGCTTTCTTGAAAAACACATAATGTTTTATTTTACTTACATGACATACTAACCTCATTGAATTTCTTGCTTCTTCACTCAACATGATATTTTTAGGTCTTATCCATGTTTCTGCGCGTTAGTTTGTTCCTTTTATCTCTGCCTAGTCTTGTGTGTAGTTAGTTGATGGGGCACTTTTGAGGCTAAAAAGGGCCTTAGTAATAATTATGCCAGGACAATGGACATACAATGTGGCTGAGCCAGGCCCCCGAGATGAGTGGTCACCTAATCCTTAGGATACCCTCTCCGCATTTATGTTTTCAGGGATGTATTCATGGCAACATAGCTTGTGTCCAACTTTCTGCCCCCACTAACTGTGTTGAGATGGGTTTGCTTGTATATGTCCCTCATACAACTGTGTGAGAATGTGGTGTCCATCTAACTGGTTTGTCTGGAGCCAGTTTGTGCTCCAGAATGCCTGCAGCTGTGTAAATTTTATCAGTAGTGCATGAGGATTCTGATTCTCACATCCCTCCAATGGCTGACATCAGGCAGCTTTCCAGTTTTTGTCAATCTGCTGGCTTTGCAGTAAGGGCTCAATGTTATTTTATTTTGAGTTTCTCTAAATACTAGTGGGTTTGAGCTCGCTAGCTTTTGAGTTTCTTCCTCCATTGAATTGCCTATGCATCTACTTAGCCTGTTTTGTGGAGGTGGTTCTTGATTTTATTTCTTTGATTTTGATGTGTGGGCGTTCTAGATATGATTCTCTTATTGATGTTAGATTGCAGACATCTCCAGTCTATCACGTTGTTGTTGTGTTGTTAACTTTGTACATGATGTCTTTAGTTGACCAGAAATTCTTATTTTTTATTTAATCAAATCCATCAATGTTGCTTTATGTCAGTGCTTTGAGGCTTATGTTTGAGAAGTCTTTCTGCATCACTAGGTTATGACAATCCCCTACTTTATTTACTGTTAACTTTATTTCTTTAATTTCTACATTTTGGTTTGAAATCCACTTTTGTACACACTGTTAGATGGGAATGCAGTTTTTTTTCCTTCATATAGTGAGTTAATTTTCCCAACATTACTTACGTTGCAGACTAATAGTCATCAATTGATTTAAGGTACCAATTTTATTATATTAAAAAGATATACGATTATATATTTAGTCTCTTTTTTCCCTCAGTATCATATTGTGTTTATTACTATGACTTGCATGTGTTTTAAAAGTGTCTCTTGGAGCAAGCCCCCCTTCTTTGCTTTTCTTTTGTAATACTGAACTAGCTGTTCCTGCAACTTTTATTGAAATTTAAAAATAAGTTTTAGATTGAGTTTATCGAAATCTACCAAAAATTCAACTGGAATTCTGATTTTGGTTACATTGAATTTTAGATTGATTAGGGAAGACTTGACTTATTCTTAATATTAGGCGTTCTCATCCAAGAGTGTAAACTGTCCATCTATTATCTCTTCGGTAGGTTTAAAATTTTTGTACATGAGACATATGAATTCTTTTAAAATTCCTAGACATTTCATGAGTTTATTGTGATTGTGAATGGAATTTTAATTCTTAGTTATATTTTCTAGTAGTTTATTGTTAATGTAGAAAAATGTTACCATTCTTATAAGCTGATCTTGTGTCTATCAACTTCACAGAACCCTCTTACTAATTCTAGCAGTTTGTTGATTCTGTTGGTTTTTCTGTGTGGGCAATTACATCATCTATAAATAATAAGGATTGTTTTCTCTTTCTCCCCCCTTTCTGATTTTTAACCTCTCATTTCTTTCTTTGTTTCTTATGGTATGGGCAGACCTTCCCCTACAGAAGCAGTGACAGTCCTGCTCCTCAGAGATTTTAAGGAAAGCTTCACAGAAGTTGTTTTCCCTTTGTTCTCGCAAGCTTTAGAATATCTTTCTATTACTCCAATTGGATGATTCTAAAATTATTGTAAAGCCTCTTTCCCTTGAAATTCTGTGGACTTCTGCACTATTACATAGCAATGTGTGTTGCTTTGGATAAATCTGAGATCAAACTGTGTTTTTCCCCTTTTGAATGCCTTCTTTTTCCCCTCCTTTATTGGTTATCTGTTATAATATCTCTCCTTATCCTTGAGGTTCAATGGCTTTCCACAATATATTTTGGCCTTGATCTTTCTGTGCATTCTTTTCTGGGACAAGATCTAGAGATTCAAGTCTTTATTTTAGGAAAGTTTTTTCGATTATGTCATTGAACACTTTTTTTCATTTATTTGTTCTCTTCTTTTTGAATACCAATAATACTCATTTGGAGTATTCTTTGTTTTCATGTGTTTGCTCATTCACATAATCATTTAAATATCTTTGTTAATTTCTATTTTGTTTTGTGTGATTTTTACCATGATCTTCACATTCATTTTACGTGTATTTATCCTAATTTTTGTAATTGTTTATGTTTCTTTTCCTTCCACTTCTTGTCTGAGTTATGCCAACTTACTTTTTATTTCCTTCTGTTGTCTTAAAGATTCTTTGAACACTTGTATCTCTTTCTTGAGGTCTTCCTTTTAGAGCCATCATACTGGGAATAATTTCTTTGAGGCAGCAGAGAATTATCTGAACTTTGCCTGTTTCTTTGGATATTGACTCTTGTGATGTATGTTCTCCAGGTGCCTTTGCTTATCTTCCTGTACTCCTCTCTTCTCCCAGAGTTTATGCATAATTGTGCTACTGGATCCTTTTAGATGATTACTTATGGTAATGGAGAGGGCTGTTTACTGAAGGGAAGCACATGTGGACAATGAAAGCTGGATGTTTGGGAGATGAAACAATCTAAAGCCTCTTCTCACTCAGTCTCACTGGGGATACTCCTCTCAGGTTGGGAGTTCAAGAGGTTGCTATGGCTCAGAGCAAAACTTTTTAGGTCAAGAAACCTTACTATTGTCATGTGGCTCTTGCATGTCAGTGTTCTTCGTTCCCTCTGTCTTATATGCCATGGTCTCCTTCAAGAAAATATTCATGGTAAACGATAGAATTAGATGTGTGGCATGGTTTCTCCTCCAGCAGTCTTTCCCTGATTTTTCACAGTATCTATCTGTGATTTTCAGAATCATTACCCACCTTTGTTGTGTATGGCCATGACTCTATATCTCGTTACTCTAATCCAAGGATCCCTGAAGATTTCTTTCGCAACTGTACAGGTAAACTGGAGAACATCTGTGTTCTGCTTGAGGTCTGAGGAGGTATGCATCTTCTCTCAGGTCTCTTGGTCTGGGCTTCACGTTGTATAGTAGATATGTTCATAAAGTATATTGCATACATAAATATGTATGTAAATAAGGACATATTATGTGCAACTATCAAGGATTATTCATTAGTATTTTTGCTAAGAGTTTGTTCATTACAGGTTAGTGCACTGGATCTCAAACATTTTATCTGTAGTCCATGTTCTCAGGTCCTACTTTCCAATGGAAAAATAACCACAAATATCCAATGATAAAGTATGAGCAAATTTGGAGTGTTAGTTTTGCATCTTTCGTTTAGGAGTGAGGAGTTGGATGGTTTACATTTGAATTGTAGCCCATAGATATCTTAAAGTTCAGTTGTTGGAAAATTCTAGGTTAAAATAATGTTGATGCAATATGTATCACTACTTTGTTGGGCTAACCAAGAAACCCTAACAACCTAAATCCATTCACTTATTCAATATACATTACTTAAATAGATAGTATGGTCTGGGTCCTATTCTAAGTGGAAGGAATATAGTGGAAGAAGAAGAAGCAGGAGGAGGACAAGGAGGATTGAGAGAAGGAGAACGAAGAGGGAGGGAGGAGGGTAACCTCCCTGCCTTGTGAAACTTTCATTCTAGCAGAGATTGATAGATAATAAACAAATAAACACGTAAGTATAAATATCATATAGTATTATTTATGGGAACAAACCAAGGTAAGCAGGCATTTTACACAGGGCAAAGAGGGAAGAGCTCTCTTTGAGCAGAGACTTGAATTGAGAGAGATGAAATGAGAAACAGAGCCATGTGACTATCAGGGGGAAATGTCCCTGAGCAGAGGGGCAAGTTAGTACAGGGACCCCGAGACAGGAAGGTTCTTGAAGAGTGTGGAGGAGTGCAGGGAATGCAGTGTGGTTGCAGCAAGGCGAGTGAGGCGCCACAGGGAGGAGATGTGATTGCAAGAGTGGGCAGGAGTCTGCTCATGAGCCCGTGGGATGTGGGAAGGGTTTGGGTTTCATTCTCAGTGAGATGGAAAGCCAGTGGGGGATCTGAGTAGGAGAGTGATAGGACATAACTTGTTTTTCAAAGGATCACTCTGGCTGCTGAGTGGAGAATAGATTTTGGGAGCTCAGGGGTGGAATGAAGGTGGGGGGAGGACAAATAGGAAACAATCTTAATAATCCTGAGATTAGATGACACAGGCCTGAACTAGGTTGATGAGACTGGGGCAGAGTAGAATTTACTGGATTTGGGCTTTATATTGAAGGTAGAGCCAGTGGGATCTGGTGCTAAATTCAATATGAGATAAAAAAAGTTTGAAAGGAGTCCAATTTCAAGGTTTTTCTTGGCTTAATCATTGGGGTGAATGGTGATGAAATTTACCATAGGTAACTGCCATGGACTTAATTGTGTCCCCCCCAAATTCATATGTTGAAATCTAACTCCTAATGTGACTATATTTGGAGATGAGGCCTTTAGGAGGTATTTAAGGTTAAATGAGGTTTTAAGGGTGGGGCTCTGATCTGATAGGATTGCTGGCCTTATAAGAAGAGGAAGAGAGAGAGAGATTTCTCTGCACACCCATACAAACCCAATTTGTGTTGTTTTTGTGTGTGTGTTGGGGGGAAGATTGTGCCAATCTTCCACTACTTTACGTGGGACACCACCACAGTGTGGCTTGACGGACGGTACTAGGTCCACATCCAGGATCTGAGCCTGCGAACCCCGAGCCGCTGAAGTGGAGTATGCAAACTTAACTACTATGCCACTGGGCTGGCCCCCCATTTGTGGTATTTTGTTATGGCAGCTTGAGCAGACTAATATAGTAACTCTGAGTGAAGTACCTTTTATTGATTTACTTCCTTAGTTATTTTGACATGGTGTTATTAATTGAAGAGTTCGATTTTTGGCAAATTAAATTTGAGATTCTATTAGACATGCAAGTGATGTTATCTAGTAGCAAGCAATTCAGGTAAAAAGTGTTAATAATAATGAAGGTAAACTAACAGTAATTTATAATAAAAAACCTAGGATAGCAATTGGAAGTCAGAGCCACCACAAGGCAACACTGATTGTGCACTAAAAACAAAGCGTCCTTTCTGAAATGGGTAAGAATTCGATCTATCTTTATGCACGCCTTCGCCTCAGAGGAAGGAGCTTCGTAGCTGGTGTGGCAGCCAGCCTCATTATTCTCCTTCACTAGAGCCCACACTAACACTAGGAATAATATAACGTTTGTTTATGAATACCAAATATTGATAAAGTTGAATAAGTCACTAACACGCAGCTCTAATAAAAATCAGATCTGTGGAGTCTCTTGTAATTCCTTTGTAAGAATGGAAGAAAGCAATTATATTTATCGAATCAGTATGCAGCCCACTAGGAGGGCTCCCTTAGTCCACATCATGGGGATCAGACCATCACTTGAGGCAGTGAGCTAGTGAGATCCTTGCTAATGGTAGGCCTGAGGGGATGGCCTTGGTGACCTTTTAGTAGTCGCTTCTGCTTCGTTCATTCTACGCATGCTGAGTGTGTTCGTGTTTTGTGCCTCTATATGTGCTAGAATGCCTTTTCTCTGCTCCTGTATTTGCAAACTCTTAGACATCTTCCTACTTTCACCTTAAATGCTACCTCCTCTAAAAGATTGTCCAGACTCCCTAAAGCAGACAGCGCCTGTTGGTGCTGTAAACTCCTGTTTCAACTTTGTGCAGAGTTCCGTTTGGCAGTTATTGTATATATCGTTATTATAATATACTCAATTGTTTGTCTAGATGATGATGAAGATAGTAACAGCATTAACATTTATATTATACTTACTACGTGGCTGACACTGCCTCATTTACTTAATCTATACTTCTCATCTCTGTGTTCCCATGTCTATTGAGCACTTAATAGATGATCAATAAATAGCTATTAAACAGCAAAGCATTTTCCATCCCTGATATATTTTGTTGAAATTTAAATGTTCTTAAATTTGCATTATTTTTTTTGAGTAAAGTTTTAATTTATAGTTTCAGTTTTCTTTTCTATGCATAAGAAAAAATAATGGAAGAACTGTTATTGCTTTGGAGTAATCATTTGCATTAGAACCTCAGTGAACTTATCGAAAAAAATTGCATTTATTCTAGTCTTGGTGGATTGACAATCTAAATAGTTTTCAAAATTATTGGATGTTAACCTTAGGTGTTCCCACAATAATGCAGTGTAACCCAACTACCCCCAAATCTAGTGGCATATGGCAATAAGAACTTTTATCTCACAGATGATCTGCGGGTTTTCTGGGGGTCAGTGATCAACCATTGGGTTAGCTAGTCTTGGCTCAAAGCCATGGTGATGTACGCGTCAGCTTCACATTTCTCATTCTTCTGTGACCAGCAGGCTACCAGGGATATGCTCTTTTTATGGCAGTAGTTGGAAGCTCTCAAAAGGGCAAGAGGCCTTGGTCAGAATTAGCATATCATCACTTCCACCTATATGGGGCAGAGAAGTATACACCTCCCATGGAGGTCAGGGTTGGGGAGCAGGAAGGGGGAGCCAAATCAACCAGATGGGGCTTTTAAACTTTCCTTGACATAGAAGCTTAGATAATTGTAGTGGCCCATGTACTTTTATTAAAGTAAGTATTTTCTCTGATCATTTTGGGTTTCCTTGAAATGCTTCCTTCTCCATGGTAGAGACACTATCTCCTATACAGACCTAGAACATTCTGAATTTCTTTCTGACTAAGACCATTCAAATATTAATTAAATATGTCTTACATGAGGTAGTGGACATGACTACAAATTAATTTTTCTTCCCCTTTTTATGGGACGCAGTTGGAATAGTACTAGTTGATTTAGTAGCTTAGAGCATGATATTCAGAAAAGCAGTACTATTTATTTCACCTATGTAGTATGTTAGGTATCTTATATAGCAACTTTGAAACTGCTTATAAAGAATATCACAAAAGCATATTATTCTGTCTACCTCACCACCATGTCTCCTCCCTCTCCTTGAGGTGGTAAAAATAAATTTTGCAAAGATTCTTTTGGATTACTTGCTTGGTATAAGTAGCTATTTATCTTAAATGGGTAGTTAACTAGATATTTAAGTTGTAGAAATTAGCAGGACTGGATTAAGGCAGCAATAATTTATTCGTCTGTATGGTGTTCCCATTAAATGCAACTGTCATGTGAAAAGGAAATGTCTAGTAGTGTTTTTGAACTTCTTATTTATTAGGCTGCCATTTATAATGCCTCTCCTTCAAAGTTATCTTATAGTTTTCAGGTTGTTTTATGAAGGAGCATTCATGCTAAAATCATTTCACTTATTTCTAAAATGGACACGTTTCCATGTTCTGGAACATTATCCCTATCCTTTCTATATACAAGGCTTTAGAAAACATTTATTTTCACATTTTGGCTGAAAATGACTTTAGAATAGAGAGTTTATGGTCCAAATATGTGCATTCTGTTTTATTTTATTTTTTATTGGTAAGTTGTCTAAAATGATAAAACACTTGTTTAAAAGCTATTTACTTAGCACAGGGTAATGGAATTCATTCTCCCTGGCTTTCAGAAGATATGTTCTTCGTGGGCAGGGCAGAGAAATGCCTGAAGAATCTTCTTGGTCTAAAGCATGGTTAATGCTGCATTTGAATCGCTTTGTTAATGAATGGTGGTCTCAGTTCTCACTGACTCCAACATTTTCCTAATTGGTTGGCAGGAAATTGGTATAGTGTTTGATTGTCTGTCTGCTGGAGAAGAATTATGGCTTCACTTGGTGATCTATGCTTCTTCTAAATTATAGTACAGAGATTGGCTATTTTGGGGTAGGTCTTGTCTCTATGCTTTAAATGACTGCATCTAAGCAGAACTCTTACATGTGCTGACCTACCACTGGGGGGCAGAGGAGCAAATGAATGGATGTTTCTGGGCACGGTCCGACCAGTGGCCATTTTTTGGGTTCCAGTGGTGTGATTGGTAATGAACTGGCCACCAAAAGGTATATATGAAGTTGAATAACAAATATTTCTGCTCTTAGGCAGTTTAAACTTGCTTGGGGAGGTGACCTTTATTTGTCCATTTATAGCTCAGGAGGCAGTATGGTATAATAGATATAAACACAAGCTTTGGAGTCAGGCCAAATGAGTTTATATCCCACTTATATGAGTTATTAGGTGTGAAACTTTAAGCAAATGACTTAACCTTGTTGTGTGTCAATTCCCTCATGCATATAAAGTAGGCAAAATAATAACACTTATCTCATGAAGTCATTCTGCAAATGGAGTTCCTCGTTCTGCTGGTGGTTATCTACGTAAGGCTAAATTGTAAGCATATATATACACTTAGATCTTGACTTGGAAAATTTAGGTGTTACTTTTTGACCCCCAAAATGAAAAATGAAGGATTATTTGATTTCTCCCAGCCTTCCTTCCCTCCACTTCTCTTAACTGATGGTTGTTTTATTATTATATTTAATAATTCTTTTGTTTACCTTTTAATAATCTATTTGATCCTCTATTCCTTGTTCCATCCAGTTTAGGCAATGTTTCATGATTGCCCACTACAACATTGACTTGAAGGAAAGTAGATCTTTAGACTTTTGTCCATATATTCCTCTAAATCCCAAAGTCTGCTATCTTTACCATTATTTTCATATCACCAGGGTTTATAAAATTTACCCCCTCATCTGAAACCAATATTTAAATATTTTGCTCTGTCTATAAGTTAATTCTAAGATTATAAAAAAGTTATCAACATCTATGTTATGATTATGCAAATGTGATTCAAACAGTGATTGATCCTATAGAAATATAGAAGCTAATGTCCCTAATCTTATACTACCTAGAAGAGAATATTTCAGGCTTCAAGACCAAATGCATTCTTGTTTTAAAAATGCTATTAAATGTTTGAAAGCAGGCCACATTTTATTTAATTTCTTATGACTTCCTTGACTAACTTTAAATTATTTATTCTTTTTTATTTTGGGGGCATTTTCAATTACTTTTTTTCCTTACGTACACTTTATGATATTACTAAGATTAAGAATAACAGTGGTTCATCTATCTGTCTATCTATTTATCTATCTGTCTATCTACATTGCTGAATCTACTTTATATCTTAGACATTGTCCCAAAGCCTGCCCACTTCCTGCTCCGATGTTGGTGGGATTCTCTCCAGGTCTGCAGCTCAGTGTCGTAGCATCATGCAAGGAGCAGCTTTCACTGTATCCTGGATAGTGTCTCCTGTTTCCAGGAATCCCTGTCCTTATTTTTGTTTGCATTTTTTTGTTTTATTTTGTTTTCATATTTATTGAAAAATTACTTTTTGTGCACCTGCTGTGTGCCAGACGCTGTTCCAGGCACTTTTGTTATACTTGTTTATAAAATGATAAAATCCCTATCTTTGTGGAAATTTCATTAGAGTCAGGAAAGCAGAAAATAAACAATAAAAAATAGGTAAATTATATTGACATGTCAGAAGTTGATGAGTGCCATAGGAAAAAAAGTAGACACTGTAGATCAGAATAAAGGAGAGCTGGTGAGGGACAGGGTTGCAATTTATTGCTTTAATTAATAGACTTTATAATTGGAGCAGTTTTGGGTTTACAGAAAAACTGAGCAGAAAGTACAGAGAGTTCCCATGTACCACTTCCCACCACAGTTTCCCTTATTGTTATTATCGTGCATTAGTGTGGTGCATTTGTTACACTTGATGAATATACATTATTATTAACTAAAGCCTGTAGTTTACGTTAACGTTCACTCTTCCTATTGAATGTTCTGTGGATCTTGACAAACATATAGTGTCCTGTATCCATCATTACAGTATCATACAGAACAGTTTCACTGCCCAAAAATATCCTTTGTACCTACCCATTCATCGCTCCCTCCCTTGTCCAGAACCCGCAGCAACTACTGATCTTTTTACTGTCTCTGCAGTTTTACCTTCTCCAGAATGTCGTGTAGTTGGAAGCATACAGAATGTAGCCTTTACAGACTGGTTTCTTTCAGTTAGGAATATGCATTTGAGGTTCCTCCATGTCTTTTCGTGGCTCGATAGCTCATTCCTTTTTATTGAGGGTTGTGATTTTCCATAAAACAAGCAATGTGGGTTGCTTTGTTGGAGCACATACTCTGATAACTTCTTATGAAAGGGTGCCTAGGAGGAGGATTTTCTGAGTCTTTGAATGCCTGAGCATGTTAATGTTTTATCCTCACACTTAACCTATAGTTTGGGTTGGCATAGCGCTCTAGGAAAATGTAACGTCCCCCCAGGACTTGGAATTGCACTATTCTGTTGCCTTTCAGCATCTAGTGTTGATACTGAAAAGTCTAACAGTCGTGACTTTGTAGATAATCTTCATGTTTTATTTTCTTCAAGACACTTTCTGGATTTTCTGCTAATCTTGATTGTTCTGAAATTTCACAAGGATGTGCCCAGGTGCAGAATTTTTTTTTTATTTTCATTCTGGTCCTAAAATTTTTCTTCTGTTATTTATTTGATTGTATCCTCTCACCTGTTTTATTTGTTCTCTCTTTTTGGAACTCCTATTGGTTCAATGTTGACTCTCCTACATTGATTCTCTTTCTCTCTTAAATTTTATCCTGTTTTCTGTCTCCTTTTCTTCTGTCTCCATTCTAAACAAATTCCTAAAAATAATTTATAACGCTTTATTTGGATTATTTTGATAATTGTATGCTTATAATTATAAGAGATAGTTACATTCTTTTACTTTTTGCGTGCGATTCTCCCTTATTGCTTCCTATTTTTATTTTATGGCGGCAATATCTTCTTTAAAATGTACAAGGATAATAATTCATGTTTTGAAAGTTGTATTTTGTTGCCTGAATTATGTTTCTTCCAGCATCAATTAAATATAGATTGTTTGGGTATGAAATAGGTTAGTGAGTTGACCCTCAATCCCTCTCTCTACCCACACTAGTTTTCCACAGGCACATTATTTAATTTCTGTAAAAAAAAAGAGTTCTTCAATTTGTTTTGCCTCAAGGTGAATTCTGAGCTGCTCATTGTCAGCACCTGCTAGGATGGAGATGGGAGATTAGGGACTAGTGTATTTCTTTAATTTCGCATCTCATTTTCTGTTTCACTTCCCCACCTGTCCTGGTTACCAATGAACTTTGAACTTTGTGGCCACTCTGGGGCTACACCAGGAAGAACAACTCTTCCCTCTACAGCCAACGGAGCACACCAGCTACTGAAAAATATACTGACGCAAAAGCTTTGAACATATTTCTAATGTTTCAGTATTAAACACACACACACACACATCCCAGACTCAATTTTGGATCTTCAATGATCTGTTTTGCTATCAGTTATTTCAGATGCAATCTGTGACTTTGAAAGAACTTCAATTGGAATTATTATTCTGCCTAGTTGGAATGTTCTTGTCTCATTATCAATTTTCTTTGTTATGTACCTATTAACTATAAGTGTGATGAGAACCAGTCAAGGACAACAAGTCTAAACATATTAATTCACTTGTTCTACAACTGTGCATTGTGTAAACCATGACCCAGGCATTGTGGTAGGCTCTGGACACAAAACAGTGAGAGACACTGTTCCTGATCTCAAGGATTTTGCACTTCACTTCAGCAAGATGTACAAGTAAAGTCACAATTGTAGTGCTATGGGCACACTAATCTAGAGGTTTCCAGGACGCTACATAAAAAACAGGGACCCATCATTAGGTAAACTAGGGGGAAGAGAAAAGGTTTTTGGTAAGTTACTGAGTTGAGTCTGGAAGATTTTTGGAGTTAGGCAGGAAATGGGAAGATAGAATATATTCTGAGCAAATGGAGTGGCTCAGCGAAAGGTACAGAGATATTCCTGATTTAGAGAACTGACACTTGTTTGGTGACGTGACGGTGAGTGATGCAGATGGGAGGATGAAGATGAAAGTGGATGAAGACCAGACAGGACACAGGAGCTCAACCACAATGAGCCTGTGTGGTGTGCTGATGAGCTTGGGATTTCTTGGGAGGATGAGGTGCACGAGTGAAGGATTTAAAATAGGTGAGTGTCATGATCAGAATTGCATTTTAGAAAGGTCACTGTGGATGCTGTGTGGAGACTTAGAATTACTCCCTCGAGTCACTGTGGTGCGATGCAGGATTTATTTTATTTCTGCTGAGATCCAACAGTGATAGCTAAGGGCTTAGCTGTCTGCTCACCTCCTCTTTCTAATCCTCTCTAAATTAGAAAGTAATAGTGAAAATTCTCAGCAAATTGGTAACTCATCTCCTTTCCCTATTACCATTTCTAGGGGTTGAGGTAAGGATGGTTAGAAGTGTGGAGCCATGACAAGATTTTCTGCCTCATTCATGGCCGCCATTTTTGCAAAACTCATGGTATTAAGATGGACTCTTTCTTTATTTGGTTGCTGCTGGTAAATATTATTATTATTTTTTGTTACTGTTTGTAATTTTTTTCTTCATTCCATTAGTTTTGGGAGAAAGCAAATGCTGTTACCTGGCTTCCCCTCATCTTTTCTTAGATTGTGCTCTCAAACACAGTGGCCACTGGTCACTGCTGGCTATTGAGCACTTGAAATGTGGCTAATCTGAATGGAAATGTTCTGTGAATGTAAAATACACACAGGATTTCAAAGATTTAGTAAGAAAAATAAGAGAGTATAACATAATAATGATTTTTATATTGATTACGTGTTGAAATCATAATATTTTATATATATTGGGTTAAATAAAATAGATTATTAAATCATTTTCACTTGTTTTTTACTTTTTTTAGTGTGGCTGCTAGAACATCTAAAATTACATCTCTTGCTCACATTATCTTTTTCTTGGAGAGCATTGACTCAGAAGACTCTCCTTTTATTTGTCGAAAAATAACATAGCAACAGCATTGAAGGGAGTTTTTCAAGTAAATTAATTTATTCATAAAGGAAGTATATATTGAGTATGATATCCCAAGCACTTTTCTAGGCATCAGAGCTGTAGGGGTGAATAAAACAAAGTCCTAGCTCTCATGGAGCTTATAGTTTAATGGGAAAGGCAGATAATCAACAAGTAAGCAAATTAATGCCTGATGGAGTTCTGGTGAGTGATGAGTGACATGAAGAACCAGAGCAGGTTAAGGCAGAAAATTTCCTGAGGGTCTGCTGGGGAAGATGGATCCTAAAGTGGATAGGGGGTTCAGGTAAAGCATCTTGGAGAGAAAGTAGAAGGAATGAGGAGGAGCCAGCCAGGTAAACATTGCAGGTAAGAGCATCCAGCAGAGGAAACTACAAATGTAGATGCCCTGAGGCAGGAACAAGATCAGTGTGTTCAAGAAATAGCAAGACAGCCAGCGTGGCTGGGGTAGAGTAGGGAAGGAGAATGGTAAGAGATACCTTGAGAAGTGGGCAGAGTTGTTCTCAAAGTGTGGTTTTCAGACCCCTGGGGATCCCAAGACCTTTCAGGGGCATCTGCAAGGTCAAAACCATTTTACTGTGTTAATATTTGCACTCCTGATGGAAAGGAAAGGGTGGAGCCTTAATGCCTATCAAGGCAGGAGTGCTAAACTATAGTAGTCACTGTGTCTTCCTTGCCATTCAGGACCAGTACTCAGGATGCCAGGTTCACTTAGGAATGACCTTGCTAAAGCAGTGTAATTATTAATTGTATTAAATCTTGAGCTTTGAGTACACATCATTTTAACATTCTTTGTAATGAAATGGGAAGTACACTTTAAACAATTCTGCTGCAGACCCAAATAAGACTGTTGACCCCAGGAAAAGCACTGGTGCAATAGATTGTGAGCTGAACTGACAATGTTTTCCATGGAACATCATTTTTACTTGGATAATGTCTTACAAATTATGGTTATTCAGACATAGGTATTTGGCAGACAGTTTCTCAAAAGTGAACCCATCATTTTGAAAGTGAGTCTATCACTTCAAAGAGCAAAGGACATTATTTGTTGCTAATGATAAAATTTGAGCTCTCAGGAGAAAATTAGAATTTTTGGAAAGCCTGTATCAGCATCCATGACAGATGCCTAATACTGAAAGGCTTTACTGATGAGATTGGTGGTAATATTAACAAATGTGATTTTTTTTATATTATGTAATGAAATATGTAAACATTTGGAGGTTGTACTTAACTCAATGAACTGATAGTTCCCAATGACCAATGTGTAATGTCAAAAATCAAGCCTGAGTAGAAGATTCATTCAAAGTGCAAGACAGACCAATGTATTTACCATAATACCTTACAGAACTTCTGTGATTAAAGCATCAGATTCCACCTTGCAACTAACCGTGAAGACACTACTACTCATCAAGTTTGCATGCAGGACCAAAGAAAAATGTCCACAATTATCCGAAAATGACATTAAAATATTTCCCCCTTATCCAACTACATGTTTGTGGGAGGCCAGATTTTCTCCTATTCTTCAACTCAAATAGCATATCAAAACAGATCAAATGCAGAAACAGATATGATAATCTAGCTGTCTTCTTTTAAGCTAGACATTAAAGAGATTTACAAAATACAAAACAATGCCATTTTTCTCACTGATTATTTTAGGGGAAATTTAGTATAATTTGTCTCCCATAAAAATGTGTTATATATGTTAACATGCAATGGATTTATTATTGCTACTTATAAACAAATTAGTAAATTAATATTTAAAATAATTCTTAGTTTTAATGTGAAATATAGTAGATATTAGTAGATATAACCCATGTAAACAAAAGCTCTTTGGGGTCCTCAATAATTTTAGATATTTAATTGCTGCTAATGATAATTTGAGCTCCTGAGGCCAATTTGAGAACTGCTGATTCAAAGTTAGAAATTTGGATTGTATTCTAAGTATAATGGGAAGTTATAGGTAGAACTTAGGCATAGCATATGACAAGATCTAATTTATATATAAAATATTACTGTAGCTACTGGAGGAGAGAAGAGATTGCAAGAGAAGGTATGGAGGCCTGTTGGGAGAGATGGAATCTTGGATCAAGGTAGTGATGGTAGATATAGTATGAAGGCATTGGATTCAAAATACATTTTGAAGGTAGAACCTGTAACATTTACCGATGATTCAGATATCTATAATATTCTACCTCATTCTTATTTATCTATATGCCTTTCTACCTTTTGATCACATGCTATATGAATTTATATAATTGCAACCATAGCAATCTTACATTTTATATTCTTCATTGTTTGGTTTTCTTTTTATTGTAAACTTTTCCATGTGGAGGCTTAAACTTCTTAACTATCATTTTCAAGTTTACATATTACTCTATAAAACAAAAGCACCATAATTTCATTTATGATTTCTGTTTGTAAGACATTTAGGTGATTTTAATTGAATATATTTACATTTATAACAGCCTTCTTCTATTGAATTATTTCCTTAGCATAAGTTCGGAGAGAATCACCCTTACCTTTTAGTTACCCAAAAGCAAATTGCCTATGCTAAGCAATTCTCACTTCTCCCCTCCGTTATTCTGGAGGTTGCCAATAACAAGGCCAGGTGTGTCCAAGTTTTTTCTGTCTCAATACCTCAAGGAATAACATGAATCCAAGAATACAGAAGGTAACAGCCCACACATTAGAGTTGGGACTTATCTTCAAATTATGTGATCATAACCGTATTTGTAAGATAATTTAGAAAAATCAAATTTGTAAGATAATTGAGAAAAATATGATGGATATGTTGTTGCTGTCATTGTATGTTTCACAAATAAAGTTTGGGAGTAAGGACTTGGAGTACTACCCACCTGACTTCCTCCTTCCCACCATGGCGGCTCCTCAAGCATCTCTTCAGATCCCTCGGTGTTCGTGGGACATGATTTGAAATCCTATGGCCAAGATAGTGCCTGCAGTCATTCAACTCATATAAAATGCATGCCTTCTCTGTTCCAGGTATGAATACAAGGTGAACAAGCCCTTATTTGACAAATGACCCAAGATGGAAGCCTTAGAACTTCATCTTAATTCTTCCTTTCCACAGATGTTCTTTATCTGATCGGTCTCCAAATCCATTCTATTTCTGATATGTTTTTCAAATCTATTCCCTTCATTCCATTTCCAGCAACAGTTTGGTCTTTATGATCACACACCTGTACTGTTACAATAGAATCCCAATTGGCTGCCCTGGTGTAGTTCTTTATTGATAATTTATCCCCATATTGTTGTTCCCCTCTCCGCCATGACTTGAAACAGATCTGATACTATCAATCAGCATTTTAAAATCCATTAAGCCCTAACAGTGAATGCTTCTCAAATTTTAATGTGTATTAGAATCACCTGGGGTCTCATGAAAATGCAGATTCAGATTTAGTAGATCTGATGATTCTGCATTTCTGACAAGTTTCGTCTGAATAGTATGCTGCTGGTCCATTGACCACACTGGGTAGCAAAGGTTTACGTCACTCCAAATGGCTTATAAATGCCTCATCTTCAGAGCAGCATTCAATGCTGATCAGAAACTGTCCAATCTGTATTGATAGCCATATCTCTTTCCATCTTCTTCCTCCTCTCTGCCCTCATCATTGTTCTAATCACTCTCCTAATAAACAATGAATTTATTTGCAGCAAAATAAGAGTTTGCAGACCTTCCACCTGGTCTGCACAGCCAGGCTCTGAGAGATTCAAATTCTCCTGCTTTGGTGACAAACTGATATTTGGAAAAATGGGATTTTCCTTGGAATAAATCATGTTTTATAGATGTCCCTTCATTGCCTTTCAGACATACTGTGGAAGATTTGATCCTTTTCTGAGTAGTCATTGTAAGATCATTACAAGCCCAAACTTTAGAAGAGGAGTGTTCTGGGACTATCTCAGTCTTGGCTGGGTGTTAGTTAGCATAAGTTTCCATTCATGATAATTACATTAAGCCTTGGACTATTTCTTATATTTATTGCTCTCCCAGTGCAGTTCAGCAGGGTAGAGTGTGGACTGTGATCCATTAGTGCTGTTGCAGCCAGGACCATCTTTCTAGCTGTGACATGGCATGGGCCAATACATGGCCATCTTTACGGTAAGCATTATGGAAATGCCAACTTCCTTGAGGGTGCTAGTGTTTTGGCAACAAAATGCTTTAGAATAAGGAAAGTAACACAGTGGCCTGAGGTCATGGAACCTGTAAAGAAAGCTTACAGTGAGAGATCCAAGGGATTTTCAGAACCTAGGGACTGCTGCAGGTATCCCTCCACTCCTGGACGCACATGCAGTGTGCTTGCGGAAAGTGCATTGGAACACACATTACAAAACTTGATTCTTCTTGTCCTGGATCCTACTAGTTTTGTGAACTTGAGCAAATCACCAAACATCTGTGAAACTCAGTTTCCTCACATATGAAATGGAGGTTTTCTTTGCCCTATCTGACTACCCGGGGTGTTGTGAAGCTAGATGAAACAAGCAACATCACTCCCACTCTATATCTCCTGGAATTACTTATTTATTATTAAAGCCACTAGAAATGGAGTAGCTGCTATGTGCCAGTCATCATTGTTGGGGCAATGTATGCAATAAATGATTCATGCTGCCTGTCTCCTGAGTCCTTTTCCCTTTGAGAAATAAACACAACTGTTGGATATTAGTTTTATTACAGGTAAAGCTGGGTGGAAGAACACGACTTGGACTTGAGGCCAGTATGTGATCCCTTCCTCTTCTTTCCTCAATAAAACATACCTATCTCCAAAAGCTGATGAGCCAGACAGGTAACTGCAGGCCACTTCAGACACCCCAGCCCCACTCTGTTCCCGGGAGGGTTAGGACCTGCTCCAGCTGGATCTAAAGAACAGCCAAGCCTCATCATGTGGTCACCCTTTCTCTGTGGAAAGGCAAGAGTGGCTGACGAGAAGACTGATAACTGGTTTTCCAGTACTTCTGAGAGAGGGAAATTCCTATCTGATGGGTCACAAGGGGTAACTAATGAGGGAAAAAATGGTTTATTCTACACAGACATTATTCCGTTTAATCCTTGCAACTGCACTTTGATATACTTATTAGTTTTCCAACGAGAAATGTAAGGCTTGGAGAGCTTAAGAAACTTGCTCAAGTTCTTTCAGCTGATGTGGATATAAAACTGTGCTGCACACTTTCAGCTCCTGAGTAATATGAAAGGTATGATGTCTGTGGGTTCCATCAGCAAATATATTTCAGGATGATGGGGGTGGTTGGCAAGGAGTCGGTTTAAGAAGAGAGTGTTGATGGAGGGCCAGATTTTCCAGAAGGGCTTACAGAAGGGTGAGAAAATGCTTGGCCTGAACTTCAGGAAGTAAAAAAGTACTGAAAGTACTGAAAGGTCTGGAGGGGGAAAAATTGTCCTGGATAAGAAAGAGGACCTTTCCTAATGTTACAAGACACCCAGATTTTATACTTCCACCACTGATTAGACAGAACAAGCATTAACAAGCACACTCTGCCACTTGTGCTGCCTCATAAGACAGCTCTCCAGTGTTTCCCCAACAGTGGAAGCCTTTTCCAGGAAGTGGTCTGCACTCAGCATTTCTAGGCAGGAGGTTAAAAGCTCTAACGTAAGATGCATACTTAATGTGATTTTCTGCTTCATTCTCCTTTAAAGATAAACTGGGGAGCTAAAGTGTCAATGTTTGTAGCTTCATTCTCTGTTGTAATTGGATGATGTTGTTTGCATTTGAAATGGGAGCCAAGTGAAGTGAAACTAAAAACTTCTTAAATGGTGCTTTGATTCTTCAGCGGGGTGGGGACGTGGAGACTGATGAGTTCTTTGGACCTTCCGAGGAAAGTCCCCAGACATTGTCAAGCCCTCCACGTTTATTTACTTAAAAAAAAGCTTCCCATTCCTCAGAGTTTCAAAAATGATCCTGCATGTTATTGACAGATAATAATTTAATGGGCAGCCTGATTAGATGGGCACAATGAATTAGCTATTGGCCTGACAGCCATGTAAGCATTATGTTCTGTATCTGTTTACTCAGCACTAGGTGAAATGCAGAAGTCTATTGAAAATCAGATTTCCATGCTGCTTTGTCAAAGCAAATTTAATCACAGCCAGAACATGTGGCATCCATCATTTCCACTTCAGAAGGCATCAACGGGGACAGATCAGCAACAAGGAGCACGGCTGCCATGGATGTCCTCCACTCACAGGAAAATTAAATTTAACTATAGATCCTTGATAAATGAGGCTGCCGAAGCCATCAAACATGATGACTAAGTGCTCAGTATTAAAGTAATCCCCAGAGGCCCCCAAACTGGAAAGAAGCACAGTCTCATTTGATCTGGCCTTGAGGTCTTTGCGCACATTCACACCTCTGCAATGGACAGATAGATATGGGCTTTAGCACACTGCCCCAGGGTCCAGAGATTATTTTTCTAGAAATCCGTATTCGATCTTTGCTCTTTCAGAAGTTTCTGTTGGAGCTCTCCCAGTCACTCACCCAATCTATCTTTTCCCTACATACCTTTTTCCTTTCTCATCATTTTTTACCTTATGAAACGTTGATCATCCAGGCCCTAAAGTGACTATTAGATCTTGATTCCTTTTAAAATGTTCCTTCTCTAGCATCCCACACTATTCTCCCCCAGGCTCCAACTTATGGGAAATAAGACT
Source organism: Equus quagga (assembly GCF_021613505.1). Taxonomy (NCBI): domain Eukaryota; kingdom Metazoa; phylum Chordata; class Mammalia; order Perissodactyla; family Equidae; genus Equus; species Equus quagga. The sequence continues at coordinate 16,336,858 of NC_060272.1, read as the reverse complement.
ATAGATGTTATTTGTGGAATGCCAAGATTGTGAGCTGTTTGAGGGCAGGGACCTTATCTTATTGATTTTTTTAACCCCCATAATTTAGAAATTAGCAATGGCACGTAGAGATGGCTCGACAAATGTATATTGAATGAATGAATGAGTAAATGCATGCTCATTAAATTAGTTGAATGCTCTTATCATAGAATTAAGAACCATATATTTCTGAATGTACTCCAGATGAATATACTGTGTTAGTAAATATCTCAAGGATAATTATGTATACCTACCTCTTTGAAATTCAGTTTTGATTAACTGACTAGCTAATCAAACTGACCTTCATATGTCTTCATTTTTCTTATGTTTTAAATGGCACATTTAATCGTATCTATCCCATGTGGCTGTTATGAAATTTAAATGCAATAATTTATTAACATTTGATAGCACAGGGCCTCCCACATAAGCGAAGAATCAATATACATTAGTTACCATTGTAGTCATAATCATCATCATCATGATTATCATTATTTACATGCTCTTTGAGGAGCCAAGAGATATAAAATTTGCTCTTTTCCCAGATGGAATTTCTAAGTGCACGGAGAGACAAGAAAAAAGACACACATACTGGAACAACATACTAGGGAAAAGCAGCACAGACCACAAATGCATAGAATTTCAAAGTTGGGCCTGCTCGAACTGTTTGGAGAAATCTGACTTAGTGGGAAAGTATCTAGGTCGTAAAAGATAAGTCACTGTGGGCAGAAAGTCATGAATGACATGAGGAATGGAGGTTTTCCTGGGAGTGGGCCCTCAGGGATATTTAGGAGGCTAGCCCCACTTGAGTAGAAGGTTTGACTGGGCCTTAGTAGAAAATTAGATTATGTAGAGATGAGTAGACCTGAATTTTGGAGAATCTTGAAAGCTAGGTAGGGTTTAAGCTTGTGGCTTGATGTGTATGCATAGAGAGCCACTTTATATTCTTTACCAGGAAGTCACATATAAAAGTGAAGTTCTTGAAAGAGTAATTAATGTGGATTGACGGTGAGAGGCTGAGAAGTGAGAAATGAGTGAAGCAGGGGTTTGCAGACATTGGGTGTGAGATAAGTGAAGATGAGTAAGGAATAAACGGGAGCATCTCTCTACATCTCTCAGGAAGAATCAATGGGTTTGGGTGACTCTTCAGTTTCCGTTGCCAGACAATGAGAAGCACCTTGCTGGTAAGGGGCAAACTCCCTTTCATAATGCCAGTATGAGAGAAGGGCAGGATGAGTTCACCTTGCTCCAAACTGATTGACTTGCTGGAATAATTTTAAGTGTTAGTAATTGAGAATAACTCTACAGCCTCAGAGCACTCTGCACATGGAGGTGTATTTATAACTCTTCTTAACCTCATCAACTGCCAATTTAACAACTTATAGTCAATAATCAAGCACATTTGAACTCTCCAGGAAAAATGATGATGCACACTTAAGCATACCCCTGCACTTAAATTTTCCACATGAAACACTCAAAAGGATTTTGGATTAAGTAAATGTGCTGTCTACCTTCTTAGAAGATTTACGTGGAAATTTTTCAAAGTTGTTATGAAATTGTTAAATCATTTTCTTGGTATCTCTTGGAAACACTTAGAAGCTTTGGCAGAAATCGTTGTCTTTGGTCTAATCACATATTTCCAAAGGCAGTTTACAAACATGTTATTTTGCTATTTACTAATTATATTTATTTGAAACACCAATCACTTAATAGCCTCTGGCTGCATTTACAAATAGTATTGAGAAAGCTCCTGCTGTTACACTTATAATTTATTATAGACAACATAAAAACAAGATGCTCTCTCTCCACATGCATAACACGCATAGGGATGCTTAGAGAAAAACTGTACAGATCCTGAGTGATCAAATATAAAGGGCATTCTTAGCTGAGGGCCTTAGTTTCTCTCTAGACAGCTAGAGAGTGTGGCTTTTCTCCATCTGTGCTTGGGGAGGGGAGAGGCAAAGCGATGCCTGGAATGCTGACTTCTGTTGGCTAAACAAGGTGGAAAACTATGGTTCCCAAGAGACAGGTTGATGCTTGCCATCCTCTTTTTAGGATAACCTGAAACAGCCAGGTAGAATGTGGTCTGAGGGGATCTCAAAGAGTCTGTGATGAGCAGTAGTTTCTCCAACGATAGTTATGCAAAAAAAAAGGGGCTGTCCCATGCATAGTCTATCTAAGTGGTATGGTTTCAAAAAAATACCAATAGCCTACTTTTTTGGAGAAAATCTTGACGATACCTGACTACTTGACTATACCTGATGGTCCTCCCTTTTAGCCTCTTCTCATTTGAAAACATCATCTGTTCAGCATTTGGCAGGCACTTTGCTCTGTGTATGATATGAGAAGTTGTTAAGAAGCCCATACTCTGATAGTTAGGCTAAAGCACTCCTCTCTTGCCTCCAAGACCTGAGGAAGACTTTATTATGGGCCATGATTGAAAAGGGATCCCCATTCCCGGTTACATCTACTTCCATGTTCATCCTGTATTGGGCATTTATTTCTCTGTGCTGCACCCCCATTCAAACCATTCATTCTATTTTTTTGTTCTTTGTGCAGTTGAGTATATTCCAACCCCTAGTGACCCTGTGTACAGCAGAATGGGACCCTGCCCGTTTTTTTTGTGCCATCCTCTCACCTTCCAGTGCCATATCAGACCGTGCTCTGCTGCTACTCATAGGGTTTCCATGGCCAATTTTGGTGACCAGATCCTTCTTCCTAGTCTGTCTTAGTCTGGAAGCTCTGCTGAAATACCGTCTACTGTAGGTGACCCTGTTGGTATTTGAAATAGTGGTGGCATAGCTTTTAGCATCACAGCAATGTGCAGCCACTGCAGTATGACAACCTACAGGCAGGTGGCGTGGTTCCCTGACCCAGAAACAAACCCAGACCGTGGTGGTAATAGCCCCAAATCTTAACCACCAGACCACCATGGCTGGCTGTTCACTCTATTATACACATTTCCCTCCCTATAGATCATAAGATCATAAACTTCTCTTAGGACAGGGAACATGTTTCACACACCCTTGTATTGTTGACTTACCTACCTAATGACTAGTAGGGTGCTATTCACATAGTTAAATGTTAATTATAATACAACAGAAAAAGATTGTCTTAGCCTGGATCAGTTAATTTCATTAATTTGTCTCAAGTAAAGGCACTTTATAAATAAACCAATGCAAGAACTGATAAATTTTTGATGGTAGGTTGGATGTCAGAAATCTGTTTTATAAATGAGCATGGGAGAGAGTCTGCCTGCTTGCAGAGGCTTATGGCAAGATACAGGTTCAGCGTGGTGCAAGGTGTGGGTGGGTAGTGATGCTTTAAAAGGAGAGAGAGGGTACCAGAAAAGGTGGAGGGAGTGAGATAAAGAGACTCACCCCTTCAACCTCACAATTCTGCCGAAGGCCTGGCATACCTTAAAGGTTATGCTCCACATGGAATAGATGCAGATGAATCAGATGCTAATGCAAGTGTGATACTCACACTGTACTTCAAAATAGGATGAACCAAACACTAATCATAACTTGAGGTGCCTTGTCTTATTGTTATCAAAACAACATTTTAAAGGAACTTTACTACATACTCCAAATAAGTGATGTGATTTATGTAGAAAGAGACGCTGTTTTATTATTCTAGAAGAACATGTGAATAATTTATGAAGTAATTCTAATCACACTTTGAAGAAAAAAAAGATGATGGCCACGCCTCTCTTCTGCTTTATGTATTAATGATAGAGATCTTTTGCATTATAAATTTGTTAAAAATTTGAGAGGAAAATAGTTTTGTTTAAAAATATGATGAGATATCCTAGTGAAATATTTGAGTATATGGAAATTGATTTTAGTAATATTTAGATCTTATAGAAAGTTCAAGACTTCAACTAGGAAAAACCTTATCTCTAAATTTTTACCAGTTCTGCTTGTTCAGTGTTTTTTTCCTTTCTTTCTTTTTGTTTTTGCTAGTTCCACCGTTTCTTGGTGAGGGTAGGTTACAGAGGACTGCATCTCTGACTGTTCTATAAGTTATATTTGGGCAGGTTTCTTGTTCTGTGTTTTTTGCATGATCTCAACATTTTCCTGTTCCAGTGTTTCTCTAGGTCGTGGTATCATTGCAGGTGTAAGAGTGGCTTGCTTATCCCAGATTACTCAGCAGAGCATTTCTCAACAGACAATGATGCCAAGGCCGTCTAGAAAAAGTGTGGTCAACATAAAGGAGATGCTCTACACTTTGGGCAGCCTGGTTGGGAAATAGGGAAATCATAAACTTAAAAAGTCCCTTAAAAAGTTTGTGTCCTGTTCTAACATTCATTGTTTTACTAGTTTTCTCCATAAACTTTAATCTGAGCCCAAATTTGTATCCATGATGTGACTACAATGGCTGCAAAATCCTACCCAACCAAGGCATTTGCATAACTCAATTTAGGTGCTCATTTTAAAGTCTGTTTCTCTTCAGGTTGTTCTTCATTGTTTTGCTTCCATTTTAATGTGTTCTTGGAATTGAAAAGGGAAACCCTCTAATGGATAATTGGCTGAGTAATAGCAGGTGTTGACTTCCCTCATGTAACCACCCCTAGGTTCAGAAAGCCACAGTGGCTCCCTTTGGTATCTTAACACATCCATTTGTTCTACTGGATAATATCCTTAACTACTGCTCCCTAGATAATGTCCTTAACTACTGTTTTTATTTTGCATTTCCCAATTCTCCCCCCCCCCCCAAGACCTCTCCCTTATGGCCTACACCATAAATGTGCTTGGTATTTTCTTATGGCCCAGAGACTGGACCTTCTTCCTGTGAGAATCTACTTTATTCCTTCACTCTCAGGGTCTCTCCAATGGATAACAAGAGTGGAATATTGGATATAGGTCATTGACAGGCCAGGCAAGGGGGCTGTGGATGCTGGCTAAAACCTCACGTCTATGGAGAATTCCTGTATGGTGACATGACATTGAAAGCTAACTTTGGGATGGCCAGGCAGAGTTCTGAAACTTTCTGGCAGGTCGGGCCTTGCTGTGTGGTGAGTGCTACTCTAGACACTCTCACTGGATTCTCTGGCAAGTTCAACCTGATTACATTTCTTCCCAAATACTTTCCAATATATGTTTTGTATTTATTTCTTCTAAGCCACTTTCCACAACAAATGCTACCTTTCCCTGAATATCCATTCTAAGGTTGTTAAAGCACTTGGGTATAAAACTTATTCAAGATTCCCCAGCTATTTATCATGTGCTGTCAATTCATATGTTTCTCTCTTTTTCTTTTTTAACTTATCTCTTCACTGAAATGTTCGATTCATTTTATCTGCTAAATGATAAGCATGTGAAGGGCAAGAAATGTTTAGGGGCATTTTCTGACCCCCTCTATCTAATCCAATATCCCCAATTCCTCCTCAGCCAAAGAGACCTTGTCGATGGATTTCTTACTGAGGATAATATCTTAAATTGACATTTTCCGGCTATACCACTAATTACTAACATGCTCTTGTAACTTAATGCCATTTGCTTCACTGCACTCTGCAAACTATTTTTGTTCTAAAATAGATCTCATGAAGGATTCACTTCCCTTTGCTTAGCTTGGGACATCTAAATTAGCCCTAGGTATTCCTATTTATTTCTGGTTCCGAGGACCTTAAGGAATTAGATTTGACATGGAGTCCTCCACAGGGAGCTGTCAGCTTGCGAGCACCAGGATGGATGATGCCGTTAGAGAATGTAGAGTAAGCATGACCTCAGGAACAGATTAATACATATCTATGCACAGATATATGTCAGACACATCTTCCTGAGAGCTCTGATAGACAAAACCAGAAAAATCTTAGAGCTGAAGAGGATATTAGAGGCCAGTTAGTCCAACCCAGACATTTTTCCTGTGAGAAAACTTTGGCCTAGAAATCGGAAGTGACTTGACTTTCCCTAGTCATAGAGCCAATGAGTGGAAAAACAGTATTAGAACCCAGGTCTCCTGGTTCCTGAGAATGTACACTGGTTTGAGTGTCTCAGAGTTTCAGTTCTTCTTACTGATTTTAGAGCTTTACACATAAGGAGACCTGAGAGTTAACTAGCAAAAATGAAATGACTGTAATAAATTAACAATGTATAGTGCCTGGGAGCTGTGATTACAGGTGCTGTAAAAATGCAAAATAGGAATAATAACTTTACTGAAACCTGTGAAAATGGGATGATATGATATCTGCCCACGGCTGAATGGGAGGTGCCTCCTCAAATCCACCGATGCTGTGTGACCTCATGGAATCTCTAGGAATGTTTCCCCATTGCAACTTGATGCCCAAAATAGTCGCCCAGGGCCCAACACATAGTGTCTTCATCAGTGCTAAATTATTCATGATGAGATTTTCTTGGTAGACTACAACTCATTGTATCCTTTGATTTGGAGGTAGTTCCCCAATTTACCAATTGCTCTTCTTATGTCAATTGAAATGTAACAGTATAGGAGTAAAGTTTAACAGAGTGTACATTTCCTGAGAGATTTTTAATTTTTATTTTTGTCCCTAGTATTATTGGATCAAATATGCTTTACCTCCTGTGGATTAGTTATGCATTTCTATAGATCTGAAACTTTTTTGAATCAAGGATGCCAAGGGGCAAAATAACCTGTGAAACAAATACTTAATAAATTATGTTTGAACAATTACATAAGAAAGAGATGGTTCTTGGCACATTAAGTATCAGACATGACAAAGTTTCTTCCTCACATTTGTGAGTATGATTAGTGGACTGGCAGATGAAGAGAAAAACCATAACCCATAGATACAGTATATTTTTGTTTTCTTAACATATCCAGTAGCTTTTTTACCGATAGAGATATGCCTGTAGTGAGTAGGGAGAAATTGGATGGCATGATAATAGAGTCAGATGGACTCCTTTGATTGATCATCTATATGTAAAGTGTTAGATTCATGTCACCTTAAAGGTAATCTGTAGTCCCATTTGGTAATTGTATTCATGATTATATAAATACACAATAAAAGTAACAGCTTCCCACTCTTTCAAGAATCAACCTCTTCCGGCATATTTGGGAAAGAGGAGCTTGATGTCATATTCCTGATGGAATCAGGGGCATTCACTTCATTCTTGGTCCCTTTCTGCCACCTCCTAACCACAGTCCCCTATATTTGGTGTATCTTCCTTCTCATGAACTTTAGCAGAGTGGTAAATGTGGGAGTGATTGCATTCACCTCTACCACTCTATCCTTTTACTGCTCACATGCTCGGGTGTGCGCTCAAGGGAAAAGGACTAATGAGGTTCAATCTTTAATAGGGATTTTCCTTCAGGGACATAGTCTAGGGCCTTGCTCTGCCACTTTCAAGTCCTACCCTGTCTCAGTCTGTCTGTCAACAAGGCCGTGTAGCCACACATAGTAATTGAGAGCCTCTCTATGCATTGTTCTAGATGCTGGTACACAAGAGAAAAAATATGATAGGAATCTCTGTTCAAAAAAAATCAAATAAACAAGATTAAATAAGATAAAAAAAATGAAGACCAAATAAAAAAGATGCTTTCAGTTAGCAACTAGTGCTATGAAACAAAAGACATTATAGTTTTAATTCTTCACATGTGTATATCTATATCTTCACACATCCATAGTTTGGCTCCATTTAGAGAATGCCACCCCCACTCACAGACAGGATTCTCTCTCTCTTCCCATCTCCCATCCAGACAATCTGGGACACAGCATCCCCAGCAGTACACTACTCAATACTGGATTTATTCAGTCTAGAATAATCCCCTGAGAGACTTTAGCTATCCCCTTCGCTCAGGTCTGGTTGATTCAATGTCTCCTTGCCAGCATGTGATAAGTCTACTCATCTTGGAGTCATCCACTGGGTAACTGCAGCATCCAAATAGGCACTCAACCTTAAGAACAATGCTCAGAGATTAGACGGTCAAAACATATTTTGAAAGAGAAGCGTAATCTGCACAGTTTCCCCTGCCCATAGAAAAGAGATCATGAACAACTTCGTGAACTTTATTGTTCTGCAAATGTTTGGTCTTTACACTGAAATCTGTGGGAATATAAAAAAAATGGAACCATTACAGGGCCCACTGACTCCATATGGGCCGTCTCGTAGCTATACAAACATTGAGCAAAAACTTTGCAATTAATATATTTTCCCTTGAATCTGGAGCCAAACCAATTTCTTAACCAGGATATTCTATAATTATTACATAAAGGGAATCTGTTTCAGGATCTGTTCTTCTATCCAAGTAGCATTTCAGGAAATTGTAGGTGAATTATGCTTCAGTTACACATAGAAAACATACTTCTGAGTTTTTCTAAGAGACAATCTATGAAGGATGGCAAATAAATTTTAAAACATGTCTTCATATGAGTTATTTTTTTAAAAAAACATTGAATAGGCTAAGGACAAAAATAGATGACAGAATCAAAATTTTTTCTTAATAGGTTGGGATGGTGTGTTTCAACCATGGATATGAAATATGACAGGAATAAGTATAAAGTACTGAATTCTAAACCTCGTCTGCACTAGTTCAGGGTTGGGGAAACCTGATGTGACTTGACAATGGTTGCTGTGAAAAAAGACCCTGAGGATTCAGCAGACGTGAAGTTACCCTATGTCCACAGCATGGCATAGCAATGAAAGGGTAAGTGCCCAGAACATGGGAGGATATATTCCCACAGACATTTGCACTGGTAAGCTCAAATCTGGAGGATTGTATATAGTTTGGAGACTAACTCACTGACAGGGATAATTATGAACCAGAGAGCATTCAAAGTAGTTGAATTTAATGGAAGGGCATCTGAAAACTGTATAATACAATGAACTGTTTCTGGAACTGGGGAATTTAACACAGAAAGAGAAGACGTAGCAAACGTGGTAAGTTTCTTTAAATATTTGCATGGCTAGCATATGGAAGAATGAATAGATAGAAACTGTGTTGTACGAGAGAACTGATGGCAGAGAGACAGGAGTTCTTTACTAGAACAGTCTAACAGTAGAAGAAGCTCCCTCACAACATGGTGAATGCTTTGTCACTGAAAATGATCAAGTAGGGGCTTGAACAGATGTAAATCACTATTAGTTATCTTTATTTTTAGTTGTTGTTATGATCATCAAGAAAATTCTTTGTTAGTCTTCCTTCTTGACCCACAATATGGAAAAATCCAAAATACAAATATCTTTCAGCTTTGAGTCCCTCATCTCTATACCCTTTTGTGCATGCATAATGTTTGCATCTACTTCTGCAGTGCCATCTTCATTGGTGGATGTCTGATGGAACGTGATAAGTGGTCTCCTACTGGCCTGGAAGTTTCAGCAGTCTATCCAGGAGTGACTTGGGCATTATGTCTCTGGCTCATTATCCTATTTAAAAATGAACCTTTGTAGAAATTCACGCATGTATTGCTTTGAAATGAAGCTTATACTAGAAGGAATATTTGGAATTTATAACAATAAAGAAACTTCTTTCAAAATTGGTATTCTAGAGAGAACCAGAGGGATTTTTGATAATTACAAAATGGGAAATGTACTCCTTGCCTGGTGAATCTATAATAGAAATGTTTGAGAGCATCTCTGTATACTGCTATCCAGGTCTTACTGGCATTATTTATGCAGCCTGCGTCAGCCATGAGAAAGTTGTGGTGGGCTCTATTCAAGACTAAAATTTGGTTTTCTTTTGAATCAATTCTTGCTCGAATTTCTGCTACTTATTTGGATTGTGAGTTTGATAACTCTGCTCATTGTGCTCATGTTCTCCCATGTAAGAATGGAGCAATTATTTCCATTTACCTCATCAAACCATTGTGAGCAGAATATTCAGCTGAACATAGTAAAGAGAAATTAATGACATCCTACAAATGATGCTGGCATATTTACTATTCTGCACACCCTTTATAGGCTAAACTACTCTTTTGAAAAGCTTAGGAAATATTTTAGAGCTTATTTCAAATGATGCTGAAAACCACATCAATCATCATGAGAAGGAGAAGAGTGATGCAACTCAATACTTCCGATGGAGATCAGACTATTATTACCTTAAGAGTGGTCAGTATAGTTTGTGCTGAACTTTTATTTCTCTCATCAACATCACAACAGAAGATCAAACCTTCATAAGGAGCTAATGTTTCCTATTTATTTTTCAGGTGATTCTCTGAAATGTTAATTGGTTTCAAATCAGTTTATTACCTGTGTTCTTATTGCTGTTATAAAGGTAAATGAGTTCACTAGTTTTCATTTGTATTTGTAAGAAATTTGAAAACAGAAGTTCCAAGTAGAAAAATCCAATACCTACTTCAAGAACCTCCTGATACAGCCTAGCCATCAAGAGCGGATAGAACAGTAGCTGGAATACAGGAAGGAGGAAAAGCTGTCCACAAATGTCTGCTGAACTCCATGCTCTGTGAAGACAGGGCATGACTGTCTTATTAATTCTTGTAACTCCAGGGCCTACTGCAGTGTGTGGCGCATGGTAGGTACTCAAGAAATATTTCTTGAATTTGCTATAACTCATAAATTGCAGGGTGAATTAGAAATGGAACAACCTACAGCGTGGCCTCTGACCTTATTCTTCAAGTTATTCAATAACAGTGGTGATTTAAATTCCATAGTGTAGATTTGCCTAATTATTTTAAAATACTTTTAATGTAGTAGATCTCGGTCTGGACTGTATGTTAGCCTCACCTGGGACCTTGTAAAAATCTCAGTGCCCCAGACTACCCCAAAAACCAATTAAAGGAGACCCTCTGGGAGTGGAACCCAGGTATCAGTATTTTCTAGGGTCCTCCAGGAAATTCTAGTGTGCAGCCAAGTTTGGGAACCATTGTGTGTGTGTGTGCACATGTATGTGTGTTAGAGACTTTAATCTCCATATTGTGAGTTTTGCCTGATACTATTTTCTCTCCTGTGGCAAGAGCAATGATTGGGGGTCTGGAGGGGAAAAACTTGCACCAGACTACAGAAAATACATAAATATGTATGGAGAAGGAGTTGGTACTATAAATCATTTCACTATTAATTATGCCATGGCCTGTTTTTATGTTCACTCTTCTTTATAAATGAGATGAAATAGCTTTACAATGTGCCTAACATCGTTTTAAAATGCCACATAAATTCACTCCTGTTTTTATGGGGTTGAAAAATTTTAACACAAAAATAATTTGCCTAGCTTGAAGAATTTGCATAAGACCATTGTAGGGGTGGGTTAAAAATTACTCTTCTTCCCTCTAATATAACAGCACAAGACAGGATGGAGGATAGATTTCATTCTTATGGTACCCCAGGTGAATCTCATATTTGCATATTAAAGATTCAATTTAAAATAAAGTCCCAAGTCACAACAGGCACTTACCCCAGAATACATATTTCAGCATTGGCCTGGAACATTGTAAGGAAAACTCCTAGAGGGCCAGCAATGTCCACAGTTGTTCCAGCCATGCGGCCCTCGTTTATTCCTTTACAAACAATAGCAGGAGGAGAATACCATGTGGGTAGCCCACCACTAAAGCCAGAGACAAAACGGTAAATCACAGACGCAAAAAGTATAGTGGTCTAGGTTTTACTTCTTAAAATCTTGTGGCATCATTGTCCCTGGCAAGAGTTGGGCTATTTTATAGGAGCAAGTCAGGTGAAAGCTTGCTGTTGCTAACAAGCGCTGTGGGAACAGAGTGGAAGTGAGGAGACACTGGAGTGAACTCCTCTCACTAGGGTACAATAAATATTCTCTAGAAGAAATTAACCCTGGAGAGAAGAGCTGGATGGTGTGGGACATGGGTGAAGGTTAGGTAAGCTCAGGTGTGGCTCGGGCACCTGTTAACATCAGGATGTCAACTTGGTACCAAAACAGCTCATAGCAGATCCATCAGCAATTCTAGCATCTCTTTCCCCTATTTTGGGTTTGCCCAGCCATTTGGTCTAGTATTTCTTTATTCCTTAAAAGGCACTGCAAACAGAGCTCTACCATCCGTAGATTTCTTTCATTACAGACAAATTAGGGGCGCTATATTAATGTGATGTTTATTACTTTCCTAGTATTGCTTTTGAAACTTAAACATGATAAAGTTAACCATAGTCATTCCCTTGTTGTCCAAAAAATGAAATGCCAACGGGGAGGCGAGGGAGTTGGGGGAGAGAGAGAGAGAGAATGAGAATTCAACTTAAGTATTTCTGCAGAGCATTTAAATTAATTCTGCCCTTTATACAGTCCCAATGCTTTATCTGCCACCCTACTTGTTTTTGCCTCATCTTCATTTGTAGTCTGAGTTGTGGGGGCTTTGGCCAGTGTATCTACTGCAATGGGGAAGGTTCCAGTTTTAGGCCTTAGTGTTGCTTGGTCTGTCGTTTGCTTTGGGCTTAAAAGACTCACAGTACCCTGGTGTATTTTCAGGTGTGAGAATCCATTTTTTATCCTAGAGATTTGCTTGAAAGATGCAGCTGTCACAGAGGCACCCAAGGAAGTCATGACAATTCTCTTCCACTGTGCAGCTTTATTTAGAATAAATGTAGAAAAGTGCAAAAATTTCAAAATTGTGATGTTTAGAGAAAGACAAATCCAGTCTATTACATTTTGTTCAATGATGTTGTTTTACTTGAAGTGCAGCTCCCCCCCCCCCACCATCTTGGCCAACCTCATTTTTAACTCCAAATATTTTCGAGTTCTTTCGATTCAGACTTGGGATCTTATGGAGGAGCTCACTCTTCTTCAGCGTGTGACTGGAACAGGGGCTTCCAGACTCTTCTTCCTTCAGGAGGTTATACATCGAGTCCAGACACATCTTCCTAAGCTAATTACCCTCCCCCCGAAAGACATCCAATGACGTGGACACCTGCAGGAATCAATCCCATGGCTCCAATTGTTCCATCTTCTTCTCCACAGTGCCCCTTAAGAACTCTGCTCATGTAAACTGACCCACCCACTGTCACCCCAAAATGTCTTATACTTTCTTAACTTTTCATATTTTCTCATGCTATTCTCCCTTCATTATTACTTTCTGTGTTAGTCAGAGTTCTCCAAAGAAACGGAACCAATAGGAGATATAGCTATATCTATATGTGTATCTATGTCTTTATCTCTCTCTATCTATGTATCTATCTATACAGATTTATTATCAGGAATTGGCTCACATGGTTATGGAGGCTGGCAAGTCCAAAATCTGCAGAGCTGAGATCCCAGCTCATGTCCATAGACCAGAAGCTGCTGTAGAACCAGGAAGAGCCAATATTCTGTCTGAAGGCCATCAGGCAGGAGAATTCTCTCTTAATTGTGGGGAGGGCCAGCCTTTGTTCTCTTCAGACCTTCAACTGATTGGATGAGGCCCACCCACAATAGGGAGAGCCATCTGCTTTGCTCAGTCTACTGTTTTAAATGTCAATCTCATCCAAAAATACCCTTCCAGAAACACCCAGAATAATGTTTGACCAAATAAATATCTCAGCACCCTGTAGCCCAGTCAAATCGACACATAAAATTAACGGTCACACTTTCCCTACAAACAATGGAAGACACTTACCTTTATTTCTCTTGATACACAGTTCTTCAACGTAAACATCTCAGATCTTCAGTCATTCCACTCACAGCTGAGTTTGAGATCCTAGTGCCCTCACCGCGCCTTGTCCCCACCATCCCTCATCCCCACAGTCCTGACCCAAAGAAGGGAAGCTGTTTTTACCCTTCCATTTCTCCAAGGGTGGCCAGATCTCCCTTGTCTTTTTGGTTTTAGTCTTCTTAAGCACTCAGGGGAAATTATTCCTGGGTGTGCACACAAAATTAACAATGTCTACAGCCTCCAAGAACTACCGTTTATTTGTTGGTTGGATGCGTGTATTAATTTGTGTGTTTTTGGTACACAGCTGAGATAGTTTGTCAGACTGGGGGAAATAGTGGCACGAGGTTTGCAGTTTTCGATGCTGGCTTTTTCAGATTATAGAAGATTAGAATATTAAATCCTCATTACATTGAGGAACAGCTGTGGCTCTGATTTGATTCCAGGCTTATATAGAAATTGTTAAACTGTTTTTCTGGAAGTAATCGAAAATACTAATATTTGAAAAGAAAACTCTTAATTAAACTTTGTAAACGATATAGTGAAAGTTCCTCTATCCTTTGTTTAAATAATTATGAAAAATTAACTTTAGTCCAATAATTTTTCACTTAGATTACTTGCAGAAGCACTATTTTTTCCTAGGTAATAGTTTATAAGAAAACCTGAGAAAAGTCCTGATTATATCAACAGTAGTCTTCAGATTTCCTTGCCAGCTGTAGCAAAACATTTGTGGCTTTAGAGCACGCCGTGTTCTCTCACGCGTCCATGTCTTGGCACATGCTGTTTGTCTGCCTGGAATACTGTCTCATGCCTGGCATGATAATGCTTCATCCCGACGGTGCTTCCCCCAACAGTGTCTGCCCTGAGAGACCTTCTCTGCCTTTCTCAGGCAGACTTGGGCATTTCTTCTAGGCAATAAAGCAGTGTGTGTGTTGCTTTATTTTCTCACTTGTCACAATGTGTATTGTGCTCTGTTCCTACATTTGTCTTTCTACAGCACCTTGGAAAGCATCACACATTAGTACATCCTTATTAATACTTCTGGCATTAGAGATTCAACGGTGAGCAGCATAGCCTAGCTCCTACCCTCATGGAGCTTCAAGCTTAATGTGAACCCAGGTCACGCTGTCTTTGTAAAGACCAATGCTTATTAAATCAACAAATGAACATGGAATCCCCCACCAGACTCCTCAAAGATAGGGGCAGTATCTTGTGAGATTTTTTTCCTACATCCCCAGAACTTAACATAGTAAACAACACACGCCAGACGCTCAATAATTATGTGTTGAGTGAATGAAGGAATGATTAATTTAGGTAATTTCATTGTTGACTTTGAATTTTATACGAGCAAGAAGCTTTTCAGAAAAACCTCATTTAAAGGTTTATGTTAATTTCTTTTCATAAATGCTGTTTTGAAGCTGATAATTTTAAGGGTAATGAAAATTCAAAAGTCAGGTCATCTCCCAGAAGAATGAGCAGGAATCATATGACAGTTTTCAGTAGCACAAGATATTTAGGTAATTCTAATCATAGTTTCAGTAATTATAAAATTATTAATATCAACTGTCAGTTATATGTAGACTTTCAAGGTAAAATTTAACCTTTAACTCTGTCCAAATCTGTCATGTAAAAAAAAAAAAGCTAAATTAACTATCCTTTGATATCCAAAACTAATATCTTACAAGGATTTACTCAGAGTGTGCTGATTCTTTGAAGCTTTGTGGAAACCAAATTCAAATTCAAGACAATTAGTTGTTAATAAACTTCTAGTGATCAGCGAGACAAATACAAGGAAGACTGATATTCTTACCCATGCTTTAGATTCAGGCTCTCAAGGTGATAAAATAAAATGTTACCTTCGAAAGCAACCCCTTAAATGACAGTGCTTGGATGTCCTTGTATATTTAGTGAAAAAGAAAAAAAAATTTTTTTGAGCATGAAATAGATGCTCGGCTTGGTGAGCTCCCTTGAGAGGGGTCATAGGAATAAAAATGTATTCATTCATTCCACAAATGTTTATTGAGCAACTGCCACGTGTCAGGCATTATTGTCTGTGGTCATTGGGATTCTGGCCATAAAGAAGGAAAGGAGAGATCTGGTGCTGTGGAGCTTACTCTTGATGAATAGGGAAATGCAAATCCTCCAAAAAATAAACACAAAATAATTACAAAATAAAGACACGATAATTTGCAATACTCGGGAGAGCACTGTATTTCACAATTCATATTTTGACGTATCTTTGGGAAGGGATTTAGTCAAAGCCTTGAGTGGAGGATGTGCCTGTAAGTGTTTACTCCACCCTGAGCATTGGGACCACGCCCACCCTTCCTTACTGCTCAGCTCACATCTCCACCCCCTAGATCGCGCTTTCTCACTTTAGGAAATAAAACTAATGTGGGAAGTGTCTAACTTCAGCTCTCTGCCAGCTCTGCATTGACCTTGTATGTTCAGCTCTGTAATTTTAAGACTTCATAAATATAAAAAAATACTTACTTTTTATCTTCAGTTTGGCTTTAATTTCTCTTCTCTGTGAGAACTGTAAACCTGCCAACTTTAAAGTTAGTTGATCTATTTATTCTGAGCTATAGGAATACAGAACAACTCAGTTGTTATTTTTTTTAAAGTTAGAGCAATCTTAACTGATATCCTAGGGAAGAATTTTATTGCACGCATTAAAAATGAAATTTGGTTTATTTCAATGGTTTTGGAGCAATTCAAAGTACATGTATTTATTGCTTAGGTGCATGCTATACACCTATTATGGAGGTATAGTGGCTTATAATGATATTTTCAATGTCTTTCCTCTTAAAAATGTTCCCCTTTTCTGAAGTATGTTCCATTGTATTTTTCTGACCACAGCCTTATGGGGTTGCCTGAGGGCCAGAGAAGCTAGAGGCAGCAGCTGAGCCCCACTGCTCTGAAGGTGGCATGGGTTTGTGCTATGTATTTCTGGGTTCTCTGCAGCAGGCCTCCTGCCAACTTGTCACATCTGCGGTCCGAGCCAGGTCAACTAGAACAGAAAGGGTCAGAAGGCAAGGGTCCAGGGCTCTAATCCAGACCTTCCCACCTGGGTGCTGTGGGCACCGTGGACATACATCCAGCTGCCTGCTCTTGGAGCAAATCTGGTGGGGCTGCCAAAGTAGATATCCAGGCCAAGAAGAGCCAGCACAAGGGGGACTCCACAGGAAGGACTGATAGGGGATCTGCATAGGAGACTGGAGCTTGATAGTGGCTTTACAGGAGAGTGGCACTTGGTATCAAGAGCCACTTCAGCAGGTAGATGGCGCCTGGCTGAGGATCAAGTGTAGGAGCTTATGCTGGAGGAGGTGTCAGGACGGATTTGAGAAATACAAACTAGAGTCCAAAACTCAAGGGACTGGGGAAAGGGAAGATTAGTAAGGCATACACACAACATAAAGCAAAGGAATTCAGCTACCAGCCTGGAGTATTAGGTGGAAGAAGAGATAAGCCCAGTTATAATGGCTAAAATAAAGATCTGGAGAAGAAGTTGTAGCAAAGGCCCTTGGAGTCTAACAAGGGTTTGAGTTGTCCAGCTGCAGGGACAGGAGTGAGGTAGAGGCTGGGAAAGGTAAGCCTGACATTAGGGATCAGTGGGTTCTTCTTGGGGTGTGGACACTGGGTTCACTGAAGATACTTGGCTTCATGGAACTCAAAGTATATTTGAAGGGGTCCATGTAAGTCCCACATGCATGCTTTATTTTCCTTATCCCCTGTCAGTTCTACATTGGGATCCCTATGTTTCCTGATTTACAGCGTCTCCTCCCTCTTCCTGGGACCTCAAATGCCTATTCTTCAAAATTCAACGTATGCTTACTGACTATGTACAAGGGCATGTGTGGGACGCTCTCAGAGCTACAGTGGTCAACAAGGCTTGGTTTCCATTTCAAGATGCTGACACTGTGGTGGTGAGTAATGACAAAGGTACAAGTGAGGACAAGTCAAGGCACTCTGTCATAGAGGTGGTGTGAGTGCTCTAGAGTGCCACAGCAGTTTAGAAGCAGAAAAAGAGGTCCCCAGGAGTGTGCATGGAAGGCTTCTTAGAGGAAATTTTGTTTGAGTTGAGCGTTGGAGGAGGGCAAAATTTCAGTAGATGTAGTTGAAGGGGAGAAGGCAGAAGGAAGAGCAGGTGTACAGATAGGAAAACATTCTCTAGGCTTGTTGGTATTTAGGAGAACAAAGAGACAAAAGGTTGGAATGGAAAAGTAATCTTGCACAGACATGCCTACATTTGATAGAATCTTGTGTCAGATTAATTCCATTAAATTCCATTGAAGCTTCATGTGGTAGTTTCAGTCTTATTGAATATTTTATGAGTAAGAGTAATACAATCAAAGAGGTGCTTAGTTTTATCCAAAGTGAATTAAATGAGGATGCAAAGAAGAAGGCCATGTCAGAAAGCATGTGCAACTCTGCCACCATCATGACGTGCCCGTGATGATAACAATTTGGTGAGGATGAGAAAAGAATTAAAGATGGCTGTGGGTTTGAATCTGATTGACTCAGAGAATATTGGTACAATAAATAGCATTAGGGAAATTAGAAGGAGGAGTTGGTCCTGCGTGTGTGTGTGTGTGTGTGTGTGTGCATGCACTTGACTAGGCTAAGTAATGAATGCTGAAGACTGAAATACAAATAGGTTGATTAGGCAGGTAGCTGGAAATAGATGTGAACATGTTCGGGTAATTACAATGTGGTGCCACAGCACAGGGGATATGTTAGGGATTGAGATAGAGAGAGGTCAGACCTGGGATTTCATACTCATTTAAGAGACAGAAGGAAAACAAAGAACAAGAGGAAGAAATGGAGAAAGGACCATTCAGAATAGATGAGAACCAGGAAAGTATAAGTGTCACCAAGCCAAGAGATGAGAGTTTCATGGAGAAGGTATCATGTCTCGCTCAGCATTAAAAAAAGAAAAATATATATACGACTTAAACATGTTTGGATATATAAACTGCAATGGCATATATAGAGAGAGAACAGTAAAAGTTAACAATTAAGATGAATACGAGTATCATAGCCAAACAAGTACATACATCTATTTTCTATTTAGAATGTAAATAGCTAAAAAATAGCTGACAGAACTCCTTTGTCTCTGCTATAACAAATCCAGTGTTCGCTGCACAAAAACTTTTTATTTGGGCTCTCTGATGAAGAATCTGGGCAGAGTCTCCTTATCTGTGGGCGTGGGGTCAGGGAAGGAACCTTGTAAGATGGCAGCACAGCCCATTCTCAACAGCTTCTAGGCATAGGAGCCCCTCCCTCTCTCATCAGCAGCTCATGCTCTCCAGGCAGATCACCCACCATCATAATCCCAACCCCCTTAGGTACTTCCCATCATGCACTAGGAAAAGGTGCTGTGGGATTTAATGGGAAAATTTCTGGAAGGGTCTGAAGGTCAGTTGAAGAATTTTACAAACTTCAGAATAAAGAGATGCAGTATGGATATTTATAAATAAGCAGTATTAGATCTAATTCTCCTGCTTTTTGAACACCAATGGAAGCAGGGCCAGTGGTCACATGGTTTATGATAAGGGAATAATGGTCTCAGTGCAAACTTTCCAGAAATCATATGCTTTACACTTCAAGTCAAATATGATACTTTTAAAGAAAACAATGAGATAAGACAGAGATGTATAATGAGAGTAAAATCCAGCCTTTCTACACCTAGCGGAGTTCACTAGACCCTAAGAGAAACTGTGCAGCTGCATTGTGTTGGGTGTTATCAAAGCTTGTCTATGGCTGATCTTGGTGGGAGCAAACATGGCTTCCATTATGTGTGAATTACTTGGGTACATATGTAAATACCTCTTCTATATTTAGATTCTTATGTTAGGTTCCGCCTAGAGCTCTATGAACGATTTGTTATAAGAAAATTTATAATCTGTAATTTGTAGACATGTCAAAAGATACACCAAAAGGAATTAATAAAGTCATTTTAAACAGATGGTTCTTTTTAAAAAAAAAGTCCTGAATGGAATACAGTGCACTGAACTGGAGCGAGACGTGGAAGACGATACATTCTTGTCTGAAAATCTTCACAGATGTCAATGACAATAAATGCCAGTCAGAGATAATAAATCCTAGAGATTTTAGTGGGAAAATTGCTTCAAACAATTTATTTGCCCAGAATTTCAGCCACCTTAAGTGAGCACCACAGATCATTATATCTTGATCTCCTGTGCATATGAATTAAGGAGAAATGGAAAATTTCTGGAAGGGTCTGAAGGTCAGTTGAGGTGGGTCTATGCTTTAGAGAATCTAGACCATTCTTAGTACAATGGAAATGAATTTTCCATCAACCCACTACTGATTATGGGCCCTTCCTAGGCTATTCATAAACTTGGAGAGAGGTGCAGCTGGGTTTTCTCTGGTGTTAGGGTAGGAGGATCCTGATTGTTCATAAAGTAACATCTTCCTTAGGTTTTCATACCCCTATATTTGTAATGTGTTTTAAAAAAAAAAAAAACACTGGACTTGAAGGAAAGAGACCAGTTGTTCTTGTGTGTGTGTGTGTGTGCGAGGAAGATTGGCCCAGAGCTAACATCTGTTGCCAATCCTCCTCTATTTTATGTGGGATGCTGCCACAGCATGGCTTAATGAGAGGTGCTAGGTCTGCCCCCAGGATGTGAACCAGCAAACCCTGGGTGCCGAAGTAGAGTGCATGAACTTAACCACTATGCCACTGACCGGCTCGAAAAAGACCAGTTTTAATGCTAGTTTTCATCCTAACTAGATGTGTAACTATGTTGTTTTGAGTTATAGCCCCCATTTCCTTAGCTTTAAAGTTCCTTTTCAGCATAAACAATATTTTATTTAGATTTTACCCTCTTTCTTACCTATCCATTCCTAGAAATTGATATCTGAATGAGCATCTTCAAATTTCCATAATCACTCTCAGATTTGGCCAGAACTCATTATCCCTAACTTTGTCAATTGGAATTATCCCTTGATCATTTAAAAAATAACAAAAATTCTGCTTGGATATACTTTTGGGCTAATTGAGAAAATTATTGGTTTTGCAAACATGAGGGTATTTTAATCCTGGTCGGTGAGGCGTGATTGGACTACGCAGGGCAGGTGAGGCAGTTCCAGCCTGATTCTCATACCAACCCTTTTGTGTTCCAAACCATCCACTTCTATGAGAAGAGTGAACAATAGTGACTGTGTTGCAGGCACTGGTGAGTCATTACTCACAAAAATGACAGAAAGCAGTTTTCCAATGCTAAAAGTGACATTAATGATATATAATAAAGGCTCAGGATATTTTGGCTGCACTCATTTTTGTCGGCAGCGGTGGCTACAGCAAACTGCCATTGTTGCATACGCTGAAAAGAGATGGCCCTATATTTGATGTCACATCCAATTTCTTAAACTGCTTAATCCAGGTGATTTATAGGTCATCGTTAAAGTTGAGATGGAGCCCCCAGCAGTGAGGGTCTAGCTGTTCTTAAGTAATACTTGCTACTGACATCCAGATCCAACAAATGTTTATAGAACACCAGGTATTTTCACAGATATAATCTCATTGTACCTTTGCACCTACCCTGGGACGCAGGTCCTGTGGTACCAATTTTTATAGATGGAGATGTACTCGAGGGTAAAGGTCACACAACTAGCAATGGTTCAACCCTTCTGAACTGGTACTAGTTCCAACTGCAGAGGCGGTATTGGAGGGCGCCACCTGTTGGAGTCTGCGTGGTAAAGGCAGGCAGGCAGACACCTAAAGCAGGTTCGGATGGATGAACTGCAGCGGCCATGTTGACAAGTAAGGAGGACAAAGAATAGCCAAACACAAACCACGAAAATGCCACGGCAAGGTGGAAGCCCGGCAGGTGCTGCAGCCAGCTCTCCCAGACCTCTGTGAGCTTTCAAGGAAAGGACAGTCCTCACATGCCCAATGTTTAAAATGGACTGCTGGGAAGTTTGATGTCTTTCAGCCACAGTAACTCAACCTAAGTGATCCCTCAGCAATCTTGGCAAGTGCATGGGGAAGAACAGCGTCTGCACTGTGGTCTCATTGTTCCAAGCTTTTAGTGACCCCTGCACCAGGCCAGGCATGTCCAAACCGTGGCACACTCAGGTGGTTTTTGCCTTCAAGGCAGATGTCCCCTAGTTGAGTAATTGAGTATTTTCAGTACCCATTTAACCTCTCTGCTGTCTTTGACTCCTAGCTTAGACCAGGGGCAGACTAGCACAGGAATAAGAGCATGGACTCTAGAGTCAGACAGCCAGGGTTTGAATCTTAGCTCTGATACTTACTGGCTGTATTACCTTGGGTAACGTACTTAACCTCTCTGTCCTTCAATCTACTCTTCTATAAAATGAGTACAATAACAACAATAGCTCTCTCATAGTGTTGGCAGGAGGATTTACAAAATATGTAAATTCTTTATCTGCTTGGGTCTTTCAGTTATCATTCACAGGCTGATATGTGCATATGTGTAGGTATCATTATTTTTCTTTTTTGATTTCCCTCAGCCTTTACCTTTTGCTCTTTTGCTATCTAAATTTTTGGTCTTTTCCTGTCTCTATCTCGTCCCAATGCTCTTTTGTTTCCTATTTTATAAATGAGCATGCCATTGAGTCCACTCTTCACTTCCTTTACCTCCAACAATTCCATCTTTGAAAAGAAAAAACTCCATTCACAGCTTTAATTATCATGAAGGTTCTGAAAATCCTCAAATTGAGATGCATGTTAAATAGGTCATTTTTGAGAACTCACTACATGACAAGTTCTGTGAGAGTTCCTCTGATATGCTATTTCGTTGATTCTCTCAAAGGGAAGTATGTTATTATTTTGATATTAAGAAGAGAAAGTTAAGTTTCAGAGAGATTTACTAACTTGCCTTAAGTCTCACAGCAGGCAGATAACAGCTATCACTGCCGGCTGCCTGCTGAGTGTAAGAGGTTCATTTTTCACAAACCATTTACAGATTCATTTACAAAGCATGCAATAATGTTCTGGAGAATTTAGGCAGGATGGCAAGTGCCAGGTGAGGGGGAAATTTTAACTTAAAAAAGATAGTGTAGTATAAAGAGCCTAGGGCCAGTTTGAAGGTCTAGCTTAGACTCCTCTTTTAGCCATTTAGGCTTCATGTCAACTCAGGCAAATCTTTTTGATCCTCATTTTCCTCATCTGAAAAATGGGAATCATAATATTGTTGATGTTTTAAATTTTAAATTGGAAACAGAATTTTAAAATGGAAACAAACAAAGTTTTTTGGATATTTTATGTCAAAATAGAAATGTAAGTCTTATTAATCTTATTATTCATTTTTCAGACCCATAGAGTCCCACCTGTAATCTTAGATGTGAAATGAGGAATATTAATTAATTATTGGGCAAGATTCCTTCCAAATGCCTGATATAATTTTGGCCAAGAGAAGATGAAGAATGGTGGGCTTGTGCTTTAAAAAAAATCACGTTCTGACTTTAGAAGATGGCTCTATTAGCATCAAACTAAATTTTGGGGCCATTTTGACCAATTTCTAAGTGATAAGATATATAGTCAATTAAATCTTATTGGTCGATAAAGCTATGTATCATTCCACTCCTTTATTTCCCAGCCTAGTTTATTGCACTGATATCTAACTGGTCTTTGAAGATTTTCATCCTAATGAAACTAGACCACAGGAAGATATGTGTAGATTATATCTTTGGTTCATTTAATGGGCCAGGAAAAGGAGGCATAGCTGTCTCTTTAATCAGCAGACCTCAGGCTGTTTCAATGAGAATAACCCAGGTGCTGATCACCTTAATGACAACACTATTTTACAAAGCATTTTAAACACATTATACTGTAGATTATTCTATTTTTTTTTTCCTAATGGAGCTGTCCTTGAAGAACCATTATGCCATTCCTTTCAGATGTTTAATAAAGCACGAGATTATAATGATCATCCTTGAGAATAGGTTTTGTGCAGCTGGGAATTGCAATATAGCAATCTTCTATTAAATCATCAAGATGCTAAAATGCATCTTTAGTGGAGTGGTGATAGAGGTTTTTTAAAATTGGTTTAATCAGTATTCCATATGATCATTCATATAATTTTATTTTTAATTATTATCATCTTAATCAAAAAGCGTGTATTCATGGTTCCTATGTGCATATTCCTGAATTGAGATCTATGAGAGTTTCAGTGCAGGCCCTCCACAGACTTATAGCTGGAAACAACCCTGAAGCTTGTCTAACCTGCTAGGTGAAGGACAGATATGTTATTTATTGTAGAAAGTGTTGGTGTGGGGGTTTGAGTTGTAGACTCCTGGGTGTGCTGGCTTGGGCTCAAAGATAGGCACTTCACTTATTAGTGGCCATACGTGGGACATGTTACTTAATCACCAATGAGAATAATGTTACCTTGTGAGAATTAGATGAGATGATTTGTATTAAGTAAACCCTTAGCAACAAGCCCTTGGCAAGTTTTCAATAAATGGTAGCTCTTTAAAAATAAAATAATGAACATCAGTGATAATGTTTAACCAGTGAATTTAGACTTATTTCCCCAAAATTTCTAAACAGTCTTTATCACATTGTTCTTGACAATTCAGATTTTTAAAATATAGAGTCAAAGTTCAGATCAAGCAGGTGGAATCTCTTTCTTTTGGGATCACAACAGAAAAAACATCTTTCCTAGCAATTGAGTTTCAGTAAAATTATCAGTTGTATTTCATTGTGTACATACAACAGGCAAGAGGACAGTGTGAGTGACATGAGCGTCTTTCATCCAGAAGTAAGGAGCCAGCAGCCCTCCATGTGGCAGTTTGGGGGGAAGAGGGCAGGAAACTCAAGTATCTTAGAGGAACTGTAAGAGGCTCCTTGTTTCTGGTTCATAAAAGGTCAGGGAGTACAGAGAGAAAGCAGCAAAGGCTGACATCAGGGATCCAGAGAGAAACTGAGGTTTCTGACTGAGGTCTGGCTGAGAAAAAGAAGGCAAGAGCTGCCCCCTGGAGATGGGGCTGGACTGAGCCATGGATCCAGCTAAGAGAACAGAAAAAGAGCCTAAGGGTGGAAAACTAGTTGGTAATTCAACCAATAAAATATTTTCTTCTGATCTCGATTTAATTTTTCTAATAAATCAAACTTGTAATCATCTTACATAGCGGTTGTAATAAAAAGGATCTCATGACATAGGTCTGGCAGTGGCTTAGGTGAGGCTCAATTTCTTTCCATCACATTGTGTGAGATCCCATTCTTGGTTAAATGGAAACCTATCACACTTATGTATATTGTAAAGGAATGAAGAAAACCTTAAAAAGAAATCAGACCCCAGGTGTCTTTGATGGTGACAGAGCGACGGTTTTTGTTTTGCTTTGAGAGTTTTTATTTTTTTGATCCCTCTTCCTTCAGCATGAACACTTACTGGTCTTTATTTTTTTTTTATTGAAGTATAATTGGCATACAATATTATGTTAGTTTCAGCTGTGCAAAATAGTGATGCAACAAAAATATAGAAGGCTTCATGAATTTGCATGTCATAATGCACAGAAGCCATGCTCATCTTCTCTGTATCCTTCCAATTTTAGTATATGTGCTGCCAAAGCAAGCACCCATTAGTCTTTAAAAAATGTTTTTTGAGAAAGCTTTCCCAACTTCAGGTATTTACTCTTATGCTTGAGGAAGTCTTGTAGCAGTGGACAAAAATGCTTCAAGTTACATTTGTGAGGAAGACTCTCAAGTATAGAAGAAAAGGAAGGGTGGGCTGGTCACACTGACAGAACTTACTGGCAGAAGCTCTAGTCGGTGTTCAGGTATAGGGGGTCTGTGACAGTCCTGCAGAATCATGTCACTCTATATATAGCTGCTCAAAGGTTTTGAAAGATGCCCTGCTCTTTGGCGTGGACTCCCAGCATAATAATAACACCCAGTTTAACAACGGGGATCCATTATGTAACATGAGAGGGGGATTTGAAGGAACTTAATTGTGCACCTATTAGGTGCAATACACTGTGCTGCCCATGTTACACGGATTGTATCTCTTAGTCTTGATGAAGGCCCTGTGAAGTTTGTATTATCATACCCTTTTCTCTTATAAGATTAAGTGACTTGCTAATGGCCATGTTTTGGGGAGGCATGCCTGATGCCAAAATTCATCACCTTCCGTTATAATGCTATATTCTTCTGGGTTGATGGGCTTTTGGAAGAGAATTGAGCCCAAGGAGCCTCTTATGCACCATAATCACCAGCTCCCCTCCCATTGCCCTGGCCCTGAGGCTCAGGTCTGTGCCATAACAGTATGGCCAGCCTGTGTGCAAACACCATTTTGACTTTTCTCCTGCCTCTATTTGTTGCCCTGCAGATATACAGGACATGCTATAATTGGCTGTAGCCTCTTCAGATATAAATGATAATGATACACATCTAGTTTATGACCTAACTCATTTTTCACTGCCCAAAAATAGGAAAAAGAAACCACTTTGTTGTTCCTTGCAATTGAAAATGAACTAACAAGTTCAGCAAGTGGTGTGAACTGCATTTTGAAAGTTTCTATAGAGCATGAGTAATTGGGCAATTTAGCACAGTACTTCTGGCTGATGCATTTTGTAGAACTTTTCTTTTACCTATTCAGGAACTCTTTCTTTTGGAAAAATTCAGACTGTATTCAGTTTATGTGTTTTTAAGTGAAGATAGTACATACTTGCTATTCTTTTGTCTTATAAAATTACTCGAGACTATTTTTTTCCTTCGTGGTGAACTGCTATAAGCTGTCTTGGAAAGTAGTTTCAAATACCAGAGATGAAGCTCTATTTTCTTCACAGATCATTGGGCGCTTTGCCTTAGCACCTTGCATAATGAATGTCTCATTGGCATACTGCTTAAGTATCACTTAGTCACAAAACCAGAAGAAATTCCCTATTTGAATGGAGCGACTCTTTAAAACCATAGCAATATATACATGAAAATAAAAGAGAAAGAAAGTACAAGGTCATGAGAATTAATGTGGGATGGTTTCTCCATGAAACGATCTGGGCAAATCTAAAATAAAGAGCTCTTAATTAAATCTATGGAAATGACAGACTATCTCATTACACTGAGTCTTCCCTCATCCCCATCCCCAGTTTTAAAACAGGCAAGCTATTCCTCATGACCCTAGATAAGTGCTCAATTGACCTCTGGGATAGTGCTCAAACATATCAAGAACAGAACAAATAGAAAGTCCAAATTATTTAAAGAACTCATAGTAACTGAATTTCCTACTAAATCCATGGGAAAATGTCCATTTTCCACATATATTTGCAGCAGAATAAAAGCATTCTCTCCATCTGTCTCTTTGATGAGAGAAGAAGTTAAAAGTGCTATTGTGGGTGATATATTAAAGGGACAGGTCAGAGGCCATGGTAACTTTCTAGCTGCAGCTAAAGTACATAAACCAGCATGTATGACAGAGGGAAGAGGGTCTTAGGTATGGAGAGCTCAGGACTTCTGGCTGACATAATAGATTCGCTACGTACATTCTCCTCTCTCCCCTTCCCAAATCCTTGTAAAATGAGAATAAAGGAAATCATGAAGTGTGATGCTTCCAGCTTGTTCTCCTTTCTCACGATTGCTTTGGCTGTTTGGGGTCTTTTGTGGTGGTTCTACATGAATTTTAGAATTATTTTTTTTATTTCTGTGAAAAGTGCCATTGGAATTTTGATAGAGATTACATTGAATCTATAGATTGCTTTGGGTAATATGGACGTTTTAATAATATTAATTCTTTCAATTCGTGAACATGATATGTCTTTCCATCTATTTGTGTCTTTTTCAATTTCTTTCATCAACATCATATAGTTTTCAGTGTACTATATCAGATACTTTCTGATCAGATACTATATCAAATACTATAGTGCTATTTCAGTGTACTATTTCAGATCTCTCACCTTCTTGGTTAAATTTATTCCTAAGTATTCTATTCTTCTTAATGCTATTCTAAAAGAGATTGTTTTCTTAATTTCTTTTTCAGATAATTCAGTATTAGTCTATAGAAACACAACTGATTTTTGTATACTGATTTTGTATCCTGCAACTTTACTGAATTTATTATTTCTAATAGTTTTTTGGTAGAGTCTTTAGGATTTTCTGTATATAAGATTGATTCATGTCAATTTAGCTTCTTCCTTTCTGATTTGGATGCTTTTTATTTCTTTATTATAAAACTGTAGTTATCAAAACAGTAGGGTACTGGTATAAAAACAGACATGTAGGCCAACGGACAGAATAGAGGGACCAGAAATAAACCCACACATATATGGTCAACTCCTCTTTGTCAATGGCACCAATAATACACAATGAGGAAATAAGAGTGTCTTCAATAAATGGTGTTGGCAAAGCCACATGCAAAAGAATGAAATTGGACCCTTATCTTATGCTATACACAAAAGTTAACTCAAAATGGATTAAAAATTTAAATGTAAGACCTGAAACCCATAAAATTCCTAGAAGAACACATAGGGGAAAAGCTCCTTGACTTTGGCAATGATTGTTTGGGTATGACATCAAAAGCATGGGCAACAAAAGCAAAAATGAGTAAGTGTTACTACATCCAACTAGAGAGCTTCTGCACAGCAAAGGAAACAAGCAAAAGAGTGAAAAGGCAAGCTATGGATTGGGAGGAAATATTTACAAACCATATATCTGTTAAGGGGTTAATATCCAGAATATATAAGGAACTCCCATAAATCAATAGCAAAAAACAAATAACCTCACTAAAAAATAGGCAAAGAACCTGAAGAGATATTTTTCTAAAGAAGACATACAAATTGTCAACAGGTATATAAAAAGGTGCTCCACTTCACCAATCATCAGGGAAATACAAATCAAAACCACAATAAGATATCACCTTACATCTGTTAGCATAGCTATTATCCAAAAGACGAGCGGTAACAAGTGCTGGCTAGGATGTGGGGAAAAGGGAACCCTTGAATAATGTTGGTGGGAATGTAAATTGGTACAAACATTATGGAAAACAATATGGAGGTTTCTCAAAAAATTAAAAATAGAACTGCCATATGATCCAGCAATTCCACTTATGGTTGTATATCCAAAGGAAATAAAATCAATATTTCGAAGAGATATCTGTACTCCTATGTGAGATGATGGATGTGTGAGCTAAGTTGATTGTGGTAATGACTTCAGAATGTGTACGTATATTAAATTATCACAATTGTACTCCTTTAAAAAATCACATTGTGCAACCAAAATATGTAGACAATTTTTGTTTGTCAATCATACATCAATAAAGGTGTACAAAAATAAAATGAGAGTAGAGGAATAAAAGGCATTAACACGCAAGAACCAACATATATATGAATAACTTACAAAGTCAATATGAAGTAGAAAATATCCTAATAGAAACATAGGCCAACAGAACAAATAGGCATTTTTTCAGAAGGAGAAAGATATCGTGGTTAATGGACATAAGGAAGTGTTTAAGTTTAATCTCACTGGGAACCTGGGAAGTGCAAATAAAGACAAAAATGAGATGCCACTTCATGCCCACCAGATTGGTAGACATTAAAATGTCTTTTCATATCGTGTGTTTATGAGAATGTGGTGAAACAAAAACTCTCATATACAGCTTATGGGAATGAGTACAAGCAGTTTGCAAGGTAATTTGGCAGCATTTGTGAAAATAAAATATGTACATACCCTATGACCCAGGAGGACTTCCACTACCAGGACTCCAACACAGAGAAACTGTCAATTATATACGCTCCAGAAGGCATGTACGTGAGTGCTACTAGAATGTTATTGGAAATATAAAATAGGGACATGGCTAAATATTCTGTGATGTATTCATATTACAGTGTTTTTGGCAAATACTACCATTTAACTATGTGAATCTTTACATTCAAGTGCCTAGATAGTATGGTTACTGTCTCCTCACATAGTCCATTTTTAGACTGCAATATAGTATTTACCAATACAAAAACAGGTTATATGTGAGAACAGTGGGTTTGGGAATGGACTGTACATACCATATGCCATATTTTAATCTATAGCAGCTATGATTTTGGTTTGGTGTTGTACTATATTTATCTCGTTGAAAATTTTATTCCAGATATTTCAGATAACGCTTGGTTGCAATCCACTGCAATCTGAAATGCATTCTGCATTGATGAACTTTAGTCACTTCAAGAACAAGGTCAGTGTAGCCTATGATAATAAATTCATTAAAATAAAAAGGACAGAATTTCTTCTGTTCTAGAAGTAAGAATAATGTCACACTATCTAACCATACCTGGAGTTTCAGCCAGGCCTTGACTAACCTAGGGATTGATTAGCCTCTCTCTGTGGTATCTGGGGATTGATTAACCAAAGATGTGGAAAGAACCTGGGTCCTTGATGATATCTTTCACCCTGCCCTGAGCCCATCCACACTCCAGGTATCTTATTATATGAGAGAATACTTTTGCATGAAGTTAGACTTTCTATTACTTGAGGCTGGAAGCGTGACAATGGATAACATCTTTAAATAAACTAACTTTGCAGCTACCAAATATGCTAAAAATTGCATATGTTTTTTATCAGACCACCAGACCACCACTCTTTTCCTCTGAGTGAGGAGTACAGTCAGGGAAAACAAATCAAATAAACTGTACAAAAAGAAATGATTGAATATTCATTGAAACAAAATAAAGATGAACTATTCTACCCCTTTTATTTAAATTGGGAGCTTATGCTTAGAGCAATACAAACCTTGCTCAGGGTCACTCAGCAAGTTTGTGGCATGTCAAGATTATATCTCAGGGCTGGATAGGCCATTTCATACTGTCTCTCTATGGTATTAGTGTCAAAAAGAGAGACACTGTTTAAAGTGAGAGGAGACTGAGATATTAACACAATACATGCCATTTCTAGGTGGTCATCAGTGCCTACCCACCTAAAACTTCACAGGATCCTTGTTCAACTGTATCATTAACTTGATGGGATTGTACAGGATTGAGACATTATTATTTTATGTTTCATTTTATGGGAATATACAATGTCAACACTTCCAGTTCTTGTTTATAAATAATTAATAATTGTAGGTGTTTTAGAGTTGAGGATATTTTTTAAGCAATAAATGTGCCTTTGGTTTGGTTTGCATCCTTTCTGATTAATGCATGACCTGTGACACTTGTTCGTTTGATCCTATTTTAATTGTGAAATGTTTTAGCCTTAATTTCGGCCCTAAGTTTATACACAGTAGAGTTTCTTTACTCATATTTCTTTGCGTAATTAATGTTTAGTGTCATTTGTATTCTTACACCTCCGAATATTAAGCCACAGAAAGGTTTTTCAATGATATAAATTATAGCTTCCATCAAAAGCACTGGTGGAATTAATATCCTGAATTAATGTAAGGCTGAAATATAAGTGTATAGCATATTAAAAGAATGAACAAAGATTCATACATTCTGGTTTACAGCCTAAATGAAAGGTCAGGGAGTTGAGACTTTGGGTCAATGCATTATATTTGGGAGGGTTTTCAACACACACAAATCTAACTACCCATTAGATCCCGACTGTCCATTGGCCACTACTACTCTGGTTCCATTGGGCATTTATAGGACCTACTTGATGCTCAACACTGTGCAAGATACTGGGAAGCATACTGGTCAGGGGTAAAAGTGTAAGGGGCAAATGGCTAAGGAGTAGCAGAAATATAACAAGGAATAACACAATGATGCTGCCCACGAGGAATGTACAATCTAATGGATGAAATGTCTAATCAAGTGATGACTGATTATGGCCAGTGCTATAGTAATGGTTTGACCAAAGTACTTTTGAATATAGATTAATGTACATTTACTTAGGGCTTCTCTGAGGAGGTGACATGTTCTCTGAGTCTTTAAAGATGAGTAGAATTCTGTAGGTAGAGAAGAGAAGGGAGAAAGGGGCTATTTGAGGTGAGAAACATCATTTGCAAAGGAATAGTGGCAAGAAAATAGTTGTTGAAGCAACTGTGAGTAAATAGTTCAGGAGGTCCGGGGTGGAGGATATGTATGGTGGGAAATCAAGCGGAAAAATCTAGATGATAAAGGACTGATAGAGTGATGAAGGGAGTGCTCACTTAATCCATTCACAGCATTATTTAAGGCTCAAGTCATCTTTTCTCCTCTGTATGCATATTAGTCAACTCTGCATGTTAATCAATTATTAGTTGATTTGGTTGTCCAAATTTGATGTCACTGGCCAGTTAGACATGTGCACATGTATCAATTGAAAAAGATTTCCCTTCCATCATATTCTAAAACTAACAGGTGACATTGCACTGCTAGTAAACTTTAAACTGTGTCATGTTTAAGATTGTATCTATAGCAATGTAAGTAAGGCCAATAATAACCATAATATTGGTATATATATATAGGATAATGTGAAAGAGACTCTACAGTTGAACTATAGGGCAAGTTTATTTCAGCTTCCTCTTTATTAATAGTTAGCAGCATAAACACCTGTCCTTATCACACTTTGTTTCTCCATTTGACAAATTAATCTCCAAGACTCTTTTTTTTGGAGTCTCTGTTATCCTTGCCAAATTGAAGCTCACAGTTAATTGTTGCCTGAGAAGAGATTATCCATAACTTTAGGTCTTGGTAATGTTAATGGTGGATAGGGAACTACCATTTTTATTTTGCTGTTAGAATAACTAAGGGATAGTTGACTCAGTTTCCTTTATGAATTAAACCTGGTGTTTAGGGAAAAGAGTTGGAGGAACCAAAGATAATTTGAACAGTTATGCCTACCTCATATCAACAAGGATTGAAGGTATTGAACACAGGTGCCGATCCATGGAACACTGAACAGCCCACTGAAGGGAAATCCAGAGTCTCTGAAAGCCAGCGAGTTTAAGCCTCAATTGTGCATATGTGTAATGTGTACCTTTCTCTTTGAGGTCACGGTGCCCATAAAGCCATAGAAATATAGACCCTGAGGGCGAAAAATGATGTTAGAGCTCATCTGGCCTAACCCAGAGCACTGTGCTCCATCATGGAGAGCACGTGGAAGAGTGAAAGGGTGCATAGCAGGGGTCAGAGGACCTGGGTTCTAGTCTAGGCTGTGGAACTCGTTGCTGCCATATCTTCACCTCTATGCTGGTAGAAAACCCTCGGTGCACAGAGCTCTGTTAGGGCAAAAGTTAGAAAATACATATGGGTCTGCCTATGAGGGGTGGAAACAAATTATTATTTTATTTTATTTTTTAAAATATTTTTTCTTTTTTTTTCTTTTTGTGGAAGATTAGCGCCTGAGCTAACATCTGCCAATCCTCCTCTTTTTGCTGAGGAAGACTGGCCCTGAGCTAACATCCGTGCCCATCCTCCTCTACTTTATATGTGGCACACCTACCACAGCATGGCTTGCCAAACGGTTGGTTCTATGTCTGCACCCAGGATTCGAACTGGCGAACCCTGGGCTGCCAAAGTGGAACATGCGAACTTAACTGCTTCGCCACCGGCCTGGCCCCAGAAATAAATTATTTTTACTATTATTATCACTGCTTATAGTAAGTAGTAAGAGCATTATTACTATGAGACTTTTTACAGCTTAACTAGAACTAGACTAAATTGTACCTCTTTACTCTCTTTAGGGAAAAGTTTTCCATGCAAAGTTTGGAGCAAATAAGATTTGATGGCATATTTTTAATGTAATTTTGAATGCTTTCTGATGTCGTTTGCATATAAACAAATTGCTAATTACAAATGAGTTATTCAATTATTAAAATAAGCCCTAAAGGACTTATATTTGACAGTACTTAAATGGTTACTTTTACTAATTCAAAATAATTCGTTTGTATTTCTTTAAAAGTATTTAATTTCAGACATTTTTTACCAATTGATTTGCCCCCGCCTCATACCCCGTTCCTCCCAAATGGTCTGAATCAATGAAGTTTTAGTGCATTGGTTCAGCCAGTGCTTGACATGACTTTCAATCCTAGAGTCTGTGAGTTGTTGGTGCCGCCTGGGTCCTTGTTTGCTCATGATGAACTAGTGCATTAAAGACACGTGAGCCGTATGCTAAGGCAATGGCTGTTAGTCCATTCTAATTTCAAAAAGCAGTAATAGACACGTTGCACAACACCGAATAACCAAAAAATCATCTACGTCAGATTTTCGAGTATGGTGTTGGCATTTACATTTAATATGATTATCTTATTCAATGAATAATTCCTTCTCAATGTTACAATGAAGCCTCTCCCTGAACACACAACTCAGGGACCAGATGCAGAGGAAAGAACCATGGACTGGACGGGTAGACTGCATTCTAGTCCCATTTCTGCCAGCAACCAGCTGTATCACCTCTCTGGACCTCACTTTGCTCAAAGATATTCAGATTAGGTTGAAACTGAGACTCTCTTAGAGTCGCTTTCCTAATCTTCTCCGCTGCTCAATATCTCCTAGTCTCCTCTTGCTGGCAATAGTGTTTTTACATCCCTGACTAAAGAGCCTTTTAAACCTCTCTCAAACATTCTTAGGACAGATAGAATATTTGGCTTAACCTTTCATTTAAATAAAGATACCCACAAGCCAACAACAAGCAAGATGCTATCAGGGCAAATAATCAGCTCAGCTAATTCAAGAAATGTCGGTATTTTTTTCCACACCAGGAAGCCTAACTTTTAGCCCTTTCTCTGTCACTGACAAATTGGGCGACCTTGTGCAAGTCACTGTACAGCCTTTCCCGGTGGTATTTCCAGAGTGACAGGCCTTAGACACTCATTACGATCCCTCCCAAGTGCTAACTAACGTGGTATATGATAAGATTCTCTGTGAATGCTCTGATATCAGTCAGTCTTGTGCTGGGTAATGAACAATGTAATCTCCCTTGAATAATTACTGGCTGCTATCTTATATTTGAGTTGATAATTAATTTTCTCTGTTTAGTGATTTTTCAAATTTTCTTTGACTTTTCTTCCCTTAACGTGTACGATTTAATCCAATCAGAAACTAGTGTCCTTCTACGAATACTTTTTCCCCGAAATTCTATACCGACTCCAAAGATTCTATTTGATTGAGGAATTTTTTTTTCTTATTTGTTAATGAATAAGCATCTTCCAAACCACATGTATATAAGTTTACGAAGAATGCAATCCATCATTTCACATGGTGTATTAAAGTATGAGCCTTTCCTAAAAGATTTGTCTATAATGTTATTATTTTCATCTTCACTAACTGCCTGCACAATGGGAGCAGCTAAGCCACGCGTATTTGCTGCTTTATTCACTGCTCCAGATTTTGTGCATTTGTGCGAAATGGTTGTAGCTTATGGATGAGTTCTCGGCAGTGAGCCCATTTAAAATTTGTCATGCCTCATGATCCTGACAACGCATCAAGAGGAGCTGATTTAGGAAAACACAGATTGTTTGATAATCCCTGCTGTGAGTGGATTTCTTACTAATTAATTTTTTACTTTGAACCTTTTAAAAATTTTCTTTCCAAGTAACTATTGTGTGGAAAGAACTTCTTTGTGATTGAGGAAATATTGATTTTTGGACCTCTCTCTTCAAAAGTTATTCTTTTTTTTTAAGGTATATGATTTAAGTAAATTATTTAAAACTCATTGTTTTCTACATACCAGTTTAAAAGGACTGGATTTTGATATCTGCTCACAGTTAGAAAATTTTTTCTTATAATTCACACTTCGCCTCTCCTTCCTTCTATTTCTAACAGATATATACAAAGCCAGAGAATGCTTTATTTCCTCATTTCAAGCCTTTAACGTTTAAATAACCAGCCTTCTTAAAACGATGGAAAATTGAATCTCTGAGTTTTAATAATCTCATAAGAAGTAAGAGCAAAATGAGTAGAATTTTTGGTTTTTATTGGTCATAGAATCAAATATATCTGTGGAATAAAATGAGATAATATGGTTTAATAGAGGGGCTTTATTAAATTACTTTAAACAGAAACTTTAAAAGAGCTGGCTTAGTTTCTATTTCTTACATACTATTTTTAATAATTGATTTCAGGAAAAATTACCAGTTTGAAACCATACCTCTATACCATTAGAAAAAGGAATACATTCAGGCTCCCTTTTCTTTTTATATGCTGATTAGATTGCAGCATAGTCATTTCATGCAACAACAACTTTGCATGCTTTTGGGAAGTCCAGACCTGCTAGAAGGAGCAGCTGGGAGGACCCTTGTCCTCAGGGAGTTGACGCAGTCATCTTGGCGAGATGAGACAAGCGCCTAAGAAACACCTAGGGAATACACGCCTGTGAACTTTCAGAAAGCAAATCAAAATAATGAACAATGTTAAGATTGCTCTGAACCGATTTTAAATGGGAAATCAAAATAAACAAAAAAAAATCTGGATTGAAGAAGGAAAAAGGTGGATTCAGGTTTTCACAGCTATTGGAGGTGAAGGAGCAGGGGACAAAATGAGATTGTTGGGGCTAGAGGCCTCACGGAGCTTTGACCTGAAGTGGGGAACAAGGAAAGAACTTCCAGAGGTCCCCAACGCTAGCTGTGAAGGCGTTTAAGGTAATCCATTTCCAGTCACAATGTCAGATGCCAGCCAAGTCACCTAAGCAGGTGAGGACCTGTGTGTCCTATCGAGAGAAAGTTTGTATTCAACGCCCGTGGTTATAGCCATGAGTAAGTGCAGATGTGGTGTGACCAGATCTTCAGATCTTTCAAATACAGCCAGACACCCAGATTTTAAAGAAAATGCTCAATTTTAAACATTGACTCTTTTTTATTACTGTGTAAGCCAGATTAAAGATACCTGCTGGCCTGATGCAGCCTAAGAATGACCAGTCTCCAATTCTTGCCAATGATAAGTAACATTGGAAGGTTTAAACCTGAGAGTGACATGATGATACTAGTGAATAAGAGAGAGAACCCTGGTAACCATGCAAGAAATAAGCAGGAGGGGCCGGCCTGGTGGCACAGCAGTTAAGTTCGCACTTCTGCTTTGGTGGCCCGGGGTTCACCGGTTCAGATCCCGGGTGCAGACATGGCACCGCTTGGCAAAAGCCATGCTGTAGTAGGCATCCCACATATAAAGTAGAGGAAGATGGGCACGGATGTTAGCTCAGGGGCAGTCTTCCTCAGCAAAAAGAGGAGGATTGGCAGCAGTTGGCTCAGGGCTAATCTTCCTCAAACAAAAAAGGAGAAATTGCAAAAGAATTGACAGAACTTGGAAATTTTATTACTTCACATATGAAATAAAAATCATGCAAGAAGCCTACCACAAGGTAGGTTCCAGGAACTCTTGGTTCCAGGTTGATGGGAACAGAAAACAGCTTAGGGGGCCACAGAACCAATTTATTATGTATGTTCCAGCTTTCACTGAGCTACTGGAGGGATAACCTGAAGCTGGTTGGAGATTTTAAACTAATGAGAGGGAGAGGTAAATGTCAAAATTGATTAGGTACTTAATTGATCTCCTATATAAACAATATCTATTTGAACATATCCTTCTTCCACATACAGAAACCATTCATGCAGAACCTTTTATTTTTTAATTTGAAAAATGTAGCAGGTTAGCTCATTTTCCAAACATATATTATCCTGTGTTTACTTATGCAGATCTTCATCCATTCATGCATAGAGTTGCCAGATTTTGCAAATAAAAATAAAAGATGCCCAGTTAAATTTGGATTTCAGATAAATACTAAGTAATTTTTTTTTTATGAGCATGTCCCAAGTAATGCATGGGATATACTTACAAAAATTATTTATTGTTTATCCAAAATCCAAATTTGACTTGACTTCTTGTATCTTATTTGGCAACTCTGCATATGTATATCCAAGCCGTTTCTCTTGGACCACTGCTGCAGTCTTCTTACTCACCGCTTGTTTCCACTTTCGCCCTCCTACAAGCCATTCTCCACACAACGGGTGGTGTGATTTCTTAAAATCTGATTATGTCATCTCTTTGCTTGAAACTTTTTGGGGACTTCCCTTTGTACTTAGAATAAAATTCAAACTCCTTACCATAACTCATAAAGCCCTCAATGATCTAGTCTGTGCCTCCTGCCCAACCTTCTCTTGAATGTACTGTTACCTGCCCAAACTCGTCTTGAATGTACCTTTGTTCTCCCTGGTTGAGTTCAGCCCCTTTACTCTTCTTTGTTTTCTTCAAACTACCTAAACTGATTTGCACCTTAGGGCTTTTGCGCTTGCTGTTCCCTTGACTTGGAATGTTCTTTCTCCTAAACTTTGCTCCCCTGGCTCTCTGTCGTCATTCAGGTCTTAGCTCCAATGGGACCTCCTCAGAGAGCCTTTCCCTGATCACTCTATCTAAAGTCAAGTTTCTCAACCTTGGCACTGTTCACATTTTGGGTTGGATAATTCTTTGTGGGGAGGAGTTGTCCTGTGCTTTGTAAAATTTTAAGCAGCATCTCTGGCCTCTACCCACTAGATGCCCTCAGTTGTGACAATTAAAAATACCTTATCAGGGGCTAGCCTGGTGGCGCAGTGGTTAAGTGTGCACATTCTGCTTCGGCGGCCCGGGGTTTGCCGGTTCGGATCCCGGGTGCGGACATGGCACTGCTTGGCAAGCCATGCTGTGACAGGTGTCCCACATATAAAATAGAGTAAGATAGGCACGGATGTTAGCTGAGGGCTAGTCTTCCTCAGCAAAAAGAGGAGGTTTGGCAGCAGATGTTAGCTCAGGGCTAATCTTCCTCAAAAAAAACAAAAAACAAAAAAACGCCTCATCAAATGTCACTGGGGCAGAATGACCCCTGGTTGAGAACTACTGATGCACCCAGCCCCCTTCCGCTTTATTCCTATAGTATTACCCTGCTTTCTTAACTTCAGAGCACTTATCACTATCTGCAGTTTTTCTGTTTGTATTCATTTATTATTATATTTTTTTAATCATCTCTTTCTCTCTTACCTGAAGAGAAGCGATGTGTGCAAGATTTGGTCTGTTTTATTCACCGCTGTATCCCTACTGACAGGAATCATGCCTAGCACATAAAGACACTCAATAAACATTCATTGAATATATGCCAAATAAATTCAAATGACCTTTATTGAAAAGCTAATATGCCCAAGGCACTGTTAGGCTTAGGTGGAATAACAATGAACAAGACTTTATGCCTGGTCTGTTGTCTCTGATATTTTCTGAAGAAAACCAGTGGTGAACTCTAGGCTATGTGTATGAGGAATTACAGGTCCTACAGGCTACAGGCATCTTGGGTAAGGTCCAGGGAAGTAACCCATGCTACAATGCGTGAGTCAGTCCCATACAACAAGGGATTGTCCTGCCCCAATAAAAACATTGTTCCTAAGAGAAACACTGGCTTGAGTCACCCAGCGCTCACCTGCAGAGCTGGAGAGAGTGTCACTGGGCACAAACCACATAGAGGAGAATTGGGGAAAGGAGTTTCACAAATGAAAGGTAGGGCACTCAGCAGAAAGAGGAAGGGCCCATGCTTGGGAGAAACAGCACGTGTCTTCTATAACAGGGGAGAGGCATCACGTGAAGTTTCCAAGGACTTTCTTTGAACTTGGACGTTGGAGAAGTCTATGAAAAACCTTAGAATAATATTCGTTTTATTATATCACTTGTGTTAACTCTGACACAATACAACTCTTGCTGTAAATCACTGGCATAATTTCTTCAGTATACTTGGCACTGATATAGAGGAGTTTTTTCTTTAATAGTGTTCATTTATCTTCTAAAGTGAACTTAAAAAAATTAAAGTCTATTGTACCTACTAAGAAGTTCACAAATCGTAAGTGTGACACTCAATGCATTTTCACAATAGGAACCTACCTATGTAACAACCACCCAGATCAGGAAACAGAGCCTGGCCAGCCCCAACAGCCCCCTGCTGTCCTGGTCACTGTTCTTCCAAAGCAGCCGCTATGCTGATCTCTGTCATCACAGAGTGTCTGTCGAACTTTGACATTTATATAAATTGAATTGCATGGTCTATGCTCTTGTGTTTGTCTTCTTTTTGCTCAGCTTTATGTCTGTGGCATTGTGACATCACTTGTGCTATTTTTGTAGCAGGAGTTCACTGATTTTCATTGTGTATTATATATCTATGTTATATTATATTATTGTATAACTATGTCACAATTCGTGGTTCGAGCTTTTACAAATAGCACTTCTATGAATATACGTATCTGTGTGTTCTGTGGGTACCTGCCACCATTTCTGTTGGGTATATACCTAGGAGTGGAATTGCTGAACCTTACAGCGTGTATATGATCAGCCATAGTAGATACTGCCCGACAGTTTTCCAGAGTGGTTGATTCAGTTTACTTGTGTGAGAGTTCCATTTGCTCTACATGATGATAGAATTTTTTAAAAGGCAGTTAGTTATAGGATTAGGGTATGATGGAGAAAAAGCATTGCCTTAAGAGAAACACCACCTACTCTGTAATAATTTTGTGTGCTTGGCATTGGCATCCTTCAGTGTTTATAACAAAGCTGATCACTTCCTTTTGTGAGATTTTACCTGTGTGACTACTTGAACCTACTTCAGACCAGATAATGATAGCAAGGATCTACTGAGTCTAGGAAATTCAAATTATCCCCAGAATATTGGAGATATGGGAATAACTTACTCTGTAAGTGTGTAGTGTTCCTTTAACTAAATCATAAAAATCATTGCTGTGTAATATGAAAAGTTTATGAGGTCACATGAATGCTTACTTACTGTGCATATGGTAAGAGCTGTGCATTTCAAGTTAAATATAGGAGCAGTTCTGGCTGTAAAGAAGTAGTTTAAGAAATCAAGAGAACTATAAATGACCATCTGCTCACTTCTCCATTTTTATTTGCTGAATTAACCCAGTGCAATATTTTAATGAATTATGGGCTGGTATTCCATCTGCTCATTAATTTTTTTCACACTATACAATAATCTATCATTTTTACTGAGTGGAAACAATTTGCTACATTGTAAAAATATTTTTAAAAATAGAGGCAGTGGGTGTAATTCAACTGTCCATCAATTTCAAGTGTATTTTAGAGATGGAGATAGTGAGAGCATCTTTTGGGTCAGGGTGCTGGGAAAAGAATTTTAGTTCTTTGGAGTGACAATGCGTATTGGGTGATGTGTAGCTTTGTTTTGTAAGATATGTTTGGGCTTATTTGGAAAAAATCAAGAAGAGATCCTTTCTCTGTATGATCAAAGTTTGTAGAGATGTAAATGGCTTTGGTATAATGATAATATAATGCCTTGGCAAAAAGAATGTAAGGATTAGTTCTTTAAAAATAATGCAAAACATATGTTACTATAAGGATGGAGCTTATGGTATTCCAATTCTGTACTCAATGCTAGGAATCTAAACCAAGTTGAGCATATTAATGTGTGTGTGTGTGCATACATTTAAATTAAAATTTCATTTAAGTATATTTTTAATTTGTTTCTGTTTTCTCGCTTCTGCCTTTTTATTTCTCTTAAGTTGGCATGGTGCATTATATGCTTATGGGCCATTTAAGGTTCATGTATCCAGGAGCAGATGTCCGTTTAATGGCATCTTCAGTGCCTGCTGTGCCACTTCCACAAGTAGATTCCCTGAAACAGGATTTGGCCAGAGGGTTCAAGCTAACGTTTGGAGAATTGATGGATGAGATGAGAGGTGGAGAAGAAAAGGGAAGGGGCTTTAAAATATTCCAGTATTGACGATTTTTAAGATTTCTACATCATTTACCAAATATTTTCTCTTCTGGTGAATTTCTGGCTCAGTCAGTTTTAAATAATTTATCAACAGATTTGAAAAGCCTCCACTCCTGTTCTTATAGGTTCTGGAAACTGAGGCTATTTTTACCTATCAGTAGAGATATTTTACTCCCTTTAAAGAAAAGGGGTATGTTGTGCAGAAGGAATGGAAAATAATTAGTAACAATGTTCCTGTCGATTATAGGAGCCTATCATATATTAATATTATTTTGAAATAATGGCTAAATTCTGAATAATATTACAATACACCAATCATCACGTCTAAAATAAATGAACCATCTTAGAGGCACACATTTTAATTCCATCAGATTTCACTTGTGTCTTCTTTCTATTCGACTGGATGAATTGAAGCCATAGCTTTTTATTTACTCCTTAGAGTTTGTCTATGAAATAGTACATACTTACATTTTCCTAAGTCTCTTGATCCCCACACGTTGTTCACATGATCTCCCACACCCAATTTTTCCCCATATTACTAAACAGAATATCTAGTATAGAGTAAATGATATATTATGAACTTTTTTTCAAGAGAAGTTTCAATTAAAATTTAAAGACCAAGCAAACAAGAAACTTGGAAAAATTAAACAAGTCAATATTTTAATTGGTCCAGCATAAGAAGTCAAGGATTTCTGTTTGGTTGAATATGACTCTGACAATGTCTGGACAGATAGGACTAAGTTGTAAAGAGAGGTTTTCGCTCTGGGTTCTACCTTGAGGATTTTTATTTTTCATTTTTT
The DNA here is from genome assembly GCF_021613505.1 of Equus quagga. Taxonomy (NCBI): domain Eukaryota; kingdom Metazoa; phylum Chordata; class Mammalia; order Perissodactyla; family Equidae; genus Equus; species Equus quagga. Next base: position 16,294,947 of record NC_060272.1, on the reverse strand, counting down.
TACATCCTTGTAAAATTTAGTTTCAAAACAGACTGTATGGATGTCTTTGGGAACCTGTGTTCAGAGAGATGACACTGCAAAATGTTTCCATGAGCTACAAAGCATAGATAATAGGTGGAGGTGTTTATCGACAACAGTCTGTTATAAACTGAGGCATGCCTGTGATGGACATCTTACAGTAGAGAACCGAGTCCATCATGGCAATGTCAGGACCAGAATTCAGCTGACACTGCCTCCCAATATGTGCAGTAGATTCATCGGCAGGTCCTCTCAGATAGAGTTTTATATTTCCAAGGTCATAGGAACACTTTCTTCAGTTACAAAGCGGGAATATAACAGGGGGAAAAATCATTATATTCTTTGAAAATGTACTTGTGAATATAATTCCATTAAAACATACTTTAATCTGAAATATACAATATTTTAATTGTTCTAATAAAATGTGATGATGGAAAATGAACTAGGAAGTCCAATATAGCCTTCCCCTTAAATCTTAAAGAAAACATACATGATAGGAGCCATTTTCCTTTCTCTCTTGTGGAGCTGTTAGGTAAGTACACGAGAGCAGTTGCTGTGCTGTTCTTCACCCATGTGTCCCTAGTAACAGCACAGTGCAGGGCACACAGGCACATAGGCAGATCTCAGGGAATAGATCATAACATAAAAGAGTGACTGGGCATCAGATAGTCTGGGTTCAAATCCCAGCTCCTACAGTTAATGACTTCTGGAGCCTTAGGAAAATTCCTTAATCTCTCCAAGCTTCAATTTATGCACTTGGGGATAAAATTAGACACCCTCTGGGTTGTTGTGAAAATTAAGAGTTTATATATAAAATGCTCAGATCTAAACCTGGCATAGTTTGTGCTCAATAAAAGGTGACTATTTCATATAAACTTTGTGATCTTCCTGCCACAGGTAGAATTATTTATTTATTTTTAATCAAAAATTTGGGATGGAGGGTGAGGTTTATGCACGAATATCAAAAATGATAGAGAATTTCTCAGGCCATTACTGATTTCCAGTGTCCCCGATAGGATTGATTCTAATCAGCACCCGGAAGAGTGAGGGACTCATCTTATTCCCTCATATAATCAAGTGATAGCTAATTTATAAGTTAGCATTGGGTTCTTCCTCTGTTCTTTTGTCTTAATTGTACACCTGGTGTCCAGAAAAGAGAAATAGCACTGGAAGCTTGAAATGTCTCGGAGAAGAAAGTACGTTTATCAAAATCCATAAGGAATGTTCGATTATACAATCTGTTCCAATGAAAAGACCTGTGTTGATTATCATGTTAATTAGAATATCTTCTACTCTACTGAAATATTCTATACAATCAATGTTTTACTTCTTTGTTTCTCAAAGCACATAATTTGTAGTTTTCTGAAATGGAAGAGACAGTACCAAATCTTTGCCTTATAGCTAGTCCCCAGAGAACCTTGTAGCTATGCTGAAGAAAAAATGAAAAACTAAAAACTACGGCATATTTCCTGAACTATATACTGGGATATCAGAGAAAGATTTTTAACCTTATCATGTAAAGCTCAAGGGTATTAACTACATGATCAGCCAAAGAAATGTATCAGGCTAAAAATCACACAAAAAAACAGAGACACATCAGTGCTCTCTTCCATTATTCCTTTCCTTTCTTTTGTTCTCTAATTTACCTATCAACATTTTATAAAAAAAAAAGAAAATTTTATTACTTTTTTTGTTTTTAAATGAAAATGCTTGTGGTTTTATTTATTTTAAATTAAAAGCAATTTTTGGTTTTCTCATAAACTTTTCTTATGTTTCTTTTTTTCAACATTTTATTTTTTTATTGAGGTAACAATGGTTTATATAACATTAAGTAAATTTTAGGTGTACATCATTATATTTCAATTTCTGTGTAAACTGCATCATGTTCACTGCCCAAAGACTAATTAACATCTGTCTCTATACGCGTGTGCCCAGTACCCAGTCACCCCTTTCTTCCTCCTCCCTCTCCGCTTCTCCTCTGGTAACCACCAATCTAATCTTTGTATCTGTGTGTTTGTTAGTTGTTGCTGTTGTTGTTGTTTTTATCTTCCACTTATGAGTGAAACCATCCGGTATTTGACTTTCTCCGTCTGACTTACTTCACTTAGCATAATACCCTCAAGATCCATCCATGTTGTCACCAATGGTCGGATTTCATCGTTTCTTATGGCTGAGTAGTATTCCTGTGTGTATATATACCACATCTTCTTTATCCATTCGTCCCTTGATGGGCACTTAGGCTGCAACCAAGTCTTGGCTATTGTGAATAATGCTGCAGTGAACATAGGGGTGCATATATCTTTACACATTCACATTTTCATGTTCTTTGGATAAATACCCAGAAGTGGAATAGCTGGATTATACAGAAAATTGATAAAATTAAAAATAACAAAATTATAAAATTAGCATTTTAAAGAGAGCTTTTCATATCAAAGATATTTTAAGAGGTACAAAATTAGCTTCATTTCAACAAAAGTATGAATGCTTATCTAATGCAAGCAGTGTGTTAGAAATTGTGGACCTACTAACTTAAATAAGGTATGATGTCTACCTTCAAAGAGCTTTCAGTCTTTTCAGTGAAACAGGAAAACAAACAACTATGTCAAATAATTTAAGGTGAAGTGAAATATGTATGATAGGAGTACAAAGCCCAAAGCTTTCTACCAAGCAATATCAGAGAAGGCTTCATTGGAGAGTTGGAATTTCAAGTTAATCACTGAAGGATTAAGTAACCTTTTCTTAGGCACAAAAGAGGAGGAAGTGCTTCCAGGAAAGGGAATATCATGAAAAAGTCATCAAATTGTGAAGGTTTGGGGACCAGGAATGAGAAAAGGTTGGCTGGAGCATAAAGAGCATGAACAAAATGGATGGAGACAAGACTGCGTTGTCAACAGGCAGGACCTTGAATAGAATGCCCAGGGGATTCTACTCTTACCTCACAAAGTAAGCAGGGGACCACTGAGGATTTCTGAGGAGGAAAATGATCTGACCTGTGTCGGATACACAGATAAACTTTCTCTTAGTTTGCACATCTCAAGTGATAGCAACTCCGTCATTGCAGAAACCTTGGAATCATCCTAGACTCCTCTCTCTCACCCTACATCCGTCAGTCAGGAAATCCTGAGGACTACACCTAGAAATTAATACTAATCTGGCCACTTCTTTTCTCATCCTCCACTACCGTCTTCATCAAAGACACATCATCTCTCACCTAGACTGTTGTTCATCCACTGATCTTCCTGTTTTGACTCTTGACCCACCCCTGAGAGTCTCTTCCTTACATAGCAGCCACAGTTGTGTTATTTTACCACAGATATTTTTACCACAAAAATCCAATAACATCACCCTTCCATTCTAAATCCTCCAGTGCTTTCTCATCTCCCACTGGTTAAAATGTGTGGTCCTTCCTATAACCTGCAAGGCGCTGTGGGATTTCCTGCTCTTACCTGGCCTCCAGCCATTCTCCTCCTCACTCCCTTTGCTTCAGTGGTTCTCGTTAGTCTCCTATGGTTCTTTCAAGGCTCTAAGCCATTTTTCTCCGCAGAGCCCTTTCACTTGTACGTCTCCCTTCCTCTAATGCTCATCCTGAAGTTGCAGAGCTCCATCCTCATTTATTCAGATTTCTGCTCAAAAGTCACATTATCAGGGAGGCACTCTGGGAGAGACCACCTGGTATATAATAGCAATGACCTCCATCCTTTATTCTCTCTCCCCTCTTATTTCTTCACAGCATTTATCACTGCTTGACCTATTATATAGGTTTGTGTTTCATGTCTGTCTCTTTTTGGTAGAATTTGAGCACCTTGAAATTTTGTCAAACACTTATATCAAATATGCCAGGCACTCTTTAAAGAACTTTACAAATATTAACTCATTGTATACTCATAACAACCCCACAACATAGGTAGTATTATTCCCATTTTATAGACTAGGAAATTGCAGCACAGAGAGCTTAAGTAAATTACAGAAGATCTCACAGCTCAGACATGGTAGAGCTCGGACTCAAACCCAGCAGTCTGGCCTCTTCATCACTGGCTAGGTCTTACTGTCCTTTGAAAGCAGGAACTTAGTTTTGTTCACTGTTAATGCTGCTTCCCTGGCACCTAGGATGTGGCCTGACCCCTCAGTATTTAATGAATAAATGAACTTTGGCTACATTAATTTAATGTGGTGGCACAGCATCTCTTTCTGAGGTTCAGAAACCAGTGGAAATATAGGAAGATAAAAATCAGAAAGTTTGTTTTTGTTCAATCACCACGTACTCTTTTTTTTGAGAATATCACTTTTTTTTAAGTTCTCTGGATTTTTTTAATCAGCCTGCATGATTCCAATTTCTATTAAAACACTATTATTGTAAACTCAGCAGTAAGTACTAAATATTAAATACTTGAGTGCTTTTTTATGGTTATGTGCTGAGTTGAGCAAATTAATCAAAAGAAAGCTTGTTTTCTAAGATTTCCTCCTTTTAATTGCACTGTAGGAAATAGTCAATAAAAAGGTATTTGATGAGCAATGTTAGCTTTATCAAACTGAGCAAGGTTATGTTGGTCATGGCAAGTGCCAAGAACTGTGCTGTGAGTATAAAGATGTGGAAGGTTTCCCTACGTCTACAGAGTTCACAGTCCAAGAGACAGACTAGTACATGAGTAAGTACAAAAATTATCACTAGGGCACAAGCAGGAACATAGAGCCATGAGTTTGGTGAATTGGGTGAAGAGGGAGAGGTGACAGGAAAGGTTTGGTGGAGGGGAGGGTGTTAGGTGTCCTAAGAGGTTAGTGGGTATTTGGAAGGCTGACTCAGGGTGGGGGCAACTTGGGCCAAGGGCTGTTGGTGGTGACGGTGGGTAGAAGGCTTTCCAGACGCAGAAAAAAGCATGAATAATAGAAACTTACCATGTTGTGAATCTTTCTTCAAATTGATATTTCATGAGGAAAATGTCTATTAATTTGTGAGAAACTGATTTCTTGTTAACGCGATAAATTGCTCTATGGCCATTGAAGGCTCACAATTGCATATATATAAAAATGGCTGACAGGAAATAAAATAATGTGTTATCATTTTATAGGTGGTTTAAAATGCATTTCCTTTTAATTATGAAAATGTGAGATTATGGTTTTATTTAACTTCTTCTTCTTAGAATTGACATTTTGGTACAGTTTTAGAAAGCAAGCAAAATTCTACAAATGCTGCTTAAGCTTTTGCTGAATTTCAGGTTTGTTTCCATCTCAGATACATTTTTGTAACAAGATTATTCTTAATATTTATTTATAATATACCTTTAAAATTTATCCAATCATTTTATTTGTGGATAAAATTTGGCATAAATATTTTGTGGTATTCCATATATCTTTGACAAGACATCTAGGTTTTTCTTTAAGAAACTTTCATATAACAACATTTTAAGTTTTATGGTCTTGAAAATTCGTTACGTTTGTATCATGCTTACATTGCATCATGCTATACAAAGCCTGTTGCTTTAACAGTTTACCTGCTTTATATCAGTTAATCCTAGAAATAGTTCTGTGAGTTACATGAAGGGTAGCTAATTCAGAATTCCATGTACAAATTACTGCTTCTCTTTTTACTTACTCTTCAAATGACTGGATGCAATACCCTCAGATAGCTGTTGAGAGCATGTAATTCCAAAGAAGGTGTCAGGGCACCATGTAATATCATTGATCAAATGGCACAGTGAGAGCAATGCCAATGGACGGTGAATCCTGTGACCATGGTTTCAATCAATCTTGGCCCTTTCGTCATCCAGATATAGACACTGGACATATCACTAGACTTTTCTGGGTCTCAATAAATCATGTCTGAAAGGGAGTTGGAAGAGAAAAGACTAAATCATCTTCAAGGTCTCTTCTAGTTCAAAGATCTGAGACTTGATGTGAACCTGAAACTAAAGGAAACAGACTAAACACGACCATTAGAGGAATCTGTTAGAAGATTTTGGTGAAACATGAAAGTTTCATGGCACCTTGAGACACCCGTGAAGTGCGTTTGGACCTGTCATCCTAGGCAGTCTGCAAATGGACAGCATCTCTTCAAATGGAAAGTACTAAAAGCTGGTTTCATGTCAACATTGACACCTTTTTATATACGTGACCTGAAGTTTACTTTGGTAAAGTAGTTGCATCTTTTAAGTGATCTGCTTCTATTAGGAATTTTTGATTTCTCTTAATTATAATCAACAAGAACTTTCTGCTAACAACTTTGAGAGAATCGAAAGAATTATTTCCAGATATTCCAGATTAATGGAAACAGAGCTGACACTGGTTAGGAAAAGTTTTTGTTTTTTTTTAGCTAAACAGTATTTTTTAAACCATCCGCCTATGAAATGTGAAGTGAAAAATAAATTTGTAGAGGCCATTTTTAGAAAGTACTAATGGTATTGAATGTTGGTATTATGAAGCATATATGTCTTTTCAATGGAATCTCTTGCATGTGAAGGTACCTATATCCCATGATAGTTGTTGGGAATTTGTTGTTTTCTTGTGTACTGGTTCAGAAACTAGATAATTGACTGGAAGTCAGAGCTAAGATTTATTGCCGCTGATGGTACATTTTCTAGGAGAATGCAGAACTTTCTTTTATATCAGATCAAAGGTTACATTTTATTACCAGTTTCTCAGAAAATCAGTGGTTGCTTTTGTGACTATCTGTGTTTCTATTTGGAAAAACTCTCAATTTCTTCTAATTATCGGCACTCCCAACAATTCCTCCTCTTTAAACAATTCCTACGTAAACACCAATGCACACAAACCCTCCCTAAGAACCTCCGCTCCTGGAAGCAGAAACTATTGTAACCAGAGCCCATATTCACAGTATTTCTTAGAAATTAGCCTGTTTTCTAATAGAAAGACCACTTTGTGAGAAAACTGTAGATCTATGACCATTCATTTCTATAGATCACACAGACGTAACAGAAGAAAAACTCCGTGAACCCAAAGCTCAAATTATTTTTGTCTATCTCTGAGATGACTTATTGCATAGTTGTATTAATTCTATTTCCTTTCTTCAAGTAAAGTAAACAGAAAATGATGTAGTTGACTAATTCTTTGAAGGCTGGATCAGTATCTTATTAATTTGTGTATCCTTGGCTCCTAGTAGGTATCAGTAATTCTTTGTTGAGTAATCAAAGAGCCTCATAAGCTTCCAACCAAAAAACAAATACACAGGATGCTCACTACAGAATAATTCATGAGATACTAGTGGCAAAAGGGTCATCTCTTCTTTTCATAAACATGTGCAAGAGATGTAGGAGTTCAGAGTGAGCCGGAGTCTTCCGAACCCTTATACACTTAGGGCTGCGTCTTAAACTAATTTATCGATGTGACTTTTGTAGTATGTCATAGAGATAATTTGTCTACAATCATTTCATAAGCATCGTTGAATAGCTATCCTGTAATACAAGCCCATCATTATTATATTGAATCAGGCTTAAATACGGACTGTAAGTTGTACTCTATCGTAGAATGCATTTAAATACCTTGATTAAACCCTACTAACTCAATTTCAAGTGACATTTCTTGCCCTTAGCCTCTTAGTGTTTTTTTTTTCTTTTCTCTACTTGGCGATTCTCTTTCCTTGGCTTCTCATGATATTCACTGATTCTATTTTTCTATTAGTTTACAGAAAAGAAAATTAGGGTATTTCTGTGAGTTTATGTTAACTACAGATACTCAGCAATTTTAAATTGTGCTATTGTGAGGCTAATTTAAATATATTGAGTTTATCATGGTTGAATTGCTTTTTAAGAATTAGTCTTTACTTTCAACATAATCCTTCACTAAAGTCTTTCCTTTTCACCATCTTTTGGATTCCAGCCACTGTTAATCTAGCCCAAGGCTTTCATGAAGGGATAGACGGGGTTTAGCTCTTTGTTAGCTGAGCTGGTAAAAGTAAACCTGAACTACAGTGATTGTGGTTTCACTGGAGGAAGATAACATGGACAGAATGTTAGTATTGATTCAGTTTCTCTAGGTCAAAACGAGGGGTTAAAAGTTATGGTCCCAAGCCAGCAGCGTCAACATCACCTGGGAAATTCTCAGACACCACCCAGACCTGCTGACTGAGAAACCCTGGAGGTGGGCCCCAGCACCTTGTGGGTTCACAAGCGCTCCAGGTGATTCTCACCCGTGCGCAAGTCTCAGCACCACTTCTTTAGGTCTTCCCTTCACATGGTGAATTCTCTGGGGGCTAGAACAGCTAAGAATACCATCCCGTCTCAGGGGAGTCCAGGTAACGCAACCCAAACCTCAATGAATTTAAACAGAGACTCAACAGCGCACATGAGTTTCCATGTAGACAAACTTGAGCTTCGATCCCAGTGAATGGATTCCTAACTCAGTCGTCTAGGGTAATCTATCTGAGCCTCAGCTTCCTCCTCTGTAGAGCAATGCCCACCTTGCTGGGGCTTTGTGAGGACTGGAAATGACACATGAAAAGCAAGATCCAGAGACATTTTTACCATGTCGCTAATGAGGCTCAAGTGTTGGACCTCCACTGATGCAAGTGCCTTCTAAATACTATTGTGTTTTGAGTCTGATTTTGTATTTGAAGTTTGTATTCTTTTTTCTTAAGGAGGACCCTCAAACTGTGTTAACTTCAGGCCGCCACAGAATCCCGATGCACTCTCGGCATAGTACAATGCTTGACAAGTGCCAGAGGCTTCCTAAGTGTTAGTTATGTCGGTATTCAGTCTTTTCACTATTCCTGTCACTTTTGTCATTTACATTTGAGTTCTGAATTGTGTTCTGGAATGACTTGCCAGCATAGCACATATGCTAGGTGATGGGTCCATGGTCCATGTTGCTGGATGACAATGAGGTTGAGATATATTTAAGAAACAAAACTTGAGTGCCGAGGGGTGCAGTTTCTCGCAAAGCAAGAGTCCGCTTGCTTGTCAGGTCAGGTGAAAATTCCAGCCTCTCCGTTTACATTTATCTAATACAGCGCAAGCAAAGTGTATGGTGAGTTGAATTTTTTTTTAAGACCAAAACCTTTTTAAACCAATGTGAAGTTGCTTAAGACTCAAATGACAGTTCTCTGAAAGTCAGATTGCATTCTCTGCCCTCTCTTTGACAATGATTATAGTAATTGAACAGAATATAGTCTTCTCCATTGAAGTGTATGAATGTAGACACTTATGGTTATATTTCCAAAGTAGCATGTATCGGCTTAGCCATGTGTCTCTTCTTAATACCGATGGTGTCATGCAAGGAAGTGCTTTTGCTCATTGGCTTGAAAATGCACCCCATGACATTAATGCAAGTATCCTTCAGCGTCATCAATTATCCCATTTCTCTCTGACTTCTTTCCAATTAATTTCATTCCAGAATGTAGAGTTATCTAAGCAGTGATTTTTTTTTTTTTTTTGGTTTAATGTGCTAGCATTTTCAGTATTTCTCAAGTGCTGACTGGATCTTTTTGGTTGAAGAGTTGGTTAAGGAAATTACTGTCAAGCTCACTCGCCACCATAGTAACCGAATTTTAATACCTTCTGGAGATACAGACATTTATATAATCTGACTCTATGGCACTGAGGTACAGTGTATGTAGTGTATTTATGATTGAACAGAAAGTTTCAAACAGCAGCCTGTGAAATTGGATTTTAGATGTAATGTACCATAAATAAGTGCTATAAAGATTGCCTTTAATGCTATAAATCAGATTTTATTGGTTTCAGCTATCTCATTCTGGTTATTGTATTACCCACAAAATCAGAGGAAATCAAAGAGCTGGAATATTTTTTATTTTAATATCCCATATTCTACAGTAATGGCACATGCACCCTTACGGCTTCCTTTTGGGTAGGTTGCACAAAGTTGACAGGTGGCAGACCCCAGCAACATATCGGTGGCAGGATCAGTGTAAACAACCAAACTTTAGGACTTGAAACCTTTTAAAATTTCCTGTCTGTGAAATATACAAGGTAGGCGAATTGGCAGATCCCTCCCCTTTCTGAGAGGCTGGTTGTCTTGTTCTTGTGCGAGGCTGACACTGCTAGAGATTGACAGGTGAGGCGCACTTTGCATCTTCTGCAAAGCTGATGGCGTTTGGTGATGAGGTTACCCACTGGAGATGGAGAGTGTCCATGCATGACCTATCTGAGTTATTTAAAGCCCCCAAACTGTTGCTACAAAAGAAAGTTGTGTCCTCAATCTCTCAATATTTGATTTAGAATCAACCTCCTTGACACACATTTTGATGCTTTTTATTCAATATGGTTTAGTCAAGAAAATCGACATATTTGGCATTTTGAAAAGAGGCTTAGGGGACCAGCCTGTTGGCATAGTGGTGAAGTTCGCACACTCTACTTTGGCAGCTGGGGGATTGCAGGTTCAGATCCTGGACGCAGACCTAGCACTGCTCATCAAGCCACACTGTGACAGTATCGCACATACAAAATAGAGGAAGATTGACACAGATGTTAGCTCAGTGACAATCTTCCTCAAGCAAAAAGAGGAAGATTGGCAACAGATGTTAGCTCAGAGCCAATCTTCCTCACCAAAAAAAAAAAAAAAAAAAAAAAAGTAAAAAGCTTAGAAAGCATAGACATGGACTGGTAGAGCCCAAGATTAGTTTAGTTAATCTAAAGCTGAACTAGTTAGAACTAGAACTGTTTTCAAGCTATTTTTTTAAATGCAGTTGTGCTTGGTTCATGTGTAGTTTTCCTCAGTGTTTACTTACTAAAGTACTCTGAGTTCCAGACGCTACTCAGCCTACCCATGCGTTGCGGATATCACTATCATTGTTCGAGGTCAAGGCTGTAGGACCTGAAGAAGGCAGGGCTTTCTGGAAACTGAGGATCTCAGAGAGCTACGTCTCCGTTTACTTCACTTTTTAATTTATTTGTACTGCGGCATTACTCCAGATATGTTCTCTTTAGTTCCCCTACCTAAAAAATAACCATCCTTAGCAATCAGAGAAGGCACCAAAATGTTGTGTTCTGTCCTGATGACAAAGAAATCTAACTCCTACAAATGCTTAAGTAATCTTGAACCTGCTGGAGATAAAAGCCCTATAGAACGTTAATACTGCTAATATTATGCCAATCCCAGTTTAGCAATTATTATTTTTTTCCAAAATAGGAAATCTTCTTGATGCCACCTTTACTCCCTGTGAGCTAAGCTAGGAGAACTAAGGGGATTATGCTGATTAGGGCTTGACATTTATGACTGTCAGTTTGCTGTTGAAAATTCAGCCCAGGAGCTCAGCCCTAGACCCTGGAAGCAGCTGGGTCCCCAAATGTGCTTTGGCACTTGTTTTAGGCTGCACTCAATTTTCTGGGAGCCCTGTGGGCCACCTGTGTTGCATAAGGAACTGTCCCTATCTGGAAGTGCGCGTGCAGCTGCAAACAGAAGCAAGGGGGCTTTGTGTCAAAGCACTTCTGCCCCTTGTTCCGTGTTCTCATTCGAGCATAAGAACCTCTTCCTCTCTCTCTTCAAGACTAGCCTTCTCCGAGAAGCGATCATCAGTGCCAACCCTCCTTATTTAGTTTCAGACCAACCCAGTGATTTTTATCATTTACCTCTTTTGTGTTGCTCTCTGTATAACACTTTTTAGGTAAATGCTAAGAATATAATTTTATATTTTGGTTTATTTGGTTTGTGCTACCTATCTCCTCACCCAGCCGATCAGCCTGAGATCACCAGAAATGAGCTTTTATTCAGCAAAGTCAGGTTTATGGCACCATGGCAATGAGAGAGACCACTCGCCGGGGCAACTGTGGGTCATCTCACCAAACAAAGGAAAAGCTAGAGGTTATTATAGGATTTCGAGGGATAACGAAGTTTAGGTTAAATTTAAATAAAGCAGTGTTTGGATAGGCTCAAAGCAAAGCAGGGCTGTGTGCAAAAGGTTTAATATCAAGTCTGGACTGTGAAGTGGATCTAAGGTCCTGTTTCCTTGGAAACGACAAAGTGAAGATAGATGTAGAATGTTGTGTCTAGAGTCCCTTATTTGAAGCTCTGCACCTGGATTGGAAATTGAGGCTGTGTCTGTGTCAAAGTGGTTTAGATCCTCTAGGCAAGAGTGGGGTGTTTCACTTTTACTGATGTAATTTCCCCAAAACAAAGTTTTGATACTTAATGATTTTAGAGAACGAAGCATCTCAGTGAGTAAAAAAGCAGTGGTCATTCAAAGAAGGGAATTGTTATGACACTTTATAGTTGTAGTATGTACTTGGGAGAAATATTGCTTCCTGTTTACTTTCAGCTGGCTTTATCTGTGCCCATTATTCCAGATGTTGCATGGCTAGCTACTTTTAAAAAATTGTCTCAGTCTAAGTTTTACTATCTTACTACCCATATCAGGAAAACAGCTGGCAAATAACAAAATACTCAACGTAAATGGGATTAAATATGTACGGGCTAACAACAGAAAAGTTGAGGAATGTAAAGGGCTTCAGGCAAGGTTTGATCAAGCACGTTTTAAAAAAATCATTAAATATCTTATTTCTCTCTCTTCCCATGGCTGTCTATATTATCTCTTCTGCTCACATCTTAGATATATAAATTCTTTTCAAACTCATAATGATTAAGTGTTAGCCTTTATATTCTATTCTCTAGGACCCTTTCTTTCATATTTTATACTTTTTTTTCTCACTCTTGCTTTTTAATAATTTTATCATCTTTATATTTCATGTCACTGATTCTGTCTTCGTCTAGGCCTCATTTAATTGTTAATCTGTCTCTTGGGTTTTATATTTCAATTAATTTATTTCTGGAAGTTCCAGGTGGTTATTTTTCAAGTCTACTTGGAGTTGTGGTAGTGCTCATGCTTTTTATATATTTTTGAATTCTCTTTTTATGTTCTCAATCATCTTAAATATACTTAATTGTTATTCTGTGTCATATAGTTCTATTGTCTGAAATCTATTTGGAGACCTATTTCTGTTTATCTGTTGACTTTTACGTGATGGATTTTTTTTCCCATTTTTATTTGGTGATTTTAGATTGTGAACTTATTTTCCTTGGGGCTTTATTTCTTGGAATCCCATGCAGCCTGGGTAGAGCATTAGGGTGGGCATTGGGGACAGGAATCTCAGGGGTTTACTAGCCAAGAATATTGTATGTTAAATTTTCAGATTGTCAGTTCTTGTATTATGCTGTAGTAAAGATTCAGATCTCAAAGCTATGTGAGAGCATATTTGTGAGTACATATTCTCAGGGAAACTTTTATTCACTCAGATACCAGTGTATTTCCCTGTTCTGGAGGGTGAGGGCATAAACCTTACATAGCATCCCAGTCACAGCTCTCTGACGTTTTGCAGACCTAAGACATCATCTCCTGTCTTTGCAAACCCAAGACATCACTATGAGCTATAAAATGCAAGCTTCTGGTACTGACTGGCTGGTTATAGCAGCTGGAACCAGTCTCAGCCCCTTGACCAGCCTACCCTTCCTGCTATGGTCTTCAGTTCCATCCTTATTTTATTTTTCATTTGGATTTCCATCCCTCACCTATGCAACCTATGTACTTCTGGGGAAGGTGACTCCACTCTCATCAACTGACTTGGCTGAGAGATGTCCCTTACTTTCTTTTGGGCTCAGCCGTGCACATAGAAAGGGTGTTTGTTATATTTTATTTCGCATTTCTAAGTGTTCTGTTGCAAGTGGGTTTCTAATTACCTAGTCAATAATGTTACCAGAAGGGCTGACCCTGCCCTATCTGGCAGTTTGATTTAAAGCTGGCTCCCCAGGTGTCACGCAGGTGACTCCAGCAGCATCTAGGGGCAGGGATGGGTAGCCAATCTTGTTCATATGTCCAACAGACAGGGTGAGTGTCTCTCTGAGGATCTTTCAGAGACCTAGGAGGACTCCTGTTCTGCTCCCACGCCCCCAGCCTCTGGTGAGTAATTTCTTGTATCTCATGGGCTCATCTTTCATTAACTGCTTTGAACCAGACACTGTTGCTAAAGATTGGGAGATACTGATCGGCTTAAACCAACCAGAACCGGTCTCGGTTGCTGACAGTGGGGTCACCTTCCCTAGTGGCATGTAGGTTGTGTGGGTGAGGGATAGATGTCCAAATGAAAAGTGGAATACTGTTGCCAAGAAAGAAGGGCTAAGATGGACAACCAAAAATAGCCAATGCCATACATTTGTCCACTGTATTATCTGTATTTTAATTTAGTCCAATTCAACAAGCATTTATTTAGTGCTATTTTGTTTCAAGCTAGGAAATAGCCCTCGACTTGTGGAGATTATGTAATTATTTTTTTCTTAATTAGGAAGACCTCACCTCTACTAAGTATCTATCTTAGGTAAAATTTTCCTAGGTACGTGAAACATCACATAAAAGTTGGCCTTCTTGTGATGTGCTATTATGGTGAAGTATATTTTATTTTTTGCTGTTAAAATATGTTAAATATTTAAAAGTACATGTAATATATACATACATATGTATACGGCTTAAAGAATAATAATGAAATGAAAAACCAGGTGCCATCACCCAGCTTAAAAAATAGTATAGTATCAGTACCTTAGAAGTCCTCTGGACCTCATCACATCACAGAACCCATATTTCCTTCTTAAGTAACACTTCTGATTTTTGTGTTATTGATAGGGTTGGATTTCTTTATACCTCTACATACATATGTAACTATAGATAATATATTTTTTAGTTTTGCCTTTTCTTGGACTTGATGTAAATGGAATAATACGATATTTTTCTAATTCACTTTTATTTGCTCAGTACTATTTTTAAGATTCACCCACACTGGAGTGTTCCGCTGGTGTATTCGTTTACACAACCATAAAATATACTGTTGAATGCATATAACACAATTTTTGGACCATTCTGTTGTTAATTTACACTGGGTTGTTTCCAATTTGGGCTGTCAAACAGTGGGTCCGTGGACATTTTGAACCAGTATTTTGGTGCATGGGTCCAGAAGTTTCTTTGGGTATATATTGAGGAATGGAATTGCTGGGTTGTAAGTCATGTACATGTCCAATTTTACAAGGTAGAACAAATCGTTTACCAAATTACTATGCCAATTTACATTCCTGAGTATTGTATGAAAGTTTCATAGCTCCATATTCTTTCAAACATTCAATTTTTAAAATTATGCCAATTTAATATTTAAATTTTGACAATTTAATATTTGCTGTTTAGGTATTAAATGGATCTCATTATGTTTTTAATTTGCATTTCCCTAATTACTAATCAGAATGAATATATTTTCATATGTATATAAACCTTTTTGTGTATCTTATTTTGTGAAATGATTATTTGTGACTTTTGCTCACTTTCTGTTCTTTTCATTGACTTTTTATTTCTTTATATATTCTGGATCCTATTTTTGGTACATCATATGTGTTGAAAATAACATTCAAATTTCTGTTTTTTGCTCTCTTTATGGTTATTTTTATACAGTGAAGTTCTTACTTTTAGCCTAGTCCAGTTTATCAATATTTTCCTCTTTTTGTTTATTGTTCACAAATATTATCCTGCAGCCATTTCACAAAGATGTTCTCCTACACTGTCTGTTAATATGCCTAGATTTGATTTTTTGCATATGGTGTGAGGTAGGGAGTCCAATTTTACTTTATTAACATAGAAAATTAATTCACCAGCAACATTTATTTAAAAGTGTGCCTTTCTCTATAGCTTTTCAACAAACTCCATCAATCATTACTTTTTATATATGCATAGCTCTGTTTAAAAGCTCTCAGACTGCTTCATTGGCTTATTTGTATGTATTTGAGCTGATATCTTACTGTCGTCTTATATAGTGAGTACTGAGCTGTGTTAGGACAGGTATTCTCACCTTATTTTCTTCTTCAAGTATATCTTGGCTGTTTTTGATCATTTACTATATATAAATTTTAGAATCTATTTGTGTATATAAAAATTTGGGAAGAATTGTAATTTTCATAATATTGGGTCTTTCTATTCATGAACTTGGCATTCCTGTCAATTTTTTTGTAGCCTTTAATATTTTGGTTAAAAATGGTAAATTTTAACAAGTATTGCATATCATTGGTTAAATTTATTCCATGTTACTTAACATGATTTGTTGCTTTTCTAAACAGTGTATTTTTTTCTTTTGACTTTATTTTTTATATATATATATTTTTTTTGTGTATGAGGAAGATTAGCCCTGAGCTAACGTTTGTGCCCGTCTTCCTCTGCTTTGTATATGGGATGCCACCACAGCATGGCTTGATGAGTGGTGTGTAGATCTGTGCCCAGGATCCGAACCTGCAAACTGTGGGCCGCTGAAGCAGAGCATGTAAACTTAACCACTATGCCTCCGGGCTGGCCCCTAAACAGTGCATTTTAAAAATTACATTTCTTAGCTATTGCAGGACTATTGGAAATTCAGTTTAATTTTATTTTGTATCTAATAGTTTTGCTATAATCTCATTAATTATAATATGTTGTATATATGTTTTTGTGTTCTATGGATGCACTCATATCTTTTGCAAATGAGGACAGTTTTATTTTTTCATTTTAGTTCTTGTATTTTTATTTTCTTACTTACTGGCAGGGACCTCTCATGGGATTTTTTTAAAAGAAGGATGATAGGGGGCTGGCGTAGCAATTAAGTTTGTGCACTCTGCTTTAGTGGCCCAGGGTTCACCATTTCTGATCCCGGGCATGGATCTACACACCACTTATCTAATTTATAAGATATATTTGATATATACCACATGTAAAATGGAGGAAGATGGCACAGATGTTAGCTCAGGGCCAATATTCCTCAGCAAAAAAAGAGGAGGATTAGTGGTGGATGTTAACTCAGGACTAATCTTCCTAAAAAAAAAAACAAAGAAAAGCAAGATGATGGAAGTCATTCTTGTCCTGTTTCTGACCTTCAAGTTAATTATTTCAAAATATTATATTTATTGTATGTGCTTTTGTAAAGACCTTCTAACGAGTAAAGGGTATTTCTTGCTATTAATAGTTTGCTGAGAGAGTTTCTGTTTTGATTTATTCAAGAATGCATGTTGAATTATAACCAATGGTTTTATGCACCTGTTAGAAGATCATATATGTCTCTCCTTTAATCTGTTGTTATAGTGATTTAGAGTAATCAATTTTGTACTCATGGATTGAAGACAATTGGCTATGGTGAACATCTTTTTAATGTGATGCTAGGGTTTTTTTGCTAATGTTTTATTTAGGAACTTTGGAACTATATCCATGATTTTGCCTATTATTTTTTCCTCTCAAAACAAGAGCCAAAAACAAAAAAATAGACAAGAATATAAGATTCTATTAGTCTCATAAAATGAGTTAGAGACTGTGTGTGCTTCTTCTGTTCTCTGAAAGAGTTTCTGTATGCCTTATATTTTCACTCCTTCAATGTTTAGGAAACTTCTCTGTAAAGTAATTTAGGCCTGGTGTTTTCTTTGGGAAAAGATTTTAAACTATGGATTTAATTGCATTAATGGTTACATGACCATTTCAGTTTGCTAATTTTTCTTGAGCCGGTTTTGATAAGTTACACGTGTATGTTCTAAAAGCTTATCCATTTTATCTGTGATTTCACATGTTTTGGCTGAATTTGTTTCTAAAGTCCTTTCAATATCAGCTAAATCTCTTCTGCATCTTGAAGTTTTATTTTCTTTTTCATTCCAATTATTTTCCATTTGTTTTTATTTCTCTTTTTCTAAATTAATATTACCAGCAGTTTTCTTGTTTTGTTGTTATTTTCAAAAAAATTACTTTTAGGGTTTGATCCCCTCTATTATATGTTTGTTTTTTAGTTCTTTATTGCTCTTTATTAATTCCTACATCATGCTTTGAGTTTATTCTGTTGTTCTCTCCCTAAATTTTTAAGTTGGATACTTAGCTCATTAATTTAAATATTTTATCCTTTTTAATACATTCACATGTCTATAAATTTTCCTCAGTACTTATTAGCTGAATCCCACATTTTAATATTTAGTATTTTAACTATCATTTAGCAATTCATTTAAAAATTTTCCATCATGATTTCTTTTTTGATCCATATGTTTTTCAGAAGCATGTGTGTTTTTTATTTTTCAAATATATAGTTCTTGTCCTAGATATTCAAAGCTACATTAATGTTTCATATAAGTCTAAAATTGCTATGCCTGACTGATTAATTAAACTCTTTGTCATTATGAAGAGACTTTTATCTCTGCTCAATACTTTTTCCCTCTAAAGTCTATTCTCTTTGATATTTTGGGTTAGTATTTGTTTGACATAACTGTTTTCATCCTTTTGCCTTCTCACCTGCTCAGAATGTGTGTGTCTATGTGTATGTTTGTGTATGTATATGTATACATATATATATAGGAATGAAGTATGTATGTGCCCACTGTAATAAACTTTTAAAAAGTTATTGGATGAGTTATTGTATTGGGATTTTATTTTACCTTTTTTTTCCCTTCAATTTATTCTTCCCTTGTTTTCAAATTTTTCCTCATTTCCTCCTTCCTTTTGAATTTTATCTCTATACTTGTTTTTGAAATTTACTCTCTATGCCATTTTTAGTGGTTACTACGGATATTTTAACATGCATAAATAACACCACGTAGAATTAATCATAACTTTACTCTCATCCCAAATGATACAAAAACCTTAGCATGCTTTAGCTTTAATCATTGCCTTCCCAACTTATATACTATTATTTTCAACTTATTAAGTCTTATGTTTTTTTAATCTTCACAAATTAAACTACTTTATACATCAATGTTTGTTTGTATTTATCATATATTTACTAGTATTTTTTCTCAGCATCCCATTTTGCATTTTAGACTTTCCATTTGGACTAATTTTCTTCCTGCCTGAAGTGTATCCTTTAGAGTTTCAGTTAGGGATAGTCTGTAAGTGATGAACAGTCTCAGGTTCTGCTTCTCTGAAGATGTCCTTATTTTGCCCTTGTTTGTGAAAGTTAGTTGTGTTGGGTATGAAATTCTAGGGTACTAGTTGCTTTGTCTCCATGCATTGCACTCTGTCTTCTGGTATCAATTGCTATGCTGAGAAGTCAGTCATAAATATAATTGTTCCTTGTAAGTAGTATTCATTTTTCCCTCTGCTTCCTTTAAATATCTCTTCTTTATTTTCAGTGTTATATATTTTTACTTTCATTATGTATAGGTGTGGATTTCTTTTCATTTAATCTGCTTGGAAGTCATTGAGCTTCTTGGATGTGAGTCCAGTATCTTTCAAAACTTGTTGAATATATTAGTTATTATTCCTTTCAATATTTTATTCTCCCAATTTTATTCATTAGCTCTCTCTGAAACTCCTTTTAGATGTACTTCAAACTTTCTCAGCTTATCCTCTCTATCTCTTTTCAACTTTGTTCCATTTTTAATATTTGTCTCTCTGGGTTGGTTACTTCAGATTTATCTTCAACTTTATTAATTCTCTCTTCAGCTGTGTTGAATTTGCCAATTTATCCTGTTGAGTTCTAAATTCCATTTTAAAAATCAGTAAGTCCAATATATTCTTTTAAAAATTGACTTTTTCAAAAGTGTCACCTTGTCTTTTCATGTTTTTGAGTCTTTTATTTCTTACAGAATATTAAATATGTTTCTCTTATATTGTGAGTATTTTTGTATATTCAGTATCTGAGATCTTTGTGATGATTATGCCACCTCTCATTCTTGGTATGCTGTCTTTTTTTGTGTGTTTTATAATCTTTTTTATTATGATTTCCTTGTTTTTCTTGGAATTATCCGTGAGAACTATTAGAGCTCCCACTTGATGTTGAGCTCCTCTAGAGAGGATGTTCAGGATTACTTCCACTCTGGCTGCAGATTTAATTATTTTCTATGTATTTTCAATACACATGGAAAGCATAAATGTGGGTCACAAATCCAAGATTCTCTGTAAGAATTGACTTGTGACTACTGATTCTCAGGGAGAGTTCTTTTTTCTCATACCTAGTATCAAGTTATGACAGTCAAGTTCCCTACTCTCTTTTCCTGACAGTGAGGATTGTGTTTATTTACCCTTCTACTTTGGAATCTCAGCTTTACATAGAGCTCTATTACCTTCCTCACTGTGAGCAAACCCTGGCTCTTATCCCTCACCTTCTGTGCCCTGACAAGCCATCCAAAGAGAGAGTCAAGTTCACAAGTTTTGGCCAATACCCTCAGGACAGCTGAGGCTTTGATGCTGGCTTATTTCTCTGGGGACTGGATTTTATTTCATTTTGGGGGGTTCAATTCATCTGTGATTCTTTTTTTTCCTCATGAGTTCCAAGATGGCTTTAAAAATCTGTGTTTTAAAAATGATTTTATTCAATGGTTTTGGGAGCTTTCCAAGGGAAACAGGAAATTTAGCTTGCTGTACTCTCAGAAATGTGAAGTCCTCTCTAAATAGGCCTTTTTTTTATAGTGCCCATTGGAATAGGGATAGGAATGAAATTTATTTTATTGAGTTTTACATTTTTTAGAAGCTCACCATTATAATTAGAAATCATTGATTTTCAGTACTCTTAAATGTAAAATCAAGGCAGAAACATCCTAAATGTGAGAGTGCAAATGCATATGAGATAGAGGTTGTTGCTAATTTCCTGTGAGGAAATAAAGGTCTAAAGAACTGGCTTGTAATCATACAAGCTGGGGAGTTAGTGGTAATATTTCAGGCAGGCCTCTTTAATTTTAACAGCAGGGCCAGGCGTACACAAAACCGTTCATCTTTTCCCAGGCATTTCTCAGTCCTTCAGAGTGGTTTTAGTCTAGCATGGATTATGGACCTGTTCTCTCCTTGGTGCCTGGATATCATCTATCAATTCTTCGGTATTTCTAAAAATAAAATTTTAGCATCCCATGGCCCTGTTTAGATCAAAGGGCATAGCAATAATGAATGTTTTTATCATGAAATAACAGTAATGAATGCTGTAAATTTCATTCTCAAAAGACTGAGAACATAAGGCACACTAACTTTGTCCAAAAGCCTTAAAATTTAATGAGGTAAACAAGAAAGTTCTAAGAATAAACAATGTTGTTTGTGTAGAAAAAGAAATAGCTACTTACTCCATTTTTCTTTTTCTCTGCACCAACCTTACTACCAGTCATTCTACTGGAAGATTCTGTTATCATTAGGGTTCTCCGCCCCAGTCTGTAACATCTTAGTTATCTACTGATATCTGAGACATGTTGCGAAATTCCTAAAATGCAATTAACTTTAGTATACTTTGGCTATATGCCATATTTCTTAAATGTCAATCAAGATTTTCTCCAGATATCCCCAGATAATATTGCAAAATTCTCAAAAAGCCCATTAATTTCTATACAGTTTTGAAGAGATGTCATATATTTCTTAAACATTTCCAGCAATGATAGGATGTCAGAATCAGTGCTGCGGGGCTCATGAAAATCTCCTTGAAATTAAACCAAGGGACTATGAATGCTAAAGCAGACTGGGAAGGGCTGCCATTTGGCAAACCCAATGTAGATGTATCTGGAAATCCATGCAAGTTAGAGCTCAGGTTAGTTGAGATAGGAGTGAGTGGGGTGTTCCAATGATTGGATCTAAGGGAGAGCTCTTTCAATTCAAGAAGATAATCTGGTGCACAGTTGTTTTGGGGGGGTCACCAGAATCCCGCATAATATAACTTGTTTTCTGAACATCAAAACATTTCTTGCTTTCTGCAATTCAATCTTCTAAAATACCTTTGCAAAGCAGTTCCAAAGCACCAACCCTTGGAAACACAGAGAATTTAAGCAACCACTGAGGGCTTAAATGTATGATACCAGTGAAAGAAGATAGACTTTCTGGTTTTGCCATTTTGTCACTGCCTGGTGAGCTCTGAGAACAGTATATAACATAAACAGAATCCCTGCCCTTAGCAGCTTCCATACTGAAAGCAAATCACTGTTTTTCAGCGGCAATGCTATTTCTTTTTATTGTTAGTGTTGGTGATGGAAATTTGATAGTTCAGGCTGTACACTACACTAAGGATTAAGGAAAACATTGCCTCTGTCCATATGGTGCATCATCTGAATACACCAGGCAAGACATTAGTAGATGTAAAAATCTGGGACTACGTGAAAGAGATGTGCATGTTTACAGTGAAATCAGCCAGGTCATTTGTTTGTGTTGCCCCTCTCACTGTGCTGCAAGCCACACTTGTAATCAGAACCTCTTCTAATTCTTTCCTTATTCTTTCGTCTTGCTTTCCTGTCTCTCTTCTAACACTGGAAGCTGCAAATTTGGCTGTGTGCCTCTTCCCTGTGGTGAGCCAAAATATGGAGGAATGGATTTCGGTACCATTCCACGGATCAGTCAGCATGGCTGTATGCTTTGGCAGGGACCGGTGTCTCTCAGACATCCAGAGGGAAAGGCAGGAATATAAAGTGAAAGCATATGTACAAACACAACAGGGAAAGCAGAAATGAAGTGCAATGGCAGAAAGCAAAATAAATCTCAGCTCGATTCAGGAACAAACAGCACACAGTTCTATTTGCTTAAGAATAAAACTTTTGATCTCAAAAGACTGAATTAGTGACTGAAATCTTTGTTCAGCACTTATTAAGTAAATAGAGTATGCTCTAAAGGCATTAGAAAGTGAAGACTCTAGGAAAACTTGAAAGTGGAAAAAAATTTAGAAGTCCTTAGTCTATTACTCCAATTCAAGGATGATGACATGAAGGCCCAGAGATGTCTTAATGGACTTAGCTCTAGGCACTGAGCTGGGAAATTAAAGAGCTGGTACTAAAACTCTGACCTTGTGGAATCTAGTTCTTGATGTATCCAAACAGGGTGTGCCAATCTGTCACCCCAAATGTATGTGGAAATGTGGAAGCGGGTCCTATATGTGACAAGTGACGGAGGAAGCATATCCCTGGATTCTGCATTTTTACCTTAGTGCTTGCCTTGTCTGTCACTGCTAATGTGCATGGCAAGGGGTATGGAGAAGAAAAGTTAGTAAGAAAAGGCTTGAGACAGAATAACTTGCTTTGTGTCACCAATACTAAATAAGGATTTATAAGGCTAGAGATTTGGGCTCCTTTGAAACTCAATCTTCATCCGAGAAATGAAGCCTCACTCTTTACATCTTAAGGTAATAGAGTCTGTGAAGACTTGGTCTCATTCGTTCATTCATATGTTTATTAAACTATATGTATGAATGTCTTTGCTACAGAAAAGGCCTTTAAAGACTTCCTTATTGCCAAAGCTATTAGACATTACTCTATATTGACTTTACTGCAATGTGGCATTAACACTGTTTTCTACTTTGTCTATGAAAATCTTTACTGCTGAGTCTCCAAGAACTCACACTTTTTGTCTCACATGTAGGTCTCTGAAATGTCTTCTCAGCACCTTCGGAGGCACCTATTCCCCAACTCACCGCTAACTGGTGTTTTTTTCCCCCAAAGTTTCTCAACTATTGCTTATCTCTTTCAACCAGTTCTTCATGGGAAATCTCATCTTCTCTCAAGGATTATTTCTACTCCCGTAAATTTAAGAGTTACTCTTAATCTCTGACTTTCCTGAGCTTCACGCTCACATAGCCCAAGGCCTGATGAGTATCTCAGGACACAACTCCTGCCTCTCAACCAGCACAATGTCCTTTGCATTCTGCCTTGTCAATGTTTCTTGCATGGTCTGACTCTCAGCCCTAATAACATTGTGCTAGTATAGGCTCCCATGGTCTTTCACCAAGATGGTTAAAATTGCTTACCAGTTGAATTCCCTGTTTTCAGTCTTGCCCAAATAAAATCCATGCCCTTTATTAAGTTCCCAATTTAAATTGTTTAAAACACAGATATGAGCCTGTTTCTCTTAGGGTTGAAATCTTTCATGTCTATCTTTCTCAAAAATGATTTACTTAAAAAAAAAAAAAAAGGGTTCATGGTTACCTGGACACTGCCCACCTTTCCAGTCTTAATAGCCTGCTGTTCCCTGCCTGGCACTTGAAATTTGCAGGGCAAACCACTTGTAAGTCCCTGCCTACTCATGTTGTTCTATGCCCTCTTGCAGTTTACTCTGCTGCCTAGGCTGGAACTCTCTCCTCTCCCTGCTAATTCTTTTTTTTTTTTGAGGAAGATTAGCCCTGAGCTAACATCTGCCACCAATCCTCCTCTTTTTGCTGGGGAAGACTGGCCCTGAGCTAACATCCATGCCCATCTTCCTCTACTTTATGTGGGATGCCTGCCATAGCATGGTTTGACGAGCGGTGCATAGGTCTGCACCCGGGATCCGAACCAGCGAACCCCGGGCCGCTGAAGCAGAACGTGCAAACTTAACCGCTGCGCCACGGGGCCAACCCCCCTCTCCCTGCTAATTCTTGACTTAATTCCTATTTATTTTTCAGGACTAAGCTCTGGCATATTCTTCTGCCAGCAGTCTTCTTGACTATACCCCCAGAATTACATACCCATCTGCTGTGTTCCCTTTGGCACCCTTGTCATACTCTATGTAGCCTCTGCTCACTTTGTGCATAAATGTTATGCTTATGCATCCATGTCCTGACTAGACTCTAAGTTCCTCAGGGGAGGAAGTATGCAACCCCACCCCATCTGTGGGAGAAGATGCGATGCCTAACACAGAGTCGACAAACAATAAATGTTTCCTTACCTCAACTGCCAGACCCCTTGCAGTATGGCAGAAATATGGAGATAAATGCTATGTTGGTCTTGCCTCAGGGGACCCACATTGAACAGTGGGAGACGTACCTGGTAAATCCCACCCCACCTAATACCATGTGAGGTGCACACAGGATGTGGAAACTGCCAACTTAGCCTGAGGGAGAAGAGCGGAGGAAAGGATGGGAAAATACTTCTCCAATGAGGCAAAGCTTCCGCTCTTTCCTTCACTTACCCTTCTGCACTTTTACTTCTTCCGCTAGGGAAATACAATCCCTTCAAAACCTGGCTAGAAGGGCAGAGGACTACTTCCTCGATGAGGTAATGAAATCCCAACCTTTTCCTGAGAGCTGTTTCTTTCATGTGGCTTCTGCAAGTGTTTAAGCCAAGAAGAAAGTACACTTGTGTTTGCCAGGGACTCGCAAAATGTGCTTCTGACTGGCAAAACACGAAAAGCTTTAAAAAGTGAGGAAATTGTACAGCAAGCACTGCCAGCTGATAATAGCAAACAGGCTCACGTTTGTGCAGGAATTGGGAGAAAGGCACTTACTGCTTAGTGTGCATGTGGCCAATAAGAGAACTAAATGGCGCTATTGCCAAATGTCACTTTTAGATGCACGCTTCACACCTACTGACTTTGGATGAAGTTGCCTACACAGAGCTGAGGGGGGAATTTGGATCCAAGTGTGCCATTTGGCCACAGCTGCAGCCCTGACTGTTGAGAAAACAGCAGCATGCAATTGGAGGTAGTCTGGGCACATCAACTGGATTTCTCATCCTATCTCTTGGGTCCCCTATGGCTGGAGCACAATGTGAGCCATTTTATTTACTTTTGGTGCTTTGTGGTGCCAGTGTTGCAGCAGCCAGCCCTGAAGGGAAGCTCAGCATATTTTTCCAAGAGTCTCTATTGCTAGAAACACAGAATGGAGTTGACACAAATCTAATGAAACGAAAGCTTTCTCTTACCCTCCCCTGAATCCCAGAAAGCAGTGGCATTTGGAAAATTGTGTTCTTAAAAAAGTTGACAAGGGCAGGAGTTCAGTAGAAGCTAGCTATGAATATAGATATATTTGAAGATTTCTACTCTCCTCCCTTCTCTCTGCTGTGTGAAGATAAATTATATTCGGCTTTAGGGAGTGTAGTTTAAACATCATGCATGTATATCTGAAGATTCTCCTCAAAAAAAGAAGAAGAGGGAAAAAGGAGACGTTTTGGAGCCCTATTGGTTATGGACAATAAAATAAAATAAAAAATAAAAAAAGGAATGAAAGTAGTTTCCTTGGTTGCCCTGTAGAAATTAGAAGAAGAAAAAAAGACATTGGCAAATGATATAATTCTGGACTCAAAATTTGCTGGTGCTTGATGAATTCAGAGGTTATTATTACAAAACTGTGTGTTAATTTGAACTTCATTAATTGGAGAGGGGCCCAGCTGACTACCTTTATGTCAGAGAGGAAAATATTTAGCCTTCCAGATTGATATGATAAACAATATTGGAGGCTTGGAGAAGAGGTCTATATAAGGGGCATTTGTTAAGCACTTGATGTTTTGTGTTTTACACTGTGTGGATACAGAAATATTTCTGGCCACAAGGATGATGAAGTTGAGAAATTACAGCGCACATACATGGATGAAATAGAGATCAACTTTGAGGTCTTAGACAAGTTATTTAATCTCTCTTAACCTCAGTTTCCTCATCTGGAAAATGGGAATAATTACCTCAAAAACTTGTTCTGTCAATTAGATGAGATTACATCATGCCTGGCATGTTGTGAGTCATTCATACTATTAGCTTGTGTTTGTATTAAGGCAGGTGAATTAAAGCATTAAATCAAGGCAGGTAATAGATGGCAATTAAAAGCGAGGCCTTAGAAGTCTCATGGTCATTGATTCAAATATTTATTGAATACTCACTAGGTGCTAGGCATTTGCTAGCTGCTGCATATTCAGTGGTGAACAAAAATGTGAGGCCCTGCTCTTATGGAGTGAACCCCATTTGGAAAGAAGCAGAGTAAACTAGTAAACAAACGGTAATGCACTCTCTCTTCCTCGCAAAATGGTAGTGTTTTCTTGCAGAGTCTCTGTTTTTGTTCAAAGCCTGGGTTGAAATCCTGTCTTTGTTTGGTTTCTACATGGTGTTTCCGTGGTGACTGAGAAGGGTACCTTGTAGTGGATAGACCCTTGTGAGGTTTAATAGCCACTTAGGGTTGTCGGGGGGAAAGAGGGTTGGCGACAGCTCTCTTATCTCCTGGGTAACAGCTCTTATCACTCATGAAGGGAACACCTAGTTGTATGGCATCAGTGAGGAAACACTGTTAGCTTGTTTATTCCTTAGTGAGACCAACTACCCTGGTTTTCCCAGGCAGAGAAGATTCCCAGTACTTGGGGCTATCAATGTCAACTCTAGGAAAGTCTTAGGCAACCAGCATAAGTTGTTCACACTACAGATCTTATCTATATATAATTTAGCATTGGTAAAAGTTCCATGAAGAGAGAGAATAGGATGCTGTGGGAGTGAATTACAGGAGGGACCTTGTATAGTGTGGGTGGAAAGTATCTCTAATGAGGCAACATTTAAGCTGAGACCTCAAATATGACAAAGACATTAAGTTTAGCTTCCAACTTTGTTTCTTATTAAGTGTTTCATCTTAGGCAAGTTATACAACCCTCTCTAGTGGAGTTTCTTCATCTGTAATAAGTGGATAATTATTACACCTAATCATACATCACCTATCTAATCATAACATACTTCATAGGATACTTTTAGAACTAAATAAAACAATGCATGTAAGTCACTTAAAAGATTTCCTGACCATTGATTTCTAATTCATTCTATTTTCATAATATGTTTAAAATTATTGTCTTATTTTATGGTCCAACATGTGGTGTATCCTAGAGAATGTTCTATGTGCACTTGAGAAGAATGTGTATTCTTCTGTGTTGAATAATGTTCAAAAGATGTCTGTTAGATAAAATTGGTTTATAGTGTTGTTCAAGACTTCTATTTCCTTTGGTCGTCTGCTAGTAGTTTTGTACATTATTGAAATTGGGTTATTGAAGTTTCATCTATTATTTTTGAATTATCTATTTCTTTAATTCTATCAGTTTCTGTTACATATATTTTGGGACTCTATTGTTGGGTGCACATATGTTTGTAATTGCTGTATCTTCTTGATGGATTGACCCTTTTATTATTGTAAGATGAGCTTATCTGTTTCTAGTAACAATTTTTTTTTAAAATTCTATTTTGTCTAATATTAGCGTAACCATTGCAGTTCTCTTTTGGTTATTGTTTGCGTGATATATCTTTTTTACTTCCAACCTATTTGTCTTTTTGAAAGTGTGTCTCTTGTAGGCAATGTATAATTGGATCATATGTTTTCCTCATCTAGTCTGCCAATCTGGAGTGTTTGATTCATTTATGTTAAGTGAAATTACTGATAAGGTAGAATTTACCCTGCCTTTTTTCTATTTGTTTTCTGTCTTATGTCTTTAATGTTTTCCCCATTACAGCCTTCTTCTGTGTTACACAGATGTTCTCTAGTGCACTATTTTAATTCCCTTATTTCTTGTATTATATTTTCTTTGAGTTATTGTCTTAGTGGTTACCTTGGGAATTACAATTGTCTTAGGTTTTAGTTTGGATTTATACCAATACAATTTCAATAGTATGCAAATCTTTGCTCCTATATAGCTCTATTTCTTGCCCTTCCTTTGTGTTGTTATTGTGATAGAAATTCTATCTTTATTTTGTGCCCAACAAGACATATTTATAAGTATTACTCTATGCAGTTGTATTTTAAATCAGATAGGAGAAAAAACAAATTACAAACAAAAAAATTATACTGTGTTTTAGATTTACCTAGGTAGTTACCATTATGAATGCTCTTTATGTCTTTATGTGAATTTAAGCTACTGTCTAGTGTCCTTTTATTTCAGCCTGAGGGGCTTCTTATATGGTAGAAAAGCAAGAAAATGATTCTCCCAATCTGTGAATATCCTAATTTCTACTTCGTTTTTGAAGGATAGTTTTGCTGGATGTAGAATTCTTGGTTGACAGTCTTTTTGTTTCAGCACTTTGATTATGTCATCCCACTGCCTTCTGGCCTGTATGATTTCTGGTGAGAGCTCAGCTGTTAGTTTTTGTGGAGGATCCCTTGTATGTTTTGAGTCTCTTCTCTCTTGATACTTTCAAGGTTCTCCCTTTGTCATTGGCTTTCAATCATTCGATTATGACATGTATAGTTGTGCATCTTTTTGAGTTTATTTTACTTGGACTTTATTGAGCTTATTGAGCATGTAGATTAATGATTTTCTTTAAATTTGGGATGTTTCAGTCATTCATAAAATATTCTTTTTGTCCCTTTCTTATGCTCTCTTCTTTCTCTCTGGGATTCCCGATGTGCACATGTTGGTCTGCTTGATGCTCTGAGGCTGTTTTAATTTTCCGTTTTTTCTTTTTATTTCTGTGCTCTAGACTAGGTAATCTCAATTGACCTATCTTTAAGCTCATTAATTTTTAATTTTGCTTCTTAAATCTGCTGTTGAACTCTTACAGTGAATTTTTCATTTCCTTTACTGTACTTTTAATCTCCAGAATTTGTTTTTTTAAATATAATTTCTATCTTTTCATTTATATTCTCTATTTCGTAAAAACATCCTTCTCACATTTCCTTTGGTTCTTTAGCTGTGGTTTCTTTTAGTTCTTTGACTATATTTAAAATAGCTGATTTAAAGTCTTTGTTGAGAGTCCCAACATTTAGCCTGCCTCAAGGACAGTTTCTATTGATTGATTTTTTTTCCTTGTGTGTGTATGGACCATACTTTCTTGTTTTTTGCATGTCTTCCACTTTTTGTTGAAAACTGAACATTAGTTAATACAACGTGGCACCTCTGGAAATCAGATTCTCCCCACTCCCCAGGGTTTGTTGCTGTTGCTATTTGTTCTTTGTTTAGTGACTTTTCTGAACAAATTCTGTATTGTTTTTTATGTGTGGTCACTGAAGCCTCTGCTCAGTTATCTTAATGGTCAGCTAATGATTAAACAGATTTCCTTTAATGCCTGGAACTAATAAGTCCCCAAGCCTTTGCCAAAGGCTCGAGTGTGTGCTGAGAAACACCTTCAACACTCAGCTAGGCTATTCCTTCTTAGATTTCATTTTATGTTTGCACAGAGCCTCAAATTTAGCAAGAGGTTAGACTTTCTTAGGTCTTCCTGAGCATCCGTACATTCCTAGCCATATACAAAGTCCTACACATGGACATGGGCTTTGAGATTACCGGGAATATATTGGAGGTTTTCAGAACCTCCAATGGACATGTCATTCTCCATCTTTTCTTTTTAAGCTTTTTGTTTAGCCTATTGTCTTGACTGTTATCCTCTGCCTCAGGTAGCTGCAATGTTAAGCAATTGCCTCTGATTATTTATTTATTTTTTTTTTTGGCAAACACCCTGGGAAAAGGCTTTTCACATTGAGTGAACTTCAAGTTAAGTCATATGAAAATAGCTTTGTATGTGCTGTCTTTCAGGGAACCACTAGACAAGTCAAATAATGACAAGTTCTCAAGGAATAGGGCTTTGAAGATGCTCCAACTCTATTTTACCGCTTCCCATGGCTGCCACACTGCTGACTTTAACTGTAATTGTGGCTGTTGGTTTTCAGGAGTACTGCAAATCTAGGGGTGGAGGTGGGAATAGGACAACTTAAAACACCATGAAACCTGCTCTTTTTGATGAGATTTATTCTTTTTTTTAATGCCCTATAAATTGCTACAAGTCTTGGGGCTGGCCCCGTGGCTGAGTGGTTAAGTTCGCGCGCTCCGCTGCAGGCGGCCCAGTGTTTCGTTGGTTCGAATCCTGGGCGCGGACATGGCACTGCTCGTCAGACCATGCTGAGGCAGCGTCCCACATGCCACAACTAGAAGAACCCACAATGAAGAATACACAACTATGCACCGGGGGGCTTTGGGGAGAAAAAGGAAAAAATAAAATCTTAAAAAAAAAAAAAAAAAAATTGCTACAAGTCTTTAGCTAATTTTCAGAATTATAAAAAAGTCAATTCTAACAATTTTTTTCCAGTGTTCTCATTGCGTTTATAAAGGAGAGGCTTTTTGTGTGTCCTTACCAGTATTTTCACTGATGCTACCTCTCACTATTGAAAGACTCAATAAATGGTGTTTGTTTATTGCTATTAATTAGCTCAATAACCTCATAAAATGAACATCATTATTATCATATTACAAATGATAAGGAAGCAAAAGGAAACAAAATATTTGGTGTCTTCCATCTCCTTTTACTGTAATTTTCCCATTTCACCTGCCAGTGGGGCTTTCCATCAAAGTCCATCCTCAGGAAGGAATTTGATATTAATCAATTATGTCAGATTAGTCAATTATATAAATTTCAGGTCACATGTTTCCTCTCACAAGAAAATGTGTCCTGGATCGAGTCATGTCTTTATTCTCTTAAAGGAATTTGAAGCATCAGTGAGAAAAGTAGAATTTTGATTGGCTTTATAACATGTGGCCAGCAAACTCCACGTTGGATGTGAAAATCATAGCAGGAACCCATGGCTGTACTTTAGGATCAGTAAAGTCATAGGAGCATCTTACTCAAGAAAACAAAATTGTTAAAGCCTCTTGTTTGCCTGTTGGTATAGTAAATAGACAAACCATGCTTCAGAGGAGAAATCTCTGGAAATGGTTTTCCTCATGGATCTTTCTGCAGAGATGATGTACTTTCATAAATGGCAGTTTTTTGAAGGATAATCTCTAATAAAATTCTGATTTAGGTGGAGGAAATATTCTGCCTAATAACCAGGATCAGTCCCATATCAGAAATATTAACTGTTCAAATCCTAATATGTGTGCTTCGGTCACTAGAGATAAACCATAAAGAGATTCTGAAAACTAAGACTTGAAAAACAATTTTTAAGAAATGTGTTGTTTAATAGGGTTCAGAGCATCATCAGAATACCTGAGCATGGGTTAACCCCATGTTGCTTCTCACTGCTGTTAAATACTCTCACAGTGCCTAGGGGAGCAGTACTGCAAAGATGAAAATTTCAGCACCATCTCAGATATAAAGTAAAGCCAATTGTGTCCTTGTTGTCTTTTCTGTTTTTGTATTTTTGCTTTGCTTTGTTTTGTTTTAGGAGAAGGAGGAGCAAAGCCTGCTGTTAATCTGGTATTTACCTTTAGCAGCCTAGACCTATAGGATTATATGACTCCAGAAATACTTTTATGAGGAAATTGAGGCTCAGGGAGTTGGGGCGACTGACTAATAGAATTCGTAAGAGTCAGAAAGCTGGAGTTTAACCCCATACCTGTGATTCCTTTTGTCCAGTGCTTGCTCCATGTTACTGCTCTATCTCACTTATTCCACTTAGGTGAAATATAATGTTGAGGTGAGAGTGCCCAGACATGTGCACTCCATAAGTGTATTTGACATTATTATACGTACTTTGGTTATAGGATTCATACTATCTGAAAAACAATCAATCACATTTGATAGAGAACATCACTCAGTGTGGATCTCTATCCACTGATGCAATCTGTATTGGACTATGAACTCTTTTAGTTCATAAACAAATGTGTTTAGGAGTGATGATTCACGAGTTCATGAATTCAACAATCAATTCATGATTGATTGTTGGTTTTGAAATTAACTCCCATTCAGGCAAGAGAATTCGGACCCCATTTGCCAGCTTAAAGGGGATGAAATGTCATGCAAATTGCTAGGAGAAGCTGTGGGTTTGTTATACCTGCAGATAGTTTACAAACAATTTGGTAGTTTATTTACTCTCTAGTTCAGTTTGCACAGTGGTCTACTTGAAACTAAGTGACCTTTCAGATTTCTTCAAAATCTATGAGTCTTAATTGGATGCTATTACAAAAACAATTTGTTACTAATAGCCAACAGGAAATTCAACAGACTCAGAAAGATGATCTCATAGCAGACAAAACTTAGAATTTTCAATGATATAAATGAAGAAACAGAAGGAGCAGTCCTACACGCCCCAGTTTTGAGGATTAAAAAATAAGGAGCGTAGCCTTGTTATGCATTGTGATTATAAACTGCTGAATTGGCGTTTACTATGACAAGTCTCCAATTTATTGGATGCATGTCATTGGAATTTGCCCTTTCTTTTTAATGTGTCTTTCCATGATGAATGCCAGTGCTGGGAAATGAAGAGCTCTTACCCTTTTCATACTTTGCTGAATGCTGGCGAACTTGCCAATTGATGCTTCTATAATTTTTGCCTCAAGGTCACCTGAGGGGACAGAGTCATCCAAACAAGGTCACTGACTATGTTGAAAGTTAATAGTTGTTTCTTGAAAAGAAAAGTCACAGAAAAATTAGGACACCGTGGATATAATTACTATAAGATGGAAAATAGATTCAGAGAATATTTTCTTTTAATAATGTAATTCATTTAAAATAAAATGTGATAAATAGTGCTTGGACAACTAAGGTCATTTGGTTTGCTCTCAGTAATTCAATTAGGAGAAATCTGAAAGCGATAAGTGTGTGGTAGGTGGGAGCTGTAAAAGCACTGGACTGTTAATAATTTGAGACTTCCTCATCCCTTTATGTGGATGAAAGTGGATCCATTATCTGAACACGTGGGTCTCCGTATTGTCCTCATTTCATGTATGGGCCCTGAGGGAGACTGCACAAGGACCCCTAACCGCGAGGCCACGCTTAGCTTTTGGAAGAGGTTCACTGTCTTTGACTTGATATTCCATCCAGGAAAAATGCAATAACTGGCTTTTTTTTTTTTTTCTTTTCAAGTCATAATTTCAATGTCCTGAGAACACAGAGCTCTTTTGATTCAGAGCTGCTGCTAAGAACTAGGGGGGACATTCAACTATAATTTGAGAAAACATTTAGTATTACAGCAGCTTGGACCAGCTGAGCTTTCCTGGGAATGCAGACCCAATGAATGTGTGGGTCAGGTTTTTAGTGCTTTTTCCACGAGCAGCTCTTAGACTTAGGTCGGCTTCTCTCCACCATCCAGCAGACGCTGGGGGTGGGATCTAAATTTAACTTAGCCCTAAGCAAATGTGCTAACAGTGTTCATGTTTTCCAAAGAAAAAATTAGAATACATGGTTTTGCAATTACAAATACATTTATGAGGACAATGAGATTGTCCTGAAAAATTCTAGAAATGTGATTAGCATACATATGGAATACCTCAAAGCTAAATAGAGCTTTTAAAAAGTTGTATCATAAGTCTGATTGTTATAACATATGTCTAATTATCCATTGTTAGTGCCATTGATTCGATTCCAACTCCTAGTGACCCTGTGCACAGCAGAGTGGAAGCCTGACTGGTCTTTCTGCGCCATCCTCTCCCCTTCCTGCACTGTATCAGACAACGCTCCACGGCTGTTCAGAGGCTTTTCATGGCCAATTTTTCAGAAGTGGGTGGTCAGGTTCTTCTTCTATTTATCCATAGCATGATTTTTATCTAAATAATTAAGAATTAACCATACTCATTTGATTTTATTCTTCATCAATGAAGTTGAGTTATACACACACACATACAAAAGCAAATTGTGTGGATTCTACCTTTTCCTAATGGTTTTCCTTAGTATTAATCAGTGTAACAGGTCTTTTGGCTGTTAATACCTTGTACCAGATGTCACATGACTTAAAAAAATTTTTTTTGAGCACATCTAGGAAACCACATTGACCATTTGGGAAATCCAAATGGTGTATGTGTTGGAGTATGTAGATATTCTGATGACATTTTATTTTAAGGAAGCTGAAAGTGGGTAAAATTATTCTTAAATAAGTTCAAACTGAAATCCTTCTATGGACATGATGACGAACTTGTGTCCATTCTCTGAGAGGCTAAAAGGAAAAATTCCTATCTGAGTCTGATATACTTTCACCTATCAGGAAAAATGTGGGAAAAAGAAAGAAGAGATACTTTCCAGAAGTAGCAAAATAATCCTAGCTTGAAAAACCATTCTGGAACTTAGCTTCTTACTTTGCTTTCCTTTTTGAGGAAGATTAGCCTTGAGCTAACATCTACTGCCAATCCTCCTCTTTTTGCTGAGGAAGACTGGCCCTGAGCTAACATCCGTGCCCATTTTCTTCTACTTTATATGTGGGACGCCCACCACAGCATGGCTTGACAAGCAGTGCCATGTCCGCACCCGGGATCCGAACCGGAGAACCACAGGCCACCAAAGCGGAATGTGCGAACTTAACCACTGCACCACCGGGCTGGCCCCTAACTTTGCTTTTACCACTTTGAAATCTGAGCCCTTTGATAAGGGCATTCACACACATCTTGCCTTTAGTTTTCTCCTGTTTATCACCATATGTCCTCTGAAGATTTTATCCTTTCCAATAACTTTAATTGTTCCCTCCCTAGAGATGATTTCTCAAAATATATTTAATAAATTTTTGGTTTGGTCTTTAGTCCTATATTTCCAGTTGCCACTAAATGTAGTGACTTCAAGTTGGTACTCAAAATTAGTCATAATAGGGGTATTTACACCAGAGAAATTGGTAAATGCTACAAATTACATTCCTCTGACCTGGAGCCAGTTGTTAAATATTTCCCAGCACACCATTAGCCGTCACCTGAATTTCGTAGTTTCACCTCAAACACAACATGTATAAAATAGAACTAATTTATCAAACCAGTCATCTCGCACCACACTCAGATTTTCTCTTACTCCTTTAGGGACAGCGCCATTATTCCACTCAATCTCTTAATGTTGAGTGCCTCTGGACTCAGTCCTTGGTCCTCTTCTTTTCTCTGCTACATCTATAGTTACTTTTTTGGTAGTTCCATCTTGTCTCATGACTTTACATAAAGTTTATAATTGCACACTTCCCAATTTATATCTCCATCTCAGACTTCTCTGCCTACCCTTATATTTAATTACCTATTTAACATCTCCACTTGGATATCTAATGGACATCTTGAGCTCAACATGGTTGAACTGAACTCTTAATCATCTGCACAAATCTTCTGCAATCACAGTCCTCTCTATCTCAGTTAATGGAAATTCCATCTTTCTAGTTCAAGCAAAAAAACCCATTTGATACTTCCTATCCAATTTCTCAGGAGGAAGTCCTGTTGGTTCTACCATGAAAACATATCCCAATTCTGCTCACTTCTCACCGCCTCCATTGCTGTGTCCTGGTGTGGCCATTGTCTTGTCTTCCTTGGATTATTGCAGAAGCCTCCTCATGGATCTGTTTCTATACTTGCTCCTTATAATTTTTTCGGAATTCACAGAGTAATTCCTGGAAATGTAAGTCAGATCATGTTACTCTTTGGCCCAAATGATCCAGTGGGTCCTGTTTCACTCAGAGTGAAAGCCAAAGTCCTCACTGTGGCCTGTAAAAGTCTGCAAGGTTTGCCTCAGACTTCCTGTGATTTCATTTCCTATCATACCCCTTCTTGCTTACTCTTTTATTTATTGATTGATTTTTGTGAGGAAGATTGGCCCTGAGCTAACATATATTGCCAATCTTCCTCTTTTTGCATGAGGAAGATTGTCCCTGAGCTAATATCTGCACCAGTCTTCCTCTATTTTGTACGTGGGATGCTGCCACAGTGTGGCTTGATGACTGGTGTGTAGGTCCATGACCAGGATCCAAAACCGTAAACCCCAGGCCGCCATAGCAGAGTGCGTAAACTTAACCACTCTGCCACCAGGCCAGCCCAAATCCTTCCTCTTTGAAGTTCTTCCTTGGTGAGTCCTCAGGCTTCCAGTGTCTCAAGGAATAAGGTAGGTTCTTAACAAGTGGGTCACCTTTGGGATTTTGGTCCCGCAGCTGAGGCTGAGATGAGGGCTGTGCTTATCTGCAACAACCAGGAAATGAAAGAGTACAACAATGAGTGCTGAATATCAAATTGGGAAGTAGAACTTTAAGTCCAAGAGGCATGTGGAAACTTGCCTGCTAACAGCCAATAGAGCTAAAGGGTCGGAAGACTGACATACAAGAATGGAAGCAAAGTGTGAAAACCCAGGCCAAAATAGGCCCGGAGGTCTTGCGGTATATACTTACTGGCCTGCAACACCCTGCTGTGAGTGAGAGGATAAGCCTGGTAAAGCTGTGTAATAGCAGTAGATACTTCTGCCTTTCTGATATTTCTTCCATTCATTCTATCCATTAAATTCCTGCTGTTATGTAAATCCCTGTTAACATGAGTCTGTGATACAGGAATAGCTTGTTCTTTCTGATATCCTCTGTCTAATCCATCCTTCATCTCAATTCCAGATTCATCTTCCAGATCACAGTGTTGATCCTGTCACTCCTTCCTTTTAAAATCTTTTGGGTCTCCTCATTGCCCACTGGATTAAGCCCCGACTTATTAGTCTAGTATTCAAGGTTTGACTCCAACCATATTTTGAAACTTCTTTCTCCCTTACTTCCCTATGGTTAGTCATTTATTTATTCATTCAACACGTACTCACTGAGCTCCTAGTGTGTTCCGGGAATGAGCAAAAGTTTTTATCCTAGTCGTGCCATTCACCATTTTCCAAGTCCACATTACATGTTCTTGTCTCTACCTCTTTCCTATTGTCATCCTCTTTTCTTAGGATGTCCTTTTTCGTCATACTTCCAACTATATAAATCATATTTATCTTTCAATACTTAGTTGAAATGCCTTGTCTTTTACATGATCATTCCTGACATATCAGTTATTGCCCCATTTTCTGATCTTGACTCAGCATAGTATCCGCATGATAAACAACCTTGCCCCCCTTGCTGTCCTTGGCTTGGGTCCCTTGCTGCAACTCCACTCCAGGTCAGTGAACCTACCTGCCATTGCTCAGCATGTTATACCCTCCTCATCTCATGCCCTGGCTCACATTTCTCTTTGGCTCACAGAACTTACTTCTTCAGCTGTTAAAATGAGCTCAAAAGCATCTCCTTTAAGAAACATTTCACTGTCTCCTTTGCCCCTCGGACCATGTCATAATAATCCCTCCTTTCCTTCAGTCATTCTAAGCTTCTGGTTTTATCTATATCAGGGTATTTGCTTCATACTCTTTTGTATTCAATGAGTTATTTACATGCCTTTTCCCTCATGTGGCTTGAAGCTCATTTGGACCACAGAAACCATATTGTTCTTGGCTCTCTATTCCCATAGTGTGTGGTCCAATTCTTTGTTCATAGGAGAGTCTTCAGTAAATGCTTGTGGAATGAATGAGTGCATCCATATTTGGCTCCATATGTTAGTGTCATGACACATATCAGATATCAAAGCTTAATGCCTGGTATACAGTCTTAGACATACGTGTGTACACATATATATACTGCATTAAATTCTACTATTATATATAATGCAGGCATATAATAGTCTGTATATAAATACACACACATATATATATACACACATCTGTGAATATATAAAATATACAGTATTAAGTTTCTACTATATACCGTGTGTGTGTATACATATGTATGTATACATCTATATTATAATACTGTATTAAATCTCTACTATTGTATATAATACAGTCATATAGTACAGTCTCTCTCTCTGTATATGTATACATATATATAAACACATTTGTATATGTATATACCTGATGTATATATAACATGTATACACACGCACATGCATTTGTGTGTGTAGATATATATATAATTTGGTATGCAGTTCCTGGTACATATAGAAGCTTAATACCATTCCCTTCCCTTGGCTAAATGTATTGAGAAGGCTCTCTAGTTAACTAACAGAAAGTACAGGCGGAAGCATCATGGTGTCATGGCCATCTAGTGCAAGACATGGGCCGTGTGTGTCAAAGAGTCGCATGTTAGCACAGGCCCCTTGGAAGCCTCTTGGCACAGGGAACATGCTGTGAGCTGTGAGAGTGTTCCATAGGCCTCCTGATGGGAACTAGAAAAAAGGACTCTTTTCCAGTTCTTGCCCTTGTCCCTTTGTCACAGATGTTCTGACACTGTGCCTGTCAGGCCAGCCCTCTTATTAGTTCCTAACTCTCTTTTCATCTCAAGGAGCAACCATCTCTCCAGGAAGAGGTTAGGGCTTCTGGAGCACTGAGAAAGTTAGACCTGGGGCATTCTGGATGACTCTTCTGTGAGAAAAACAGATTTTACTGAATGTAAATCCATTCTCCCTCATTCAAACATAGATTAACTCCCTGCCCATCATCAAATCAGTAAATCTTCGAATAGGGTCTGAGGCCTGGGAAGAGATGCACAAACATGCTTTTTGTTTCCTTTCCATCCATTCACTTCTTTTCCCTCCCCTTTCCTTTCTTTTCTCTTCTTCCCTTCCTTCCTGTCTTCTCTCCTTTCCTTCCTCCTCCTGTCCATTGTACGCTTTCTCATGCTCTATCTTTAAGATATGACTCTGCTTTGATGTACTTGGTACACACAAGAAAAGGTGCTGATGGTTAAAATAACCATCATCGCCTTGTATTGAATTCTTGATATACAGGCTTATGGTTTGAAAGCATCTCACCTATTTGTTCTTGACTGTATAGTGCATTAGAACAAATTGTTTCGTATGTTTTTTGAAGGGAAGATTGGCTTTAGTCAAAGAAGAGCCTGGTAATCTGTGATGTGAATTATGCCTTCAGTCTTTGAGGACTTTTGTGGGGTATGAGTTCTGAAAATATTGCTGCAGTCAGCAATAGGACTCATAATTGCTCTAAAAATGTAAATTTTAAAAGGCTTTGGCAGACCATCTTAGACCTGATATTTAGTTGCTCTTTAGAAATGCCGTAAAACCCAGCAGCACTGATAGAGGAAGTGAGGAGGACTTTCTTATGTTGTCACAAAGTTCCAGTCACATCATAACAATCATCAATGAATTGATGACCAAACACTGATGGTTGACCCTTTGCTCTGCAAGAAAATAGAAATGCTTTTTTTAAAAAAAATAAGTTTGACGTCAGTACTATTTGGGGTTTTGTGTTTGCTAAAATCTTTTCTGAGGTGAATGCAAAGGCAGGGGAAGTTCACTTTATTACTCATCCTGATCTTGAACCAAGAGAATTGGAAAACTCAATTGTCTGTTCACAGTGTTTGCTTGATTCTTATGTTCCATTCCTTCTCAAAGAAACAGAGGCTGAGTAGTAGGCAATATATAAAATCTTTTGAGATTTTTGTTTTTAAAATCACCACTTGCAAAAAGCAAATATCCTGATTGAAACAAAAGAAATCTATAATGACGCAGACTTTCTATGGTTCGTTTTTAATCATCACTGTAAGAACACACGTCCCATCTTTGCCTCTTTTACACCTACTGGATGTGCCAGTTCCTAAAGCCATCGTTATTAGAAAAAAGCCTGGAGTTAGCGCGTCTGAAGCGATTATTTAATTTGACAAGGGCAGTGCCAATTTTTCCCCTCAAGAGTTTACATTACAAAATGTTGAAGAAGGAATTTCTGGGCTGTCTTCACTGGCTCACCAGCAATTTTCGTTATTTTAGAGGTGTTTATAAGTGGAGGGAAAAGATCACCTGAGCCCTTAGGACATTGTTAAGTTTTTATTTTCTCTCTGCCAATATCTGTCAGGGGAAAGCAAAATGAGCATCTTAGTTCCTTACTTTATGCTTTTCAGTTCAACTGAATTTCTCAATCTAACATACTCATGGTGACAGTGATTAGAGAAACTGTGAACCCCTGACAGTGGGTAGGTTGTCAACGTTCCTTAAGGAGGCTAAATCAGGGGACGTTTCTGATATGTTAGAAAACGTGCCTCAAAGTCTAGTTCAACAGGGAATACCAGAGTGTTTGGAATGCACAGGATTATTGCTTATTTCCAGGAGGGTGAATACCATAGAAATCATCATCATCATTTTGAATTCTCACTCAAAACTTGAGAATAGGCTGTCAAAGGGAGGACTGCTGATTTTGGCTTAGGTTTTTTCATTCATCTCTATCCCAAAATAGTTAGTCTTCTTGGAAGCCTGTACAAAAGAACTAGTCCTTTCATTTACAAGATTGTTTGAAGACCTTCTAATACATCTGTAATGAGCTGTCTCCAGGAAGAAAATTCTGACTGTAGAATGATGAATATCACTACTGCTGGTGCTGAGGAAGACCAGGCATTGTGGATAAAGAGTAAAATGAAACTACCAAACATCCACAGATGCCGTCCCTTCCATACTAACCAGATGCATATTTTCTTCCTGGAAATTGGGATGTCTGTGAAGGGAGAGACAGTCAGACAACATTATGATAGAGAGGAGAAGTGTGTCACCCAAACTTGTTTATCCGTCACCCTTGTGTCAGGCTGCTCAGGGCTCTCTACATCTTCTGAAAGGAGATCCTGCATCTCAAGAACAAAGGAGTGGGCTGAGCACAGTTCATGGCCATAATAGATGTCACCATTTTCATTGTTATTATGGTAACCACAATTAGAATTCAGAATCTGTGGTTTCCAAGAGGAAATTAGATAATGTATAAAACATAACAATAGATAAAATCCACTCAAGAGCTTCCAATTTAGACTAATATTTCTGTGGCTTTGTTCACAACCTAAGAGAATTATGAAGATTGTCTTTGATCTACTTTTGAAACAGCATTATTAAAAATACTCATGTGATATTTTTAAAATACAAGAAAAATAAATTACAGTAATGGGCCTAGATGCCAGATATAAAGTTATATGCTGAGTTGAACAGAACAGACCACTAATGCAATTAGTAATTTATTCTTCAATAATGCTTTTCATCCATGAATTCTCAGGATGCTTTACAATATACCAGTTATGTCACATAGTCTTTCATTTATTAAGGGAAGCCTCATGTTTTTGCTATCACAAATCAAAAGTTCAGGTTCAGAAGTTATTAGTGAAACTCATCTTCAAAAAAAATGAGTAGAAATACATTGTTGGAACTAATTCTGAACTTAGCTCAAACTTCTACTCACTTTGGGACTAGAATAAGGGCCAGGAAACTAAATGAAACCAAAATATGACAGTGTGGAAGAGGTGTGTATGGGGCCAAGGCTCTGGGCTCAAGGACCGGGCTACAATATAACTCTCTCCTTTGGCCAGTGCTCCACTCTGAGCCCTTCTGTTGGAATGGAGAAAGGAGAAGGAAAGACAAAAAAGATGCCATAGGGATCCTGGTTGGATTCTCTG
This sequence comes from Equus quagga, assembly GCF_021613505.1. Classification (NCBI taxonomy): domain Eukaryota; kingdom Metazoa; phylum Chordata; class Mammalia; order Perissodactyla; family Equidae; genus Equus; species Equus quagga. Next base: position 16,253,299 of record NC_060272.1, on the reverse strand, counting down.
AATAACTGGCTGTACTGAGAAACTAGGGCTGATGTCCTGAGCTCCAAGCTTTAGGTCGGTTCTAAATCTTAAATTTCATAGCAAACTGACTGGTTTCACATGTGTTATACATAAAACAGTCTCATGGTTGCTCTAAAGCCATATTTGGGATGCCTCTCCATTAGATGCAAGCTCTCAAAACCCAGATGTGTCATGGCCAAATGGATTATTCTGACTTCTTTTAATTGTGTGTATGAGAGAGAGAGAGAGAGAGAATGCATGTGCATATGTCTCTGTGGCTTTTTTTTCTGGTAAATGCCTCAAATGGCAAAGCAAGAAAGGGAGACGCCAGCCAGTTCTAATATTTATTCAGTACAAGCAAAAAGAGGCATATTCTTCCCTTATTTTTATTTATTGCAAAGCAAAATTATAAAAAATAACAAAGATAGTTTTAAAAAGCAAAAGGAAAAAGACATTATCTAGAACTCTTTCGCTTTTAAGATATTAAGACTACAGCAAGTATGCTCAAGTATACCCTGTCATCATTGTTTCAAAAGAAATTTTTGGAAGTTTAAAAAATGCTTTGCTGTGCGTGCTGGCGGTTTAAAGAAGCTATCAGTGACTTTTGCAAAATGAGGTTTTGTACAGAAGCTTCCTGGCTATGGTCATGCTGACACCAGAGGTGTTCAGTGGAGTCTTTCAGAATCTTACCTGGCAGTAGGTGTGGAGAAAGAGGTAAAGGGAAGGAGATGGCAGAGTGTCTATTCTAAAACTTTGTTTTAACAAGTGGAAATTCAGTATTCAAAATTACTGTCCAGACTATTGTGAAGAAAAAGCAGCACACCACAGCTAGCGGCTGGCCAGGCATTAATACAACAATTAAAAGGCATTGGCCGTAAGGAAGCACACCGAAACTGAAGCAACATCTGACTTTGCAGTTATGTATAACTGTCACCTGCATCAAGATCCAGAACATTCCTGGCATTCTAGGATGTTCAACTGTACTCCTTCCCCCTAGAGGTAATGATTTTTTTACTTCTATCACCATTGATTAATTATGCCTATTCTTGATGTTCATATAAATAGAATAATACTATATGAATTTTTTTGTGTTTGGCTCCTCAACTTAATGTCTTAGGAGATTTACTGATATTATTTCATGTATCATTAACATGTTAAATTTTTAATACAGTCTACTATTCTATTGCATGCCACAATTTATTTATGTATTCTTCTGTTCATAAATATTTGGGTTGCTTCTAGTTTCTGGATATTATGAATAAGACTTGTGTGAACATTCTTGTATATGTCTCTTGATGGATATATGCACTTGTTTCTCTTGGACGTATGCTTAGGAATATGATTGTTGGATCATAGGGGAATAATGGCACACAGTTTTCCGAAGTTGTTGCACCAGTTTAGACTTCCTCCAGCAAGATATGAATGTTCCAGTGACCCCACAATCTTACCAACAAGTGGTATCATCAGTCTTTTGGATTCAGCTATTCTAAAAGGAATGTAGTTCTATTGCATGGTGATTTTCATTTGCTTTTCACTGATTATTAATTATATTGATTTTTGCTAATTTGTCATTTGGATATTTTCTTTTGCATAGTACTTGTTTAATACTTTTGTCCAATTTAAAAAATAGGTTTGTCTTTTTCATATTAATTTGTAGGAGTTTTTGAAATATACTATATATAAGCTTTTTATTGAATATATGTATTATAAATATCTTCTCTCCTTGGGTTATTTTTTGCATTCTCTTCCTGGTGTCTTTTGATAAATTAGTTCTTAAATTTAGTAAAGTATAATTTATCATTTTTCTTTGATGTATATTGTTTTTGTGTACTAATTAAAGAATTGTTTTTTGCCCGAAGGTACGAAGATATTCTGTTTTCTCCTAGAAATTTTATAGTTTTTTATTCACATTTAGGTTCATAGGCCATTTCATGTTAATTTTTAAATACAGTGTGAAATAACAGGGCAGGGTTCATTTTTTTCTCATATAGATATCCAATTGCTCCAGAACCATTTATTGAAAATAAATTCTTTTCCTACTGAATTTTAATGGAAGCTTTGTCATAAATTAATTGACGGTGTATGTGTGCATCTATTTCTGGATTGTCTAACCTGTTTACACAGTCTTTTGTAAATTTTTTTCCACTTAGTTTATTATGATTATATTTTCATGACAATAAATATTCAACATAATGCCCTTTTAATAGATAGACAGGATTTAATTTATAGATGCACTAAAATTTACTTAATCCCTTGCGGCTTGCGAACTCAAGTATTAAATTTATTTTCTCGCTTACATATACTGAATCATTATGCACCTTTGTTCCACACAAATGCTGTAAGAATAGCAAAACAATTAAATTTTTAATGAAGAGAACTTCTATTGTATAGTGTGAAGTGCATTAATACAGCATCAGAAGAATTGAATTCCAGTCAAGATTCTACCACTTATTAACTGAACATCATAAGTCTCAGCTGTAATTGGAGCACAATAACACCTACCTCCCATAATTATAGTCAGAATAAAGCATGTTAATGGACATAGGAGTGCTTTGGAAATTGTAAACGCTTATAAAAACATTTTTTCTTATTGATGAATAAAAGTTTGACAAACATAACGTTATTTTAGCTTGTTTGACAAACAGAAAATCATTTTAGCCTGTTCATAAGGAAACAGACCTGATCTGGGACAAGTCTGTAATTCAGAAGAGACCTCCAGTATTCAGTAACTTTAAATTGTAGTAACTTTAAAATATTAAGTACTTGCCCTATATCCAAAATTGGAGCCATCCTAAATCTGTAATTATTGTTAATCAAATAAATGATTGTCAAATCTCAAGAGGAACTTCCCCTTGCTCCTTGTCATCGCCTGATGAGGTGTGGCAGGTAGACTTGCTAGCCTAGATTGCAAAAGTCAATGAAGGTGTCTCAGACATAAATTCAAAGGTCTAGAAATATGAAGAGAATAAAACAGTCAATAAATTGACCATGGTTGGAGTCAGATAATTATGTATTGCTTGGAAACTAGCAATTTTAGCAATGACATTGAAGAAGGATAGTCCTCTTAGATATTTTGGAATGGTCTGTAGGAGACATGCTGACTTTGACATCTTCAACCTACCCAAGGCAGAGATCAAAAAAGATGTATCTGCCTTTACTTATTCCAAGATGGTGCTCCTTACACTCAGCTCCTTGGATGGTTCTCAGTCTTACCTTCCTGAGGTTCAGAAAAATATGGATTTCTTCAGAGCACTAATCCCAGCCTGGTGACATTTTAGGCAACACAGCGTCTTTCTTTTTGCATGTCAGCCAGTGGAAATAATAACCTAGGTGACATGGAAATATGTCTCCTAATATTAAATGATTAGAATTGGATGCAATTGGATTGACAGAGATAGTAATATATTATTACAAGTGTTTTGAAAGCATAGATTTTAGGAGAAGAGTACTTGTTGTTGGTGATCAAGGAGAAGACAAAATGCCCACGTGTAGTGGCTGAAAAGAAGCAATGAGTCATAACTCTCAGTGCAGTGTCTAACAGAGTCAGGTAATTATTAACGGTAAAAAGTCAAATACCTGCTCTGTTGGTATATCAGTCACTGACCTGTTTGACAATATTGTAAGCAAAAAGAGAAAAGTGCATTCTTCAATTTCAGTGAAGGAATCTTATGATATAGTGAAATGTTTTTGTTTTCCTTGTATCCTTAGAACTAACACAGTATCTGAAGTCATTAAAACCACAGTGAAAGAAGACAGTTACTAAGAAACTCAAAATCATTCATCTCTGTTCTGTCAGAACAGTTAAACATTTAATTCCACATTGCAGAGTTACCTAAAAGGAATGGTATCCAAATTTTCCAAAGAATACAGTGTTAAAACTTCTGTATCTCATTACCTATCCTGACAACTGATTGGTTAGGGTAGATGATGTCTTTATTAGCTTTGTAATATAAATCCTTAGGGTGCTAATTAGAGAAAAAATTAAGTTTTCTTTGGTGTTTTGTGATGTGTGTATGCTGTCTAGAAGAGACGCAACTTTGATGCAAAGACGCAAATTGCTTGAGAGTAAATATTGGAAAAAGATATACCGTGAAACAATAAACATAATGGGTCTGAAGTAGCTATATTAATATCAAACAAAATAAACCTTCATGTAATAAATACCATTAGAAACAAAGAGAGGCATTTCATAGTGTTAAAAAGGTTCAATACATTAGAAAGATACAACAATTATAAATGCATATACACCTAATAACAGAGACCTCAAATACTTGAAGCAAAAATAAAAGAATTGAAAGGAGAAATAGACAATTAAAAATAATGGTTGGAGATTTCAATGCCCGACTCCAATAAGTGATACAAGTAACTCAACAGAAAATTAACAAGGGTATAAAAGACTGAACAACATTATCAACCAACGTTATTAACTGACTTAATAGCACATTTCACTCAAGGACTGCAGAATACACATTTTGGAATGGAATATTCTCCAGAATAGACTATGTGCTTGGCCATGAAATAATTCTCTGTACATTTTTTAAAAATTGAAATCATGCAAAGTATGTTTTTTGACCACAAAAGTATTAAATTAGAGATCCACAACAGAAAGACATCTGTGCCAAATATTTGGATGCTAATACACTTCTAAATAACCCATCAGTCAAAGAAGAAACCAAAACGGGAATCAAAATTATTTTGAGTTGAATTAAAACTAAAATAGAACAAATGAAAATTATGGAGTTCAACTAAAGCAGTGCGTAGAAAGAAATTTATAACTCTAAATGTTTATAACACGAAAGTTATAAACCAAACCAAAAACCAAAGGAGAAAGTTTCCAATCTCAATAACCTAAGCTTCCACCTTAAAAAAGTAGAAAAAGGAGAGCAAACTAAATCCAGAGGAAGCAAGGAAGGGAATAATAAAAATTAGAGCAGAAAATTGTGTTTACAAATTACCAAAATGGACTCAAGAAGGAATAGAAAATCAGAGAAGACTAGAACTAAGGAAATTTAATTAGTAATTTAAAATCTTCCCACAAACAAAAGCCTAGCCTCTTATGTCTTAGTTAGTGCATTCTATCAAATATTTAAAGAAGAAATACCAGTTTTTACAAACTCAGAAAATAGATGAGAAGGAAACACTTCTCACCTCATTCTTTCTTTTTTTTATTTCAGGCCAGAATTACCATGATGCCAAAGCCAGACAAAAACATCACAAGAAAAAAAATCTTAACAAAATATTAGCAAAACAAATTCAGTAGCGTATAAAAAGGACTATATACCATGAGTATGTGGGATTTATTTTAGGAATGCAAAGTTTTTTACATCCGAAAATCAACCAATGTAATAACCATATTAATAGATTAAAGAACAGAAACCACATGACCATCTCAATAGACACAGAAAACACATTTGACATATACATTTCTGGTGGGGATATACAATGGTACATCTACTTTGGAAAACATTTTGACAGTTTCCTAAAAAGTTAAACATGACCTTGCCACACAGCCTTGCAATTCCAAATTCCACTTCTAGGAATCTACACAAGAGAAGTAAAAATATATGTCCACACAAAGAATTGTACGTGAATGTTCACAGCAACATTCTTCATAATAGTCCAAAACTGGAAACAATCCAAATGCTTATGAATTTCAAAATGTAGGGTACCTATATAATTAAATGCTATTCAGCAATAAAAAGGAACAAAATACTGATACATACTACAGTGTGAATTAACCACAAAAACATTATCCTAAGTGAAGGAAGCCACACACAAAAACAAATCTCTATTTTATTTGATTTCATTTACATGAGATGTCCAGAAAAGGCAAATTTATTGAAACAGATAGAGAAATCAGTGGTTGCCTGGGTTTGGAGAATGAAGCAGAATTGAGTGCAAACAGGCTCAAGGAATTTTTTGGAATGATGAAAACAGTCTAAAACTGACTTGTGTTGATGGCTGCCAACTCTATAAATTTATTAAAAATCATTTAATTCTACATATGCAATGGGCAGATTTTATGGTATGTAAATTATACCTTACTACAGCTGTATAACAAAGCCTCAGTATTCTCACCTGTAAAAAATGGATATATACAACATTGTGTGTGCGTGTGTGTGTGTATGTATAATAGATGAGGAAATTCATAGAAATAGCTTTGCACAGTGCTTGACAGGGTAACAGTGAGTTAATGTTTCTCATCCTCCTCTTCATCATCACTATCATCTTTATACTGTGTATAACCATCTGTCTTCAAGACCTTAGTTGCTGAACTGTGCAGCAGAAAATACTCCCCAAGCCAGTGTAGGTTGGTAATGTTAAAAATTCGCAGTCTCTGACTTTGGCTGCATGCTTGATGCTTCCTGGGAGTTCTGTGTCTCTGGCTCATAACTTTATCCCATTCTCTTCACTAAACTCTTCAAAACCCCATCTCCCTCCTCTCACTCACTCACATGTGAATGCCATCTCCTACTTTACAGAGAATAGAATGTCTATGAAGGGCTCTCCTTTGAAAATATTTCTGCATCTGCAGTGATCTTTCCATCCTCTTTCCTACCCCAGTGTCATAATTTTTCCTCTTCCCTTTCCTGAGCAATTCTTGCTCCTGTGCCCTGGATCAAATCCTTTGACATCTTCAGGGACCTTACTCAATCTCTCGTAATTTCTCTACTGTAGCTTAAATTTGTCCATTCCTTCTTTTTCATGTTCAATATTCTGTCATTAATCAACAAAACCAAACAAAAATATTTGCCAATCCAAAGCTCCTCTTCATTCTTCATTTATCCACTCATGCATTCATTGATGTATCCAAAAAATTTTCATTGAATGCCTACATTGTGCCAGATACCTTCCTAGGGACTGGAGGCACGATGGTCAGCAAGAAAGAAATGGCCCCTTCTCCTGCTGCTTACCTGTTAGTAGAGAGATGGTAGTTAAAAATAATTAGAAAACTAATTAACTAACTTTAATTATTAATAAGTACAACAAAGGAAAAATATCAGAATATTAAGAGAACTTATAATAGAAGCTCCAGGGACAGACAGTTCACTGAAAAAGCTACATTTAAAATGAATTGTGAAGGATGAAGAGGGTTGAACAGGCAGTAGGAAATTTAGGGTAGAAGAGTGGGGAAAGAGTTGCCAGCAGAGGGACCAATATGTACAAATATCTTGAGGCTAAAGATATGAGAATTGCTTGAGTTTTGGACTAGACAGGCCTAATTTGAATCCAGCTCTCCCACTGACATTGTGCCGTGGTGTGGTCATGAGCATTAAGTGACAGAACCCATCTGAAGAGCCAAGAGTACAGTATAGTCTTACAATACTGCATGAATAATTTAATACTTTCCGTACACTATCTCATTTAGTCCTCACAATAGCTTAGGTATTATTACCTTCACTTTGAAATGTGGGATCAGAGATTCACTGGGCATGATTCATCCAGGGGCACCGACTAGCAAGTGTTAGCAAGACTAGCAAGACAGATTTTAAACTGTCTTTTTGAATAAGTTATGTTACTGTGATTTTGACATATAGCGGCTGTTCAGTATTATTTCTTTTCTTCCTTTTCCTTTCTTCTGCTCTTTCCTTTGATCTGAGAGGACCACCTTCAATTCATTGAAGTACATCAGCTTCATACTTATGTTTTTCTGGTATACCTTTCTTCCAATATTTTTGTTAGATTAAGATTTTAATACTATTAAAATAGTGTTATTGTTAATTTTCAAATGGCTGAAGATATTTTTATTTTCTCTTTACCATTGATGTTATTTAATACCACAGTTAGAATGTTACAGGAACACTTTTGAGTTTCGGCTGCCTTATTTCTAACACGAGTGATTTGAACTAGAAAGTAACTACGGTCATTTCTGTCTCTAACAGGTTGTGAATGTATATTTCTGGTCTTTCTGTGTAACTTAATTTTCAAAATTTTATTTCTTTATCAAATAGTAGTTATATTTTATGCCTTCATGAAAATAAGTAAATAAAAGTCATTCATGTATGTGTTTCATCTTGTTTCAAGATATGCAATTTGTAGATAGGACAGTCCATCTAGTTTGGTTACTTTTATATGTAGAATAAATTTATGAGTCAAAACATTTCACACAATGTGACATTTAAGTTGTCTTAAGGGCTTATACCAATAAATTTTAATTATACAATTTCATCTGTGATAAATTACACCCATATATTTGCCAATTTTTTTGTTACATAGGATGTCTTTTAATCATGGAATCAAAAATGGCTTTCTTATGCTAAGATAGTCTTTTAAGCCAAGATAAACACCAGATTTTCACTTGTATTTGTTTTATTTATGATACTCATAAAATAGTATGACTATGGATTGTGTATAGAGTAATTCATATTTTGCTAATGCCAAAATCTATTAACGGTATTGAATGTGAAGTAAAAGTACATTTGTAAGGCAATATTTAAACAGAGAAATAGATAACAGAAAGTAGCAGACAACTTCAGGTAGATTTTTCAGTTTTCTTAATATCTAACTTTAACTTGTAACAAAATCTTCTGAAAGGGTCAGTATCCAATTAAACTCTTGTGCTAAATGTTGAATACAGAAGCAGTTGCTTCTTTACAGAAAATATGCCTTCTGGAAACTTGTATAAGGCATGTCATCTTTTGAGGATAAAAAAGCACATTTGTTATCCTAGTTCAGAGATAATTGCTTGCCATTAAGTTGGTTGGAACGTAAATTTTACTCATTTCTGTCAGCTAGTGTGTCAACTTCCTAAGCTCCATCTCCATCTGCCCCTCCGGTGACAAGCCGAATATCATTTTGCCTTCCACCAAAATGATAATGACTCCTAAATGTAAATTTCACTGAAATCACACGTGTGGAAACATTTATTAACTTTTCTTTTTTTTTTCCTTAGGAATAGAGAACTCAGATGGGTTGATCTTGGCTCAGCAACATTATAAAAAATATCCCATCCAAACTCATTTGCTTTTCTTGTTACAATGGTATAAACATATTATTGACTTTTTTCTTCTCTCTTTTTTTGCAAGAATTATATATGCATTTGGCTGTCAGGGCTTTAGCCATAATAGTGTCACAGAAGGGGTACTTACTATGCCTTCCTCTAGGATGGGAGGGGGTGGTGAGACCAGCCACCTGCATGAGCCTTGTGCCAGAATTCTTCTCTCTAAGGCCAGACTGTGACACTAGGGAAAAGCCTTAATAAAAATAGCTGTTATTTCCAAAGTACCTACTGTTTTTGTTTTTTTCCTAATGTTCCCCAGGTCCTTACTCTTTGCCAAGCTCTGTTTTAAGCTCTTTATGTATTAATTCATTTTAATTTTCACAAGAACCTCTTGAGATAGATACTGTTATGATGCCCATTTTGCAGGTGAGAAAACTGAGGCACTCGTAGCTGGTGAGAGGTGAAGCCAGGATTTGAACCCAGGAAGTTTGGACCTGCAGAGACCACCCTCTTAATCACAACATACTTCTATCCTTTAGCATATCATCTTATTCAGTCCTGAGAAAAACCTAATAAGGCAGAATGAGAAAACAGATGTTCAAAAAGGTTAGACAATGTCCTTAAATGCACACTGCTAATGCAACTAAGAAGTGGCAAAGCAATACGTGGCTGATGCTAATGCACAGGCTCAGAATGCTTTGTCACATCAAAAGACTCAATGCCCACATGCCCATTCCCTGCAAGACATCCCCTACTAACTCTGGGGAAGGCTGGAAAACCTGACAGTGCTGCTACCCGCTGCATTCCATCCCATTCTTGGCTGAATCTTGACAGAGGGCTGCAGAATGGGGGCGGCACACACTTACTGCTGTGCCACACCAGTTCAGGAGAAAAAGGAAGACAACAGAGGAGCTGAGCACACAAGTACAAACCTACAAAGCCTCTGTTTTCTATTAGGTACCTTTTGTATAATGCACATTCAACCTGTTCATCTAGCTTTTCCAAAAAAAAAAAAAAGGCAATGTAGTTTTCTTATAAAGATATGAGATCTTGGCACATTAGTCTTACATTTACCCTTGAGGATAAGAATTCTTGCTGATAGGAAGTGAGCTATAAAATATGGATACCATGTCTCAAGTATTTAAGGATAAAGTGATAAACATGCAGATGGGGCCATTAATGAACATTAATTGCTTTAAATTAGGTTTTATTGTGCAGTGGGTAAATTGGAAAGCACACATTTGCATTGGTAATAGAAAATTAGTTTAAATGCTTCAGGAAGCAAAATATCACCTGATGTGTTAAAACCTGTTATTTGTGGTAGACTTAAAAGGAAACTTGAAGGGCACTATGTATTAAAACAAAATAAAATAAACTATGCTGGCGGCATACACATATGTGAACATCTCCTTGGATGTAAACCCTGTATGGCTACTGAGTTTGCCTAGGCCAAGAAAGGTCCCAGATGGCGACCGGGTTTAATGTTAAATGTTTGCTGCACAGTGTTGCCAAAACATAGCACTAATGTGATGGTGCACTGTCAATATAGGACTTATTTGGGCCCTCAGGAGGTCATTGGATCTTTCTTCCTCCCTTCAGGGAGGACACAGTGTATTGAAATCTTCCAGAACAGATTGTTCGCTACTCAAGTCTTGTAAGCGCTTGGAGGGACAATGTGGCGCCCCTTCCTTAGTGGACTATTTCTAGTTGGGACCCTTCTGGGCTCAGGTGGAAGAAGCCCTCCCTTGTGCCTGTCAGTCTCTCCAGCAATGGTTTAAACCTGTATCTTCTTCTTTAATTTCTGAAGAGTTGGTAACCAGAGAATATGCGTGATTTGATGGCTCTTCAATTTTCCTATACTTGGATAGAAGTAATCTATTTTCTTTAACACTTAAAAAAAGTTTTTTTTCTTGTCATTATTTTGCTCTGGATCCTGCTCTGAAAAAGGTAGTATTTTAAAATATTAAAAATTCTTTGATAAAGGAGGTCCATAATAAAGACCTTATGTCCTAAGGCAAAAGTAATAGGAAATTGTCTCAGAACTGTTTTATTGACTTAGGCACTTGCGCTACTAGCCAGCTAAAGTAGTTAAGATTCGGTGCTCTCCGCGCCATGCCTGGGTTCATTTCCGGGTCAGGGAGCCACGCCACCTGTCTGTCAGTTGTCATACTGTGGCAGCTGCGTGTTGCTATGATGCTGAAAGCTATGCCACTGGTATTTCAAATACTAGCAAGGTCACCCATGGTGGATGGGTTTCAGCAGAGCTCCCAGACTAAGAGAGACTAGGAAGAAGGACCCGGCCACCTACTTCAGAAAAAACTGGCCATGAAAGCCCTTGGACTAGCAGTGGAGCATTGTCTGATACAGCACCAGAAGGTGAGAGGATGGCACTAAAGGACTGAACATGGTTTTGCTCTTCTGTACACAGGGTCATTAGTAGTCGGAACCCACTGGACGACTCTAACAACAACAAAAATTGCACTGCTGTTCCTTAAGACACGATGAATGGGAGAGAAGTGGGGTTGGGAGGAGGAGCAGGAAATTGAGGCTTAAGTAGCATAGAATACACTGATGTGGAGTTGATGAGACAAATTGAGGCCAGAGATCTAAATTTGAGAGCCGTTATTTTATAGATTATTTTCAAAGCCAAGGGGTTGTGTGAGATCGCCTAAGGGGAAGTGTAGAAAGTGAAGTTAATATAGAAAGAACTGAGCCCTAGGGGCACTTTGGCATTTTGAGGTCTGAAAAGAGGGGGATGAACCAGCAAAGGAGTCTCAGAAGAAGTGAGGACAGCATGAAATAGAAAAATTAGGAGAATGTGGTATCCTGGAAACCAAATAAAGAAAATGCTTTAAGAAGATGGGAGCGGCCAGCTGTGTTTAATGCTGCTTAAAGGTTGAATAAGAGGAGGTCCTTGTTGACCTTGGCAAAGTCATTTTTTGTCGTGTAATAGGGACAAAGTCTATCTGAGGTAAATTCAAGAGAGAATGGTGGATGAAAAGAAGAGCTAGTGAACATAGACATCCTTTTCAGGGAGTAATATAAAGAGGAACAGAGAACAGCAGAGAGGAATGTGAGATCAAGAATAAAATTTTTTAAGGTATAAGATCTTGTAGTAAGAATGTATGGTAGTGGAAATAGTTCTATATAAGGGAGAAATGATACTGCTAGAGAGAAAGTGCCAGGGAGGGAATGGAATCTGGTATACAAGTGGCATACTGATCCTGGATCCATTCAGGGAGAGTTCATCTATAGTTATTGGATGGATGTCAGGTATATGGGTACAGATGGATGAGGTTTAGAGATTTGGTTCATTAAATAAAATATTGAATTATTCTCTTTATATTTACTCAAATTTTGTTTTGGGTAATCAGACATTTTCTTAGGCTTTTGAATAATCCATTGGTCCTTGGAAGAAAGTTGGCCATTTGGCCAACTGTGCCAAATAGATAATGAGCAGCTAACAGAAATGGAAAATATTGTGTTGTTTGTGCAGCCAAAGACCTTATAGCATAGCTGTCCTCCTTAGGAGTCCACCACTGATGCTCCATTCTGGCTGTTCCTTGGCCATGTGTTCTAGTATCTGGGATCAGACCCCCAGTGCAGCAAGAACAGGCTATGAAATTTAGGCGTTTACAGGGATAATGAAAGTACATCACAAGAGAGTAGCTTACAGCTATGAGTAGAAGAGACTCCCTCTGTCCAAATCTGACCTTAAGAGAATCTCTGCTGGGCTGACTCCCTTCCTGCTTCCACATGGATTGAGGGGATCTAGCTCACCTCATTACTAGGAATGCTCCAGGTGTTTTCAGAGCTTAGAGTCCAGGCCTGAATGCCATCACCCACCATCTCCCAGATTCTTTAGAACTCAAATCAGAAGAAAGTCTCTTCTTCCTTATATATTTCAAGGTCTACTCATTTCCTGCACCAGGATTTACCCTCTTCCCAAGATGACTGACAGTGGCAATTCCCTTCAACTGAATCTATGCCTAACTGCAAGGATGTGTCCTGGACCCATGTCCTCGATAAGACAATCGCCGTAGTGCAGTTCCCAAGTGTAATAGTTTACTAGGGCTGCTGTAAGAAAGTACCACAGATTGGGTGGCTTAGACAACAGAAATTTATTTTTAATGTGTTTTGGCATTAGTTTTTATCAATCATTTTGCTTTGTAGGCACTTTGTGGGCAATTTAATCTAGAAACTCATGTCTTTTATTCCAGGGATATTTTCTTTATTGATTCTTTGGGTTTTTTCCTGCTATATCCTACCTTTTTCAAGAATTTCTATTCATTGGTTGTTGGCTCTCCTAGGTGAATCTTCTGATTTTTATTTATTTATTTATTTATTTTGCTGAGGAAGATTAGCTCTGAGTTAACATGGCTGATGAGTGGTATAGGTCCACCCCTGGGATCCAAACCTGCGAACCCTGGCCACTAAAGCAAAGTGTGCCAAACTTAACCACTAGGCCACGGGGCTGGCCCCCTGAATCCTCTGATTTAATTATATTTTCTCTCGTTTTCTGTTTCTTGAATTTTTTGTTCCAGTTCCTGAGAGATATCTTCTAATCCTCCTATTGATATTTTATATTTCTGATATTAAAATTTTAATATCTAATATAGTATTCTCCCTCTTTATAGCATCAGTTCTTGTTTCATGACCATAATGTTTTTTTTCATCTCTTAGGATTTTTTTAATTAGTTTTTTTTAACTTTCTGTATAATCTCTTTTTCTTTTCAGTGCTTTTTAAAAAAAATTTGGTTTGTTTTTACCTCTCTCTTTCATGTGGGAAGATTTCTTCAAATGTCTGGTTATTTCCTCATACTTAATAGTGAGGTAATAAAAACTTAAGAAGATGATCACAAAGTGACTCAGCTTTTTTTGCTGGATGACCTCCAAGTGTCAATTTCTCTAAGTCTTTTGTGTGTGTTTTTTTTTTCATATTTCTGGTCCTTTTTCTGAGAGAGGAACCCTCTACCTTCCCCCTGAGGAGGCTGAGCCAAGCTCCTGGTTTTGTAGGGGGTGAGCAGGGAAAGGGGCCAGGCTTCTCACTGTTCATGAGCAGACTTCCACTTAGTCCGTCCACTAGTCCTCTCTTTCATGGCCCTGAAATGGACTCAGTGTTCCTGGGTTCACATACTCTGATTTAGTCTCAGTAGAAATAAATATTCGTTCTTCAGGATGGAGGAAGAGCCTTAGAAGCACATGGTACTTCCAATTTCTGAGGCTTTGTGTGGTCAGCAGTGCTCTTCTGCTCACTTCTTGGCCTAGCCCCATCCTCATTCCTCCCTCCACACACCATAGACTTATATTCCAGCTCTGCTGTAAAAAGTTTTGTTGACGTCTCTTATTTGCTATTGTCTCCTTTCCCATCCTGAAGACAAAGATCCTTATGAATTTATGCCCTTTTCATTGCTTTAGTTTTTTTAATTTTTTTTAAATCACGTTTCAGAAGAAAGCAGAGATAAATGGATGGATTCAGTTTACCATGTTTAACCCAGTCTGAAATAACAGTAAATGTAGCGTCCAAATAACCCATTCAGCTTTTGCCTTGTCATGCCCAGCCTTTCTCCCAGGATGAGATGGAGAGAAGTTCAGGCCTGCAGGCCTTTATTGCAGGAGTTCAGTCTCCACTCCTGGCCTTTGAGAAGCTAAGGCTTGGATAAGAATGTAAACAAACAAACAAAAACAATATGCACACACACCCCTGGTATAATTTGTAATTTTAAGTGCAAATTTAATTCTATACATTTACAAATCTCTAAATCTAAAGCTAAATCCAGTTAAGGAAATCAAGAACTATATTTTCTAATTTTGAGAGGGAAAAATTCTTCACTATATTCTATGTATATATGTATTCTATTTTAAATGTATGTCTATTCCATACTCAATTTCTAATACTAAAGACTAAATTTTCTATTTCATTCTAAAGAAAGGGCATTTGGGTTATCTCATTGAGTATAGGGCTTCCTCAGAACAAAATGGTAAAATGGGCAGGAACTTTCTCATATTTGAAGAGTGAAAAGGTCCCACTTCCTTGAAGAGAAAAAAGGTTTCTTTTCAAACAAAGGATGATCTCTCCCAAAGGCAAATCTAGTTTGCAATTTGTGGGCTTCTCCTTCTACCACCTAGAATAACAATTTTTCCCCATTTCAAAATAATATAAGATCAAGTCTCTCCTGGACATTTGGTTACATAAAAGTGTTTTAAGAAAAGGTGCTTTGGGGGCCAGCCCAATGGCATAGTGGTTAAGTTTGCACGCTCTGCTTCAGCAGCCCAGGGTCTGCAGGTTTGGATCCCAGGTGTGAACCTATGCACTGCTCATCAAGCCATGCTGTGGCAGTGTCCCACATACAAAATAGAGGAAGACTGGAATAGATGTTAGCTCAGGGCCAATCTTCCTCACCAAAAGAAAAAAGAAAAGGTATGTGAGCCAGCCCTGGTGGCCTAGTGGTTAAGTTCAGCATGCTCCACTTTGGTGGCCTGGGTTCAGTTCCTGGGCACAGACCTACACTTCTCTGTTAGTGGCCATGCTGTGCTGATGGCCCACATACTAAAAAATAGAGGAAGATTGGCACAGATGTTAGCTCAGGGTGAATCTTCCTCAGCAAAAAAAAAGAGAGAGAGAGAAACAAAAAAGAATAGGTGCTCAACATCACTAAGCAACAGGGAAATACAAATCAAAACCTCATGCAGATATCACCGCACACCTGTTAGAATGCTATTATCAAAAAGACAAGAGCTGACAAATGCTGGCGAGGATGTGGAGAAAAGGGAACCCTGATGCACTGCTGATAGGATTATAAATTGGTGCAGCCAGTATGGAAACTTTTTGAGTTTCCTCAAAAAATTAAAAATAGAACTACCATGTGATTGAACAATTCCACTTCTAGGTATATACCCAAAAGAAATGAAATCACTATCTTAAAGAGATATCCTCACTCTCGTGCTCATTGCAGCATTATTGACAATAGCCAAGACATAGAAACAACCTAAGTGTCCATCGAAGGATAAATGGATAAAGTGTGGTATATGCTTACAATGGAATATTAATCAGCCATAATGAAGAATGAAATTCTGCCATTTTCAACAACATGGATGGTATTATGCTAAGTGGAATAAGTCAGACAGAGAAAAACAAATACTGTATGATCTCATATGTAGAATCTAAAAACTTCAAACTCATAGAAACAGAGGGTGGAATGGTAGTGGCTAAAGGCTAGAGGGTGGGAGAAATAGGGAGAGGTTGGGAAAAGGATACAAATTTTCATCTGTAAGATGAATATGGTCTGAGGATCTAATGTATAATATGGAGATTATGGTTGATAACACTGTGTTGTGTAGTTGAAATTTGCTAAGAGAGTAGAGCTTAAAAGTTCTCACCATAAATACATAAACAAACACATAAACATATGTGAAATGAAAAAGAAAAGTAACAAGGCAAGAGAGGTTATTGTAAGGCTAAATGAGGACTAGAATTAGATTTGGAAATCAGTCTGAAGCAGCTTGAAGGGCTAACCTCTCTCTCTGGTTTTCCCTAACAGCCCACATGGTCTCTCTCCCTCTGCTGTTGCTTTTTTCTGTGTGCGTCTGCACCCTCTTTAGATTTTGACTATCAATCCACTCTATCCACCAGTGGGAATGCTGGAGCAAGCCAGACTGGTTGGCTAGCTCACTATCATTGTCCAGTTAGGCTGAGAGCTGTGCTCTTGGGCACGCAACAGGGTCAATCAGCCTATAGACGAGTTACCCTCACTCACTGCTAATCCCTGGTCCAATAAAAGCCAACTGTGCACCACAGGGAACACAGAGCTGCTTCTTGGCACAGGACTTTGTATGAGTTTGCTAGGGCTACTGTTACAAAGTACCACAGATGGGGTGGCTTAAAAAACTGAAATTTATTTTCTCAAAATTCTAAAGGCTAGAAGTCCAAGATCAAGGTATTGGTATGGTTGGTTCCTGCCGACAACTGTGAAGGAAGGTTCTATTCCAGGCCTCTCTCCTTGGTATGTACATGGCCGTCTTCTCCCTATGTCTTCTCATCATCTTCCCTCTGTGTGTCTGTGTCCAAATTTCCTAGAAGGATGCCAGTCATATTGGATTACAGCGTACATCATTTTAATTTAATTACCTATTTAAAGACTCTATCTCTAAATACTGTCACATTCTAAGCTACTGGGGTTAGGAATTCAAATTATGAACTTTCGGGGGGACACAGTTCAACCCATAAACAGGCTCTGTGGGGGCAGAGCTTCCTGAACCAGAAGCCAACACTCAGAGGGCAAACAACATAACTGACATACCCAGTGCACAATGTTCAACCCCATTACAGTTCCGTTAAACTGTACACTTACTGAATTAAATGAAGGTGAATTACCCAAGATATGAATCCCTAATATCAATTGTAGGTAGTACTAGGCTCAATAAATTTCCTTGATAAATTGCTTTATGATTCCCATTCCACTCCCAAGAGACACAGATAACTCTTTTTTTTAAATCCTCATTCCCAGGTTGTGGTCGTCTACCTCAAAGGTTTTGAGGTCTAAGTCACAATTTTCTAAATTATTTGTGATTGCGTTCTTCAGAAAAGACCAAGAAAAGTTGACAAGTCTTGTGAAGTCAAGATAAATGACACCTTCTGCTCCCTTTCACCTGTAAGATCCATTGCTCTGTCAGAGGAGTAATTTAGATGGCTGTGATTTTTCCTCAAAAAGTCCTTCTGGTTCTTCCAGCACCCTTTCCTTGGGTGTGGTGATCAGCAGGTTTTCTTGGTTAGAAAATCTCTCCAAGTGAACCACAAACAGGAAGAGGGTCAAAGCCATAGTAAACTTGGCTTTATATTTGCTTTTCGTCCAATACTGCATCATGAAGCATGCAGCAGATCTCTGCGGCAGAGCACGGGTCATCTCTATGGGTGGTTGGGGAAATTTTCAGATTAAAAGAAAAAGTTGCTTGACACATCAATTGGGTCTTAGATTACATTATATGGAGCTAAAGTACAAGAACATCTACATTGTTGTCTTTTGGAAGTCAGAGTTTTCTGTATTAAAGCAGGTTGTTTGGGTTGGTTTGTGAAGACACATCTTCTCTACCAATACAGATGGGATAAAATGTCAGGTAAGAAATACCATTAAAAGAGGAGGTAAGTGAGTCAGAATTTCTGTTGCTATGTTGGTTGGCTTTGTGTCCCCCCTACTCTTTGCCCGCAGATGTGACATCTGGCTGGACCAAAAGCCTCTCCATTAAACAGAATGTGAATGACCGGTCTTCCTACAATGGTCATGAGTGTCTCTCACATTTTAAATTTCATTTCATATATATGTACACACACATATATTATATACGTGTGTATGTGTGTCTGTATACACACATGTATATCATACTTTTTTTTGTTCGAGAAAAATTAAAGTGAAAGAGAAGGTTGCATATCATTTTCATTCCCTGTGAAGGATTTCATTTTAAAAGAGATTTATTTTCAGATATTATTAGCAACTCTGAGCCCATATCACTTTGCACTCAATTCTCTTATATGTCTTATGACATTGTGTTGTAAATATTTGATTACATCTCTTTTTCTCTCCTCGAGAACTTGAGTCATACTAGACTCACATAAATCTCATTTCAAATTTAAGTGAATATTGTACTTGGTCAAAACGTTTATTTATTTATTGTTTCATACTGAGTTCTTTAATGTAGAGAAATAGCTTTAGGACTTGGACCTGCAACATTTGGTAATACTTCTATTTATAATACATTATTATAGCATTCTTGCTGATACTTAAAACCAGATAAAAGCAAGATTGGCCTTCTGAACTCAAGAACAACGTGAAGAATTGAAAGTAATATAGAGTTGCTTCGATACTGTGCACCTACTAATTACCACGCTATGCATTTCATCATTTATTTATTTTTCTTATCAATTCAGCTATTTGTGCAGCCCTCACAGCATTAGGAAGAGGGAACAAAGAAAGCAGAATTTCAAATGGATGCTTTTGTTATTTATAAAACAATTCATTAAAGCGTCAAGCTCTCATCACCGTGAGTGTGGAGATGATAGGAAAATTACACCTGTTTCCTCAACTGGTCATAGAATAAAGAAGTCACTCCTGTAGGGACCAGGGGAGTCAGTGCTGTGGCTCTGGTCTCTTCACCACCACACCCTCACCATCTGGCTGGTCTCAGCAAAGTTCTTCTGTGCTTGTTATTTCACTTCCACATGGAGATATAATCGTCAGATTCCAACCTGTTTCCTTATTAGGCTGCTAGATAGGACCAGCACTTATCTTTGGGTTCTGAGCACCTTAATGTAACCGTCAAAAGTTGACTGATGATTGAACTAATTAACTAATTAACGTTGAGAAACATGAGCATCTCCTTAACAAGCTCTGAGGAGGCTTGTTTAAAGCCCAAGGCAGCATCCACATCTGTCTCACCCCGAGAGCCTGGACCAGGAACTCCTCACTACCCTTTCCCCTAGCGACTACATAGATTCTTAATGTAAAATGGCTACACAGATACCTTCAATGTGCATGTTTGGTGCCTTTATTTACTCCCACATTCCCTATCCCTCTCACCATCCACGCCCACTCAAATGTTCAAAGCCCAGCCCACCTCAGCAATTGCTGCAAGGCCGAGCAAAAGACAGTTTATCCTTAGTGCTTGCTGCTGCTCACTAGTCTTTGTGGTGTGCTTTTTTTTGTTTTTCTATGAGGAACTCCATTGAAATGCTGCTCTCCCTTAGCTTTCTTCCCCCACAGACACCTTCTTTCATGGAAGTCACCCGCTGGTTACTGTGGCAACCGTGCTATATACAGCAGCAGATTGTTCTTTGTCGTTTCTTTCTGTGAGGTAGACATCACACATTCATTCGTCAAACACTTAAGGATCTGGTATGTGCTGGGATCCAATAATATGATGAAAAGTTCCAAGACACTAGGTACTGACCTTTGTGAGCCTTGGAATCCATTGGAAGAGTTTGGGCATAATAAGAAATGGGAGGCCCAAGACCCCAAAGACCCTAATTCACACCTAAAAGCAGAGATGGTAGAAACATGGGAAAGGAATGCAAGGGATGGAAAAGGGATATGGCTCTGGGTTGTGAGGAAAGAGCCCTGGAGCCCATCCCAGCACAGCCCTCCAGGACAGGTATGCTGCCTGGGAGGTGCAGTGTTTGTCGATGGGAAAAGTTGCTGTGAAAGGCTGTGGGCCCATCCTAGCAACTCTTTCTGGGGGACAAGTGACCCAAACAGGCTGCCACACAGTCCTTGGGCTCTCAGCAAATTTTGCATTTCTTTTTTTTTTGCAGAAAAGGGTTCTCCCTGAGCTAACATCTGATGCCAATATTCCTCTTGTTTTCTTCCTCAAAGCCTCAGTGCATGATTATATATCCTAGTTACAAGCTCTTATAGTGCTGTGACGTGGTTGCATGACCAGAAAGTGAACCTGGTCCACCTGAACCACTAGACCATCAGGGCTGGCTCGAATTTTGCACCTCTTGATGGCATCCATGAATCTTGTCATCTCATCACCACATGGATCAGCTACACCTCCTCACATCCCAATTAGATACTGCACTTCATTAGAACCCCTGAAATATGGACAAATATAACCTGTCAATCGTTCCACACATTTGTAAGCTTCATGTGATCACAAGACTCTTCTGAGAGGTTAGAGAGAATGAATTTAAACTAAATGTTATTAGAAGCCCAGTGGTAGACATTCAGGGACTCCTACTCTGGGATGAACTAAGACCCTTTAGTGCAGTCCAATCTGGGGACACAGGGAAGAGGACACTTCCATTATACAAATACAGTAGAATATGTTTCAACAGAAAGGAGACAGTATGCTAGCACAGCCAAGGTAGGTTTTAGCACCACTATACTCCTAAGAGGTGAGACTACATCTCTTGATCATATCTGCGTGGGCCACCATGGCCAACTTGTGAAGAAGACTGTTACACGAGAGGCTGACCCACCATCTTGGTACAACCATCCCCTTGTCTAACCATGGGCATATTTTTCTTCCCACTTCAGGGATATTTAAATTTCCAGGGCCTCTATATTTCATAAAAGTCATTGCTGGAATGTCATGCATCATAAAAAATAGTAAAGAGTTGGGAGTATGTAGGTAGGGCAGGAAAGGATAGAGAAAGAGCATGATGACTTTGGAGCTATATAAACATGATTTGGAATACTGACTTCACCACTAACTACCTATATGACTTTGGATAAGGTATTTCAGTGTTCTGGGCCTCAGTTTAAAAATCTTTTAAATGGGAGGGGGAATATTTACTATCATTAGGTCTTTTTTCCTAAAATCATCAAAACATGCTACATAGGTAGTTGCGTCCTTTGACTAGTTGGGATAGTGGGCTCTACTTATATGAGTTCTCCACACTTTTGGCTCCAATAAGAATAATAACACCTGATAATGTAAATTTTGTTTGGATTAGCTAGATGCATGCATTTTAGAAATAAAACTAGGCCCCCAAAATATGCTGTACATTGATCAAGTAAGAATGCTTTGTGAAATAAGGAATTATGACACCTGTTTTCAAACAGTCACCTTTATCAAGTCTGGGAAATTGAGACTGTTCTTTCTCAACCCCACACTCAAATGCTTGACAGTACCTTCTCTCCATCCCAGATTCGTTTTCTCTAGACTCTCGTGCTCTCTTAGATTCTGTTGTTCTACCTCCACTGCAAACCATTCTCCGTCTTGCTGCCATGAGGCTTACCTTCCAAAAAAGCAAAACTGATCATATCACTAACCTGATTACACTCTTCATTGGCCTTATTGTCATAAAGTCCAACCCTCTTGAATGGGCATGCAAGGCTCTTAACCTAGACTCTTTTTAGTATCATCCCCAATACATCCCATCATGGACCATGTGCTTCTAATGAAATAATTTCCAAATATATTTTCTTAGCAGCAGACTACTTCTTCAAAGGAAATCCAATTTAAAACCTGATATGAAAAATGAATGAAATGGGGCTGCTCCAGTTAAGCTCGAGGGTGGGGGCAAGGAGCCCTGACACTTGGTCTTCCATTTCCTTCCCCACCAGCCCCTGTACCAAGAGATGCTATGCAGCCCACTTTTAAACCACTGGCTAAGTCTGGACTTGCTGACTTGTGGCCATTTATCGAATAGTCCTCGTTCTCTCTTGCCTCATCTAGAAATCTTTTCTCCTTTCTCTTCCACATCATCCTTGTGAAGAATACCTCCTCATCCTTTAGTATGCAGTTCAGCATTAGTCCTTGTGCAAAGCCTTGGCTGACTACTCAAACAAATTCAAGGGTCTGTTTAATGTAATTGCTTGGGTATATTCTTATCTATTCCATAGACTGAGCTGCTGGAGACCAATGAAATGTATTATTTATCTTTGTGTCTGGACCATATTGGGTGCTTCATAAATATTTTGGAAACTAATAAAACAAAATTCATAATGTTACTTATTATTTTTCCTTTCCAAAACGTTAATTAATGCACAGGGCTCAGTCTAGATGCTAAGGATACCTGTCCATATGCGGACACGTATGTAATTAGAAATGAACGTATGACCCCTTTATATTCACAAATACATACTACATTCACTGAAATCGTTTTTGTGCATAAATATTTGGGTAACATCATGACAACTTTTTAAAGCATGCAATCTTCATATCATTTATTTTCTCTTCATACTCACCATGCTTGGTAAAGCCTTGCCTCCTGAAGCTAAATGTTTTATTCCTCTTCTATGTTTAGTCTATTCTTTGTTCCTGTGCAGTTGTGTTTAAAGGTTTGTAGGAACACAATGATTCTTTGATACAGGCTGAATTATCAGAGGAGCTCCAGCTGTAAATTGGGCAAATGGAGGAGAGTGACTTTGACTCCAGGGGCCACCAGTGACTCTTAAAGAACTGAACGCAGTGGATAGAGCATAGATCCTGGAACCGCAGTACCTGGAATTTAGACTTGATACAAAAGACATTTCATAATAGCAAATTTTGTTCATTAAGCTAAAGTACTTAAGGTGAACTCATGGTGGAGACCTCATTACAGGCTAATAAAGAAAGAAGCTCTTGTATTGATATTTTAAAATAAATGATGGGTTTATTTCTTTTGTCTTGATAATGATGCAGCCTTGCATTAGTTGATGGATTTTTCCCATGTCTTTTTTAGTGCCAAATGAAAATAATTCCAGAAAAGCACCTTATTAGTGTTATTAAAAAAAAAAATCTTTGACAGACTTTCAGAAGCAACTTTGTATCCTCCCATTCCTTTTTAGAAACACGAAATTAAATTACCTTTAGAGAGTCTATGTGAGGCTTTTTCCTTTTATGTATAACACCCTGTGTGCATTGAATGGAAGTGATTTCATGAAGGTCTGTTTGATGCAACAGTGTTATCATAATGTTTACTTGCATCACTTGTGCTATTCCCCGTACCTTATATACTTAAAGTATCTGCATATCCTTCTTCACATTGACAGTGAGGTAGTGAGGAAAGCATATAATACATCGTTTACAATATTTAAATGTCAAACACTTGTTCATCCAACTAGAGTCCAACTATATATAACTACTCCCATTAAATCTGTCTTACTTGTGCCTCTGTTGGAAATGTCAATTAAAGAAAGAATCTAATCTCATTACAAAAGCTCAGTGACAATGCTATGATATTCAAATTTATCTATCAGATTGCTTTTCCCCCACATTTTGATGTTTTAATTAAACCTTAGTGTGCCTTGGCAGAATTTTTACTGATGGAGACATCTCTAAAGCAGTCTCCCTTTTATTGCATGCTCATTATGACATTGTAAGAGCGTGAATACTAGTAGGTATTACTTCACCATCGGTTTGATACATTGAGAATTCACTTATTGTTGTCATTTTGTTCCAAGCAAGTGCGCACTATGGGAACAAGGTTGGTAGCCATTCGTACTAATAGATTTGAGTTTGTCTGTCTAAGTCATTACATTGTTGTGAAACGATCTTCAGTCTTGGGGAAATACTCTCATTGTGTGTTTAATTTCTGTTGGTGTTACTGAACTATCACTTGCGTAAGAAAGAGTCTTACATTTTTCTGTAGGGGGGAAAACCTTCTTTAATGATAACAAAAACAACACCTAAACAATTCCTAAGTCATTTAGCATAATAGAACCCAATACTTTTATCTTCAGTTTGTAAAAACTTTGGGGTATAAGAATTACCAACCACAGAGAATCTGAAAACAATTGAAACATGGGTGGATGAATTTGAAGGTTAGTGTTTGTTTTTAATAGAAATAGGCATTTCTATGCCATGTTTCTCTGCATACCTCTCTAATTGAAATAATCTTCGTATACTGGGAAATCTGAAAGCTTGAGAGCTAAGTCACTTTCTACAAGTCCTTTAATATTTACTTATCTAGAAATAGTTCAGCAGTTGTAATTTTGGAGAAGGTGGATTTGGGTAGTACCAGTTAAATCCTGATTTCACACATGCATTTGTTGCCTCAAAAACTAAACTATTTTGCTCAGAGTAAAAAGTTCTATATTTTCTATTACATATAATTTCCAGGAGTCTGGGTAGAATAGTTATCTTTTCTCTTCATTTCTTTTGTATTTTGATTTCTTTCATAATGTCAGTTTTCACTGGTTTCTACATGGATGTTCCAAAAGATGGTCTATTTTAAACTACATTTCTGTATATCCAGGGACACCATGCATAGGGGCAATAGATGTCTAATTTTTGAACTAAGTAGCTAAAGAAAATGTTGGCATTAATATTTGATACCATTGGACACTTTTGAAAAGAGGTCTTTACTTGCAGTCAGAAATGTAAGTGGAATCAGGGCTGGGGGACTTGTGTGTATAATTTTAGAGGCTTCTCCAAAACTCAAGCCTCAGAACAAAGTTCTCACTATGCACACATTTGTGAGGGATGTGAGGAGGGCCTGTTGATCCTACAAATAGATTCTCTTGCAAAGGTAGCCTGTTGCTTGATAGAGGACCAAACTTTAAATGTCTCCCGGATTTGAAGTATTTCCATTGTTTTGTCATCTCTGCACTTAATATCCTTTCATACTCTTGACACCTGAACTGACAGCCCTAACCTGTTATCACTTGGTAGGGCAGCTCCATGACATGAAATGTACAGCTAATTACAATGCAATTCACAGTGGCATATGACAGCAAGGATGCCATCAGAAGACCCATCCAAGCAAGAAGTTACTAGATGATTTAAGGGCTGCTTGCCAGGACAGCCACAATAAGAAAATGCTGTGTGTGTATGATATGCATAATACACACACACATACACACGTATACACACACAACACAAATATATTTGCACAGCATTTTTTTATTTGGTTCTTTAGCTTTTAGCAAAGACATATGGGTGAAAAAAGTGATCAATACACAAAATGAGTATTCGGCACACAGCTCTCAGAAGTGATCTATTTGTCAGGGGCTGGTTCTCTTAATCTGGCAGTCTTCTATTTTTAATATGTAAGTATTATTTAACTGTTATTCTCTCTGCCATGATTCCAAAACAAACCAATGAAAAGTGATGATGCAGGTCAAACCAATCATGTTGGCGTTAAGTAGAACAGAAATTATTTAACTTCACTCAAAACGATTACATGCAGATAGTTTATTCCTCATTCTTGGGTTTTGTTGGTCAAAAAAACGATGGAAATAGGACGAGTGATTGTGGTTGTGGAAGAGGTATTCATTCTCAAATATCTGGCATGGGAACATGGAAGGACAAAGCCCACACTGTATTTTGTAGCTTTACTCAATATTTTTTATCACAAGCACAAATTTATATTTCAAATCAGTTTTTTATGTTGTGGGCTCCATCCCACTGGCATGTAGTGTCTGTGTTAGATACTGCATAGAGAATAAACATGACATTATTTCACTAATTCAGTTAGCATGTGCTGAGAATCAGTAATATTTGAGGCATCGTGCAGTTGAGATGTCCCGTTCTGTAGGAGTGTGACATGTATGAATTATGTCCACCTATTCCATGACGGGGTTAAAAGGGAAAAGAAGTAGAATTATACCTCAAGCAGGTAAAATATCATCTCTTAAACACAGACACACCATGGGAAAGATGACAACTACTGCATTTCATTCCTGTTTTCCCTCATTTGCCCAGAATAATTTGCCAGAACTTCCGATGAGCTGAGAAATGTGATCCACATCTGTGTCATGTTGTCTAACTCCCTGCCAAATCATAAGGGCCAGAGAGTAATTCAAAGAATGAGATGTTCATTTTACGTGTTCAGTTAATGACAGTGGCAGACAAAATTGCAGGTATATAGCATTGAGGTTATATTTTAAAACTGAAAATAATTTCATTTTTGGAGTGTACAACTTTCCTTACCTAGTTATTACTTTCCCATTGGAAAAGTAACCCATCATTAAATTTTCATACAGGGAGGAAGGCGTTTGCCTGCAGTTATGCACAACTCATCATCACACTTTCTCATTACCATACATGTCTCCTCCAATTTGGGGTCTCATTTTCTTTACAAACACAGCTTGAAAAGCTTCCTCTTCGCCTATTTATTCAAGCAAATGATGACCTTTAGAGCCACGAGAAAGACTGTCACAAGCAAAAAGATATTTTTATTGATGGAAAGACCAGATTGTGCTTTAGCCCACAGCAATGCATTTATTCCCCTTTAATAATTATGGTTTATTACCTGTGTAAATAGTGCTGAAATGGTGCTGAGTACATACTGCTCAGAGGCCAAAGCCATCTAAAAACTGTCTTGAGTTATTGTAGTTTTCTATTGAATGCAAGGTAACTGAACCTATTTGGGTTTAATGTTCTATCTTGTGTTGGCTAGGCACGTCTGAGAAGGATTGATAGTCATTTTTTTATTGCTGTTGTTGTTGTTTTAATTTAGTACCTCTAATAACTTCCATTCCTAAGACACTGAATGCGCAAGACAGCCCCTTCCATCAGCAAGCTCATGATCTGTGCAACTAAATAATAAAACAGAAAAGGCTCTTTGATAAAGCAAGCACGCTTACAGTCAAGAAAAGTTAAAGTGCCATATGTTTGCCCCAGTCCTCTAATCGTTGTCCCTATGTAAAATTATAGCTCTGAAGCTTCCTTTTTCCATTGTGGAAACAGACTTAGAAGATAACTCTGTATAACACTGGTGTTGAGGAATGGATTCATAGCCATATGGTATACGTACATTTTATTTGCCATCTATGGTCTATAGTTACTTTTTACAGTATTCCCCATTCTGGAGTCCAATACATGTGATAATCAGATATATTAAAATGTGAGTTTTGGTGTTTAATATTCACTAGAGATAAAAGTGCAATTTAATTTATGTATGCTTGCTGCTCCCATTCCTCCAGGCTCTCTTTTCTCCTTTTCTCTAAAGAAACACTGAACAAATATCAAATGTATTTTGAAACAGCTAGAAAAACCTTTATTTTCTTTGTATAAATATGATGGTAAGATGTTCATTTTGTGAATATTTTCAGTATAACAAATAGACAAAATAATTCTGTTAAAAAAATAATCTGTGCAGTGGGATAAATTTATGCTCTCCACCCCCAGTGAATATGTTATTTTTATCCATGGTAGAATATGTGTGTGGTTTCAAGGCAGGCTATTAAAAGTTTTCTTAGGGTGGAAACTTCTGAGTTTGGGGTGGGTTTTTGAGCTGTAACACATGGCATGTTCTTTTTTTGTGATTTGGTCACAGTTGGCTGAAAGTCAATTACTTTGAATTTGGGCAACTTATGTTTGTAACACATCTAGACAGGGTGGATTTAAAGAATGAGTACAATATGCAGAATGTCTCTAAACATACCCACAGTTGAGCTCACTTTGGTATTTTAAATTTGTAGGAAATGAAGGGCAGAAATGATTATATATTTCCAACTCACATATCAGCAAATCTCTGAAAAATGTGAAGCACTTTCCATCTCTAAAATGATCTGCTAGTGTGAATGTCAATCCAAAAGGCTGTTCACATGGTGGGCTGGATGTATCTAAATATTATCCTGGACAAGGGCAGTCATGCTAGTTGGTGGCATTGGGAATAGAGTAGTAAAAGGTTGGGAGGATGTCAAGGATTGAGACCTTCTGTCTTTTTAGGGGCATGGGCAATAAATGAAGAAGAGAAAGCCAGTGAGACACAATGACTGACATTGCAATTTCTCACTAAAAATTGGCTAAAATAGTGAATGAGATAGTCAAACACTGGTTTAGTCCTCATTCATACCATTTGGATAATAGATCTATGAAAGGAATTGACTCTTTCTGGCTCCAATTTTGTCAGCCAAAATCTTTCAAACCTCCCTCTGGTGATACTAAGCTGGGCAGTGGGAGATCAGTTGGATGCTGTACTTTTATGTGCAAATAAAATGTGCTTTTATTTTTTAATGTATTTTGTTATCTGTGATTGACGTGGCTTCACCCAGCTGATGGCATGAAGAGGTAGGATTATTTAGTGCAGACCCCAGGGATGGTAGATTGAAGGTACTTTCTTCCTTCTGTTTTTAATGCTGCCCCTAACTTTCAGGTCTTGAAGGATACTGCTGAAGGAATAATAGAGAAGAGATGCTCACTTGATAGAGGGGTTTATTCTAACCCTATCAGCTGTCAAATTCACAACCTCTGAATTTAAGTGTGTTTTTATAAATGAGGTGTTTTTGAACTTATGAATCTGTCAGTTGTGTATGAACTCTCTCTCCTCTATGGTGACCTATTTAGTGCGATGAAATATATTTATAATCTTCATTAAATAAGTTGCCCATCACTATGCAAAGGGCCCCACTAGTCCCTGGCATATATCCTTCAGCTAGCCACTGTGGTCTGCTTAGGACAAACCAAGGATGCTTTGCCAATCCTTATTTACCCCATACCCCCCAATTTAAGCATCCTCCTACTGCCGCCTGTTTATCTGAATCCTACTTATGCTTCCAAATCCACCTGAAATTCTGCCCTCCTTGGAGCCTTTCCTATCACCCCAGTCCAGAGAGCCACCATTTATAGACCACCTGTTATCTCCAGGGCCTGTGCCAGGTCCTTGTATTTCCTGTAAGAAAGCTGGTGATGAGACAGTGACGAGCCGTGGATATTGATTCATGCTTTAGATTCTGCCTGTGTTCTGCTCCTTACCAACTGTGTGACCTAGGCAAGTTATTTAATTTCTCTGAGTCCTAGATTCGTCTTATGTAAAATGGGAATAATCAAAGTACAACCTTCTGTAACCCTTCAGCCTTGTTCTGAAGGTAAATAAAATGGCATCTATAACGGTTAGCTCAGTACACATGGTCAGCACCAAGCAAATGATTATCATTTCCAATCCTCATAGGGGTCCTGGAGGGTGGGTATCACTAATCTCTTTGGCAACTAGTCAGTGGAGGGACTGGAATTTAGATTCAAATTTGTTGGGCAATAAAATCCAAGTTCTTCTTTATTTCCCATATCTTAAGATCATCTAAGTTTCTAAAATACTGATTGGTAGCAAATTTAGCTTTATTATAAACTGTACTCTGGTGTAGTTTATGTATATGCCCTATATCCCAACTATGTTGTCAGTGATCTATGTAAGGACAGGCACACTTTCATAGCTTGGTAAAAGGGTCCCCCCAAGATGAGTTAATTGGTTGCTTAGTCATTAGACCATCAGTTGTGTTTGTGGGAATATTTTGTAATTGTTCATGTGGTTAATTGACATATAGAAATCATGTACCTAATTTACAAGTATGAAGGATATGCAGTACAACTTGGCTCATCTTCTTCCTAGAAAGAGGAAGGTTACTTCTTTCAATATTCTTTCTTTATTCAGCATCCTGAAGTTTGTTTGTCAAGATAAACAAAATTAACTTCAGATGATGGTGGCCACTTGTGTTTCCTTTTTTATTATAATATGCAGCATCCAGTTTTGATTTTGTATCAATGTCAGTAATTTAGCTATATCATATTCTGGCTACTAGGTTGAAGAATCACAGGAAAGAGGGTACAAGCAGGGAAAATTGGCCCATTTTGACAAAGGCTAAGTGTCTTTTAATTGCTCATGTTTCGAATTACAGTGAAGAAAACCTGTAATGGGTGCTATGGACAGAAAGCCCCTTTTAAGCAGTAAACATTGCTATGTCACAGATTTGAGATATTTGACTTAGTCCTTACAAAAGGGGCATTATACTATCCTATTTTACAATATTAGATTTAAAAGCATGAATGAATCTTTGAATGAAATGAAATAGAAACTTACAGGAAAAAAATCACCCTTAAGAAAAAAAAAACCTGGAAACAAAAAACTGATCGATTCCAAACATTAGGCAAGAGTACAAAAATACTACAGATTTGGTTTCATTACTCAGGTTATAATTTATATGCAGACATAGTACGCTGTGTATGATTTACTATTCAAAATGCAATCAAGTCATCTTTGTTTGATAGATTGGTATTTTGAGTTTTCATAACAAAAGCTTTTCTAGACACTATTGCATGACTCCCTTCCGACTTGGTATTTGAAACCAGATAATGGGTTATCTTATAAATACAACACAGACATCTCGCGTGTGCTCCCTGGGACCTTCATGGATCATAGGAAATGAAAGTTGTCTCCCAGACCAGGAGAGAATACTGAGGAAATACTGTTGGCTCTGGCATCTTGTAATGTTTACTTTCATTTACCTGAGTAGAGATTACCCTTCAAGCACTGTCAAGGACTTCTGAAATTGTTGAAATGCATTTTTGGATCATATTTCAAAGTGCCTCTGTGCAGAGATCATTACTCAGCATGTAAATTACCTAGGGATAGGGATAGAGGAAAATCCATTCCAAATACATGGGAAGGTCGTGTCCCTTATGAAATGAACACCCACAAGAGATAGAAGTAAAAAATCTGAATATGGCTTTTATTCTTCTTATTGTCACTGACTGACTATGATAGGTTTCAAATTTTTCAATTCCAAAGTTGGGAATAAATGCCTACTTTATAGATTATTATAGGGAAATATAAAAAGTAAAGTGTCTAACACAGTCCTTGGCACACAGCAAGCCCTCTGTAATTTCCGGTTGCCTTCCTGTCCCACGGAGAATCCATCACATGGGTCACCTATTACGGTTTCTGCACAAGAGCAAATACTACATCAGAAAGTAATAAATCAAAACACATGACTACTAGCCTTTAATGGATCTGCTTCAGTTCACATCTCGGCAAAATGTTTATTTCAAATTAATGTGTCCTGACATAAGGAGGGGGTGTTTTCAGCCAAAATATTTAATTTGCAGCTGTCTTGTGATTGATAAGTTGTCAGAGGGCCATGTGTAAACGATTGCTCTGGTGACAGGCTACCGAAGATAAAGGATTTAAAATGGGGTGTTAAATGTAAGACTGGTAGTCAACTTCTATATGCCCCTACCCTCACTCATTTGAATGCCATAGTCTCTCAAATTGTTGGCCAACGAAGGAACCCCATTGTATCTTTTCTTAATACCGGTAGTCACATATAGAGAACAGAAGGAAGGGACAATTGGTTGGAATTTAAACAAACACATGATAATTTAAGTTTTTGACTTTGTAAAATGGCAAAATTGGCCTAGCATATTTTGTGTCTACTAGCCAGCTCAGGCAATTCTGCTTAGTTTTTCTTTTTCTTTTATTTCTTTTTCTTTTTTTTATTTTTCTTTCTTTTCTTTTCTCTACTTTTTTTCTCTTTTCCTTTTCTCATCCTATATCATTGGAACAGGCTGACCACTAACTTAGCAAAGAGAAGATTTTAAAGAAAAATAGCAAATTTGGTGAATGTGTGCCCTAAAGAAATTAAGTCTTACATGAGTATCTGCTCTTAACTAACTCTTAACTGAGGAACTATTTCGTCTCATTTAACTTACCCTAATCAATCACCATTAGATAGGTATTAACATTCTGACTCTACAAAAGAAAAAAACGATGGCAGAAGTTAAACAATAAACTTGAGAAGTACACTCAAGGTCACAAAACTGGCGAGTGAGAGAAAGAGCCTTCAAACTTGAGCCTAAGCCTAAATATGGTGTGCTTTTACTCCTGCTGCCCTGACTGAACGAAATCATGTTTACTATGAAGATTGATCATTCAGTAATCACCTAAGATGAAATTTTCAGATTCATTCAAATAACCAATATTTCTAGGAAAGAAATAATTTCTTTGTTTCTACAGAATTATGTAGGCTTGAGAGCCTTGCTGATTTCATAGTATATTCAAGGACACTTGCCACTATTAGGACGGCTACAGATTCCCGAATCTGTTGGGAACTTTAATCACAGATTGCTTTCAGGGAGCTTGTGCAAATCTTGAAGACGAAAATAATTAAACACTCATTAAGATTCCATACTGAATGATTCAGGAGCAACTATTTCTATATAAATATTAATAATGTTTCATGAAATAACAGATGTTCATTTTTTACTTCTGTTTCTGGCATAGCTATTATTGGTCAAATAAGTAAACAAAAATGTATGTTTTTCCATTTACTTATTTACTAATTTTGGTCTCCTATTAATTCTTTTGTGTTTTATTTATCTGATGTCTTGTATTCAGAATTATGCAAATCCAATCACTGCTCTCAAAAATCACTGTGTAGGAGAAAATATATTGTTAGACTGGTGTATTTTCTAATGTACTATTTGCGGGACATGGTATGGTCTATATTTTACCAAGGTCATATTGGAATTTTTGCTTGAAAAGGTCATCTGTGGCCAAATGATAATCCCAATTTGAAAAATTAGGTTTCATACTTAGATACAATGACTCCCAAGGGTTGATGTCCATCTACAATCCCAATTCTCAATTTCATTTTAGTTCTCTGAAATGAATTCACCTTTCCTCTATTACCTCACTTTTATGTAGATAAGGCTGCTTTCTCTACTCTACAAGTGACAGACAAGAAAGCTTACTGTCCTGTGTCACCTGTTTTTAATAAAAATATGAGAACAGATTCCAACCTCATCACTGAATGTAAAAGAACCTTCTCTAATATCAGATATATGTGACTTTGTTATGCCATTAAAAAGAATTAGCCATATTCTTTAGAGTTGCATTGGAGTTACTGCATAATCCAAATTGTTTCAGCTATTTGTTCTCTTGGTAAAATGATGATTGGCTACAAACACAGCTTGGGGGTGAGACCACCTCTCACAAAGGTTAAAGCAAGAATGGACTACTTTCATATTCACATTCTCAACCTCTGAACACCTTTCATTTGGAAATGGGCTCTAGCCCTGTCACAGACTCGTCTTTAAATTAAAGTTATGCAGGCTCAGATTTGACCCTTAATACACATTCATTGTGGCCCTCACATCTCTTTATAACCTACAGACCTAAAACTCTAATAGCGACTGATCTTAAGCAGTAATATCCTTATATTTGCAGATAATCATATCTTCTTTCCATGTCCATAGTCTTAAATCTTACGGAAAAAAACCATCTTGATGTATCAAAATAAGGGATACACACACACAAACACACACACACACTGGTCTGCACAGAAACACAGACACCTAGAAGCTCTGAGTTGGAAGTATCCTTAAAAGTCTTTTGGTTCAAAGCCCCAGTTGTTTGATGCTTGATAACATACCAGCTAAGTGCTTGAACAGAACTAATTATGAGAAAACCCATTTAATCTAAGGATACTATTGTCTTATTTTAAAATTATTTTTTATTTAATGTTCTTTCTTGTGTTAGCCAGGAAAAAAATCTCTTTCTTTAGATTCTGCTCATTGGTCCCGGTTTACTCCTTTGAGGCAAAATATTGAAGACTGTTCTCATGCACCATCTGAGTCTTCTCTAGGTCAACCACACATAGTTCTGAGTGCAGGTCTTCTACTGATTCTATCCTTTGTGATCGACAGTCTCATTTGAAGGTGTTCCAGTCATGGCCCCTCAGAAAGTTTGATGGCCACTCTTACAGATGGCAGGTGGGAATGAGAAATATGCATAAAATTCCTGGAAGACAATTTGGATATATGTGGCAATACATTGTAAAATGTGCTTACCCTTTGATCCAAGAATTCCTCTCGCAGGAAGTTAGCATGAAGAAATATCGAGATGTACAAGATTCATACACAGTGATGTGCAACACAGCATTAATAAAAATAATAACAATGATGATGACAAAATCTTTGAAAAACCCAATTATCCAAACCTAATGAGTGAGTTAAATAATCAGAGGCTTCTGGCACCAAGTGGTAGACTGAGAATATATGTTCATTTCTTCTTTTTTCACAATAATTTATTAAAATATATTAGAATAAGTCTATAACAGTAAAGAGAACTATACAGGGATTGGAGTCTCTGAATAGGTGAGAGAGCTCAACAAATTTCTAGATGCCAGGGTTCAACCAAAAAAGTAGTAGGAGATATATATTATGAGATTTATTGCAAGGAAATGTCTTATATGACTATCGTGGCTCTCTAGGCAGGTGGGAAATCCACAGGCCGGGCTGTCAAGAAGGGCAGACTGGAAGTCTCAGGCATAGACTGAAGCTGCTGTCAACAGGTAAAACGTCTTCTTTCTCAAGGAAGCTTCAGCTCTGATCTTAGGGCTTTCAACTAATTGAATCAGGCTCACCCAGATTATCCAGGATAATCTCCCTTATTTAAAGTCAACTGATGGTGAATTTTTAATCTTCTCTACAGATACCTTCACAGCAACTGCTAGATTGGAGTTTGATTGAATAACTGGGAGCTGAAGCCTAGCCAAATTGATACATAAACCTGACTATCACAGTAGAAGACAGAAAATGGATGGAAGAATGTGTTCTGATAAATCAGAGAGGAGTCAGTCCCAGCATATATAATAAACTGTCGAGGCAACAGCAGAGTAGGGAGCTGAGCAGCCTGGCAGAACCCCAGGGATGGTTTTTGTACAGGACTGGGAAGTGAGGCAGAAAAGTGGATATTTTTGAAGGTCTTTTGATCTCCTCACACCTTTCTTCCTTGTGCTTTTGTATAAAAGTGCAACTAACTACACAGCTAACCTTTAAACCTGAGCAAAATATTGGAGAGTTTTTCACTAAGGAAGCAGAATTAACATCTGGGAAGAATTAGGACAGCCAATACGGATGTTGACAGATGAGGGTAAGGCCTGCCTCATTTGGTTCTTAGAAGAGGCCCCTAGCCTGACAGCAAGTTCAAGATCTGCTCACACTAAACCAAAACGTAATGAACAAGTGCAGTCCACAGACACACACACCCCTCTCAGGCAGACCCTCTATTTATTTCCATGTCCTTACATATAAATGGCCAATCAGAATCTTCTGACACTTGAGGGAAAATGCAGCATTTTAAAAAAAGAAAGACCACATAGAAAAACTGCCCCAGAAGAAACAGGAAATTCAAGAAACAGAAGACAACTTACAATAACTATAACTATTATATTTAGGGAGATTTGAAAAGGTAATACATTCATAAAACAAGAAAAAGATGTCATGAACAAGAGAAAGAGGGAAAAAAGATACCCTCAGAAATTAATGTGTGTATGTGTATAAAAAAAAGGAAAATATATTGCAAAAATGTGAAAGTCTAACAGTGGGAAAACGTGAGATAAAAATATTAGAGACATAAAAATCAACCCATGCACTTAAACATGTGACAATTAAAAGTGCCACCAAAAGAGAAGAAAGAATATAGCAGGAGAAACTAGAAAAGTGACAATGCAAGAAAATTTTTAGAGGTAAAGAGAGCCAAGACCCTTCCAATTAGGTTTCCACTGAGTGTTGAATAGAACAAATGAGATAACGCCAACAATTAGACATACCAGTGTGAGATTTCAGAAAACTAAAAATAAAGAAAATATCCTAAAAGTTTCCAGGTGAAGAGAAAACTTAAATAAAAGTACAACTAACCTCTGAAAGAGGTCTTGTCAGCAATAATGCATGCTTAAAGATAATGGTAAAATACCTTTAAACTAAAACTATAAGGGAAAATGGTTTTGAACACAGAATTCTACTAGCTAATAGATATCTTTGAATGGTAGGATGATGAGTGATTTCATTTGTTTTTGGAGTATTTTTATATTATACTCTGATATTCTCCAGAGACTGATATAATATTTTTTAAATATTTTGTTTTTGTTTTTTTTTAAGATTGACACCTGAGCTAACATCAGTTGCCAATCTTCTTTTTCTTTTTTTTTTCTCTTCTGCTTCTCCCCAAAGCCTCCCAGTACATAGTTGTACATGCTGGTTGTGGGTCCTGGTTGTGCTATGTGGGACACTGCCTCAGCATGGCCTGATGAGCAGTGCCATGTCTGCGCCCAGGATCCGAACCGGTGAAACCCTTGGCTGCCGGTGAAACCCTTGGCTGCCGAAGCAGAGTGCATGAACTTAACCACTTGGCCACAGGCCGGCCCCTGATATAATATGTTTTTATACTTTTTTTAAGAGTGATACATAGAAGCAAACACAAATACCATATATAGCCTACTCAGTGCTTAAAGTACCAGTTTATTGCATAACTTCTTTTAAACACTTTATTTCTGCTAAGCAGTGGACTAAGATTGCATTAGCTGTTTTGGTGACAATAGTTTTGCTGAATCTTATTGAACTTATTGACACTCTAGACTCCTAAACTATTTTTCATTTGTATGTACCTGACATATCTCCCTTACTTAGGACCTGAGCGTTTATTTCATATTTGTTTTTTTTGTAGTTATGTCCAAATTTTTACAATATTCGTTTTCAATTCTTTTTATTCAAACAGCCTATCATGGATGTTGTCAACATTTTTGTGGAGGCTGATTTTTATTTTAATATATGAAATCTAGATGAATAATTCTGTTATTCCTAAAGCTGAAAGAAACACCTTGAGTCCTTTGCTTGTCATCTTACTGTATCTGGGTCTGTGCAGGAGAGGAGGAAAATTGTTCCCTGTAAGGAAGAGGAGGGCTAATTCCCCCTGGCTCCAAAGGGACTGCTTATCGCACTGGAAAAGGTCATTTGCAAAATTGTTTCCTTTTGGCCTAAAATAGATGACACACTTCTCCCCGAGCGAATGATTCACTCTTATTTCATTGGGTTTAATCATTAGGCTAGATAATAACTTAATGAGTGTAAACTCCTTACTCATGTAAGGCAAGGACATTGGGACATTTGGGTCATATTTAGTTCACCAGAAGAAACAATTGACCTGGTTTCCACCTCCCGGAATGACGTGGTCACAATTTGAGGGTGATCGGTTTACTCACAGAGTTGTTTTGATCATCATAATAAGCAGAACAATTTTATTTTAGCTGATTTGGTGAGAAGAAACATGTTAGATAATAATCAACTATTTTAAATAGCTGAGTTGATCTATCCATCAAAATTACCATCTAACAAAAGTACTATACTTACCGAAGTCACAACTTTTCTATCATGACAACTGGCATGGTATATTATTAAAACCAGCCTTTCGCTTTGTTTTCATTTCATCTAAGACACTATGCGCAATGTGAGACAGGTGAAATGTTAATTACTGGTCTGAAGAAGTAGAGAATGACTAATGGAATAATGTGGTAGCTCATTGAGATTCTACATTATGTATAGACAAATCCTAATTATGGTATTTAAGAATAAAATTAGAAGAGGCTGGATTTTAAATAACTATTGGAAGTGGTTAAATATACATATTTAACTTGCCTTAGATTTTTTTTCCTGGGAGCAAAAATAAAATCCAAAGTTATAGAACTCACAAAGCTGACAGGAAAAGTCAGTCAAAATTTAATACTCAGAGCACTTTACTGGATACTGGGCATTTGGTGGAAATAAAAAGGACCCCCATGACCAAATTACTTATAATTTAATGAGGAAGACAAAGAATATGCAAGAATTAACTATAGGCAAGGAGAGGTGAAGGGAACAACGAAGAACATACACAACAGACGTAGGGGTAGAGGCTGGATCAAGGTGATAACTGGACTTCTTAGGCAGGTGGACAGAGAGAGGATGTGAAGAGGAAGATGATGAGAGGACCAGTAAGTATGGCTGTGCAATATCTATGGCGTTAAATATCTGGGTGAAGTCAGATAGAGGCAATATTGGTTGTTTGTTCCATTTTAGTTGTGGAGAAGAATCATAAGTGTAGAAGAGACCCTGAAAGAACACATAGTCCATTTCTCATGTCAAAAGCTATCTGTAGTCATCCTGGTAAGATAATGTAAGAGGAATCTGTTTATCTGCAGGGATTTTCCTACCTTTATTCATAGTCTTTGGAGCCTTTCAGACAAAACATTCTGGTGGTTCCATGTTCAGAATGGCCTTTTGGACAATATTTCCAAATAGTTCAGTTGGCAGTTTTTAAAAGAAATACTATCAATGAGTGTGCAAATCAATCAAATGAATAATATTAACCAATAACATCTTACTTTTAAAGTATAATGTGGAAACTATTGGGATATGATGAGGATCGTCCACTCTCTCTTGCTGATACCACCTTGGGCATCAGCACAGCTGTATCAAGCCTGCTGCACATTTCTCTGTTGAAAACCTACTGAACACATAACTTGCTTGTGTATACAGAAAAAGGAGACTTTGGAGGGTTCAGTCTTTTGATTTCAGTGAGTGTCCCAAAGAAATAAAACTAAGATCATTGGATTTAAATCTTGTTAAGGGGCTTTTAAATATCTCCCATGAAATACCAGGAGTACTCAAGTTCACAAGGCATATTAGCTGGACATGGAGCAGATGAAATGAAAGACGAAGTGAGTAAGAGACCTGAGCAAGTCGATTAAATTCTGTGGGCCTCAGTTTCCATAGCAGGAATGTTTTGTTTTGTTTTGTTTTTTGTGGGGTTTTTTTGAGGAAGGTTAGAGCTGAGCTAACATCTGCCACCAATCCTCCTCTTTTTTGCTGAGGAAGACTGGGCCTGAACTAACATTCATGCCCATCTTCCTCTACTTTATACATTGGATGTCTGCCACAGCATGGCTTGACAAGTGGTACTAGGTCCACACCTGGGATCCAAACCGTGCAAACTTAACCACTGTGCCAAGAGGCCGGTCCCAGCAGGAATGTTTTTAAACTATGAAAGTTAAGCACGAGGAGCTGTTATTGTTGTTATTTTCTGCTCTGTAACTTTGAGCTAGCCCATTCAATTCGTCTAAGATTTCTTTCTTTGTCTAACAAAATGATTAAATTATAGGGTCTCCAAGGCCCATTCTCTTCTAGATTTAAAATATTTATGTATATTGGACATACTTGCTTATATTAATCTTAAAATTAATTTCTACTACTGGGCATAAGCTCTGTTGCCAGGAACTTTCTGCTTCCAAATAGCAAACCATGTGTATCTATGAGATAGCTTCCACTCAAAGACTGACTTTTCTAAATGATCTATTGACATGGCATTGCTTATCGTTGATGCTTTTACTTAGTTTGCTTAGGATCTGTATTTAATAGATGACACTGAGAACTTTCAGTGTTAACCTGAGAAGCAGCTCTGCTCATCTGCATTTGTTCAGGTTGTGAGAAGAGCAACCAACCTACAATTTTCTGGTGCATCCTAATTAAAAATGGAGAATGAAAATAATGTTATGCTCTCATCAGAGGCACTTAGCCTGATTGAGTGCTTGCTTTTTGTTCAGCATAAAATTGCTGGAAATATTTTCATACATTTAAAGTGGG
Source organism: Equus quagga (assembly GCF_021613505.1). Taxonomy (NCBI): domain Eukaryota; kingdom Metazoa; phylum Chordata; class Mammalia; order Perissodactyla; family Equidae; genus Equus; species Equus quagga. The sequence goes on along the minus strand of NC_060272.1, from coordinate 16,213,764 downwards.
GATAACAAAGAAAATGCAGCAAATTCATAGGCATCAATGTTACCACTACTTCCTGACAAGTGCTCTATTGTGTTCTGTTTGCTGGATTTGTTGCCATTACTTTCTTCACTTTGGGGACACTTAACAAAGGATGCTAGATATCTTCTGTACAAAAGAACTTGGTTTAAACATGTTGGTATTAGTCCTTGCCCTCTAAGTAGTTCTAAGTAGGCACTTCTAATTAACCCCAAATATATCAGGTGACTCCACAACCTGTCCCAAACCAAAAAAGCCCAGGGGGTTGCAATATCAGCAGACAGAAAGCCTTGTTTCTGGTCAACTTTACACAGATTAGATGGGATTCTGCACCTGACATTCCTACAGTGTCTGCTCTCTGTCTCCAGAATAACTCTCAACCTAGAAGTCTTTTGTTTCTCCATACTCAATCTGGATCTAGTCTAAATAGTTTATGGGAATCATTTTCAAGCTAGACTGCCCTAAACTGCTTACCTAGGACAAACTTCAGTAGTTAGATCAATCAAACTGGTGTGGATGCCTCAAGTGGAGAGATAATTATAGATTAATAAGTTATAATTTGATGAGGACTGAGGAGCAAAGACCAGAAATTAAGATTGTTGCATCCACGTAGAAAGCAATATGTACAAAATTCTATATTGGAATTAAGATGTTGCTTTTGAGTTGAGTACTCTAGGGCCTGGGCTGAAGAGCAGGCAGAGGAAGAAATCAGATCCAGAGCACCTGAAGAGTCAGCCTCATGGGGCCTAGCAGAGAAGAAGCCAGGTATGAGGGAGCAGGATGAAAACTATGAAAACTGAGACACCAGACACTAGAAGAGTCAGAGCACTAGAAGAGAGAGAAATTCCCCCAAGTTCCTAAATGCCTAAACCTGCAACTAAGCTTTATAGGCAACCTGAAGTCTCTATCAGGGATGGGAATGGAACCTTTAAGGGTCCAAGTTGCTTGGGATCCCTGGGGGTGCTATCTGGCCTCTTTTCAGAAACTGTCTAAGCAGTGATTTTGTTAAAAAAAAAATTCTATTTGTACATTTTGAAAAATAGGCTTTATTTTTAGAGCAATTTTAGGTTCACAGCAAAATTGGGTAGAAAGTACAGAGATTTCCCATATATACCTTGTCCCCATACACATATAGCCTCCTCCACTATCAACATCCCCCACCAGTGTGGTACATTCATTACAATTGATGAACCTATATTGACATGTCATTATTAACCAAAATCCATAGCTTATGTTAGGATTCACTCTTGACGTTGTGCATTCCATAAGTCTGGACAAATGTATAATACCATGTATCCACCATTATTGTGTCATGGAGAATATCGTTTCACCAAATCCTCTGTGCTCTGCCTGTTCATCCCTCTGTTCCCTCTAACTTCTTAGGATTTTTTAAATTGCATATAAACCAATGTAAAAATAACTTTTAGAAGGGTAAAAGCAGCCAAAATAATGATTCAGTTTAACTCTTCTGTCAATGTGATTTTTACTCAAATTATTCCAGGTGATATCTTTCATGGAATACTGTGCATTTTAGCATATTTTCTTTCCTGAGAGTGTTTGAAATCAGCAATTACATCAGGGTGCTGCAAAGACACTGGAACTGACTGAGCCATCCTGGCCTCTCAACGTTCCTCCCTCGCACCCAGATGTTGATGGCCCTTCTATGCGCCCACGTGTGAAACTCAAAGGTGGGTGGCTTCCAGCTAAGGCCTCACATTCCTCTCCATGACTTGCATCTTCAGAGAGTTACTTTGTGCAGTTTCCCCAAAGCAAGCCCTTGCCTGAAGTGCTGGAGAAACCTAACAGGTGGGCAGAAAAGCATACTCTCCCGTCACTCCCGACCGATGAGGAGCTGCTTTCTGCTCGGCAGTCTGCTCGTGTTCCAGCGAATCACTCAAGCGTCTGTCCAGCCGCTCTGCTGGTGCTCTGCACACCTGCACAGGTGACGGTGGTCTCATCGAATCTCCAGCTGTAGGTCCCATCATTAAACTCTTGCATATTTCACCCAAAGGAAGATGACAGTGACAGACACTTCTCCCTGGCGCTCACCCTCTTTCCCTCCTAGATATGGCTAGTTCTCTACTTTCAGTACAAGAGTTTGCCAAGTCCAGGCTCATCTAGGAATATTTTCTTTCAGAATAATCCACTGTTTCTTTTCCCTGTGGCACTTCTCACAAAATATAATCTTGAGTTGCCTTTTTTACTCTTTACAAAAAAAGAAACTTACTTCTTTTAGTACATCTGTCCCCACAGAGCAGAAAGGGAATGAGCATGCTTCTCTTCTCCCAGGATCACACCCCCAGAAAATGAGCAGGCAGTTCCTGGAAGCTGTGTTTGGGGTCATGTGTTACACCTGGAGATGCACTGAGGCACAGGCAGAGCTGTTAGTAGCCTGGGTCTCCGAACAAAAAAGCATGCAAAACATCTCAGAAAGCTAAAACATCACTGGAAATGTAACAGTAAGGAAAAATCTTATATTGACCAGGGAGAGCACTGTGTAGGTTAAGAAGTACAGGTGATGAGTTAAATGGGGTGATATTGAGGTCCCCAAGAGGAAGGCTTTGGTAACAACTAAGGGTCAAGTAAATTTGTTCTCAAGACAGGGAATCCATTTAATTGCAGAGCTTTTGTTTTGCTAAGCAGAAGGAGGCACCTATGCCTTTGGGACCAGAGCTGAATTTCTCAGGACAAGGAAGGTAGGGCTGACCACTGTCCCCAAGAACCCATCATTGACTTCTATCCCCTGTGCAACATTCTGCCTCTCCCACAAATAAGTTTAAAAGTATTTGAAGACTGTTAATTTAGAGGAACTAGTAGTTTAGAGGAGTGGCAAATTATTAACCTGCTCAGAATGCTTACAAGACAGTATTTCTGTCTGCACCAACAGATAATCTTTCTTCTCATTCCAACCCTTGGCACTTTTGAGCAGAGGAGAGATGTTGAAAACTTTGCTGAATAGCAGTTCACAAACTTGGGTTTGCATTAGAATCACTTAAGTAGCTTAAAAAAAAAGATTCCTGAGCTCTACTTCAGTTCTACTGTATTAGTATCTCTACGGTGGGACCCACGATTCTGCATTTCTCAAACCTCCCATGACATTGTGATGCATCCAGCTAGCCTAAGCCAAGAGCTGACACCCGAGAACTGTTGCACCAGACTGTGGTGGTGGTGATGTGGGCTCAGTGAACCGAGGAGTTGAAAGAAAGATTTCTTGGACTCTCAAGGTCTGGCAGTAGTGCTCTTTTATTTAGAGTATAGTGTGGAATAGCATGGGGACAGGACCCATGGACAGGAAGAGCTGCTGCAAACATGGGTTGAGGGCAGGGCTAAATTTAAGGCATAGGTATGTGAGTTATCTCTTTACAAGACAAAGAAAAGAATATGTAAAAATGTCATTAAAATGGTATCAGTGCAGGTGGGGTCTGGTTATTGGGTGGTCCTATAACTTTAGATAAGAATCAGATCAGATTAAGTCAGGATGTCCTATGCTTCCCAGAGGAAGTTGGTGGTGGGGGGAGTCAGCTACATGAGGTTACCAGACAAGCACAATAAACAAGACTCCTTGCCTTCCCCATTAAGGGTTTCTAGAGATAAGGTCATCCCTCCTTCCTCCTGGTGCAGAGAGGGAGACACCCCCACAAATGGAGACTTCCTTCACAAATGCTAATGTCTCTCATCAAAGGGCAAGCAAATTCCACTCCTCAGAGCCTCCTTCCTGTCTGCAGTTTTTAAAAGTAACCAGCCTAAAATAATCTTCGTCAGTGGTTCATGTTGGCCATGCCTCCTTCTGGCTTCTACGCACATGTACTGGGAGCCAGACACACTGGAAGTTTTCTCCTCTGCACCCTGTATGCTTGGCTCATGTAGAGATGTCCTGACAATCCTAGGGCTCCTGTACATATAGGAAGAATGTAGGATCCAGGATTTGTTTATTTCACTCTCCTTTCTCTATAGAGAACCAAGCTAAACGTGTGGGGAAAAACAAAGTCCTCTGAATGAAATGTCCTCTGAATGGAAAGAAGTTAGTAATGAACCATCTCAGGCCCTCTATTGACCATTAACGATCTAGATGAAGAACTGGAGTTAGTGAGGTTTGCTGATGGCATAATCAGCGTCAGTCAATAAAAGTTGCAAAGGAGTGAAGGCATCCAAATGGGCTTTAAAGTTAGGAAATCTAATGAAATAACTCCTGGGGATATTGGATTTGTGAACCTTTCAGCCAGCCTGCAGAAAAACACTAAGTGCTGGTGTCATGAGTTCAAGAAAACAGAGGCCAGAAATCACTCCGACACTCTTATTTACGTGTTCGCTACTTTGCAGTGTGTTTGTGGAAAATGAATAAACATTGCACTTAGAAGCCACTTTACTTTTTTTCCCATAATTATCTGAACACAGCTAATGACTTTGATTAGGTTTCTGAAAAACAAGAGACGATATGAAAGTCTGGACCTCGTATTTATAGCATATAACATGGATTTTTCAATAATAGTATTCCGACTCTCCAAGGCATGGACAGTCCAGTTTGAGAAGGCACCAGTCTCTTTCTCTGGCCTCTGTCAGGCTAATTATCTCACTGAGGAAAGTCAAAAAAGTATTGATACATGACATCAACAATATTCAATTTTCTTAGCACATCCTTCACTTCTTTTCTCATCACCAATAGTACTATCCTCTCTTTCCTTTCTCATATGGCTCCTGCCCTCTCCAAACACATAGGTCAGGCTTTTATTTAACTAAGCAGCCCTCATATACAGCCCAGCACCTGGTTCTCTCTGGAGAGACGTTGATCCCCAGGGGAAGAATAGCTCAGTGATGAGGGACCCAAGGATCCTGGCCAGACCACACCAACTGAGCTAGAGGAATGTGATTGTTCTCTTCAGCTAGTCTGGGGAGCAGTTTTCCAGCACAACAGATTATGGGAGGAGATGCAAAATGATAAGCCTATCAATGAGGGACAAGGGCATGGAAAGACAATGTTACAAAGTAGATGCTGTTCAGTTGTTTATAGGCTAGAAGAAAGGATAGGAGAAAAAAATGTTTGGATACCCCTCTCCCACCCTGTTCCTAAACACCATCTCTTCACCCTTTCCCAGTGTGTCGCCCTCTTACATTCTTTCGCACACTCACACAATCATACATGCACGTGACTACAATTTCTTTCAGTGTGGGAATTGTGTCTTATTCATCTTTGTGTCCCTGGAACCTTTCCCAATGGTGAGTACTATGGACTCAATGTTTGTGCTCCCCCCAAATTCCTATGTTGAAGCCTTAATCTCCAATGTAATGGTTTTTTGAAGGTGGGGCCTTTAGGAGGTAATTAGGTCATGAGGGTAGAACCCTCAAGAATGGGATTTATAAGAATAAACAGGAGGGAGATGATTCCATGTAAGGATACAGTAAGAAAGTGCTGTCTATAAACCAAAAAGAGGGTCCTTACCGTGAACCTGACCATACCAGCACCCTGATCTTGGACTTCTAGCCTCCAGAACTGTGAGAAATAAATGTTTGTTGCTTAAGCTACCCAGTCTATGGTACTTTGTGGCAGCAGCCTGAGCTCAAACTGTAAGCAATCAATAAACGTCAAATAGATAACTCAAGGTGAAGCATTTTAAGATACTATTTAATTTTCATATCTACATGAAGTGGTAAATTGAAATAGGATATTCTATCTTCCTTATTATAATTACCAATTTGTACCTTGGAGAAGATGTAAAGAAAATAAATTATACTTCAAACAAGGACCCTGAGTGGCACAGCTGTATCTGAACCTAAGTCTGCAGTCTCCATCCTTAATTGCCGCTCTATGCTGCTTCTCAATCACTTGGAGAGGTCAGGTAGGTATAGTAGCTGAAACAATTCTGGTGCATAGTAAATAATCACTTGGTGGTGTTAATTACTATTGCAATGACTATTGTTCTAATTTGCCTGCTATATATAATTAGCCTACTAATTGTACAATTCAAGATTTTGAAAATGGCGCAAAAGATAGCCAAAGGAAATATGATAAAGGACTAAGCTGTGTCATCTAACAATAAATGTAGATATTAAAACATCGGGCAGGTCCCAGCCTGAACTGGTCAACTCCTTGAGGGGCCTGACTTAGCAGAGTTCTGCCTGAAGGCAGCTGGCTCTGGGTCACCCCTGATCCCCACACCCACCAGCGAGGCTTCCTGAGCACAGCCAGCCAAGAGCTGACTGTTTCAGGTCCCAGAGACTAAAGTGATAAAACTGGGCTGTATCAGGCCTTGGCCTTTCTCAGGTCAATGTAACAATGGGGATTCTCTCTGCAAATAAATACACAGATAGGCAGATAACTCATTCTTTCATATACAATTCAACAAATGTTTATTAAATGTTTATTAAGCACCAGGCATAGTCCAACCTCCAGCCTCTTGCCTTGAAGAGAAGAAGGCTGACCCCACTGTGGTGGGCCCCATATCATACTTCCACCTCCTAGCAGCTGCTGCCTCCCAGGCAAGTACCCCTCTCAAATCCAAGCTGATACCCCTAATGAGGCACAGGAAGTTCTCCGTGTGCAGAGAAATGCTTCTCCGGTAATGGTGAGGACCTCATGGAGAATTCTGGATGGAAGCTGAATCTAGCTCCGTGCTGGGAAACTAGGCCTAAACGAACTGTCCCTCGGGAGCTATCTCAGAGTGAATTGAGCCAGTGTGGATGGACCACACTGGTATCAGAATAGCACTTTTCTCTCAGATTTCTCAATGATTCAATACCTTGACTGGTCTTTTGCTGGCCTCACCAACAAAAATTACCATTTGTCCTAAGTCTGTCGTACATCTGACATGCCTTGTGTGTAACCAGCCCAGATCAAAGGGAAGTGAGTGACCTGTGTTCCATACTCAGTTTTGGCATCTTTCTTAGACCTTTATCTGCACTGGCCAGTAACCATAGCCTCACCTGTCTCCCAAATGTTGATCACACCTCAGCCTATAGTTCCTAATAGCCCAAGCTAAATGACCCACTCTCCCAACTTCTCAGAGCCTGGCCAGCCAGGACACCGAACCCTCATCTAATTACGTAGTAAAAATAAAGTAAGCAAGCACTCTAATGATACATAATGCATGAATTCTGAAATATATGTATAATTTATTAATAAAGTAATATGTGGTAATAAAACAAGAAAAAATAAATAGACATTTTATGTTGAGATGAATAATTTTCTATGTGGGAAACATATAAATTTATTAAGTAATTCTCTATATGAAAGTAGAATATGAGCACTTATGACAAGATGGTCCTCATCTTTGCTTGTCTTCTTTCTCTCTGACTTTTGTCACCTCATGTCCTCCTATGAACGTCTTAGTTTCTACTTTGCACACATATTTTTTTTTCTCCTAACATCTAAGGATGTCTCCTTATTAAGCTACCATCCAAAGCATCAATTAAGCATCTGCATATCCATAGGACGTTTCCAGGGGCTGCCTTCCCACTATTTTCTATTTATGTATCATTGCACATCTCATTCCAGACTTTCCATGTGTTTCCAAATATATTTTGTGCCACACTCTCCCTGTGGGTCATTCTTTATGGTTTCTTGTTTATTTATATCCATACCTTGTGATTTTATAATCCAGATTGTGATCAACCTGAATTGTTTTATCATCTCTGGTATATCCTATATAAAGAGTGACATTGAATATAATTGCAATAGATTGAGTAGATCACTTAGTATTCTATGTGTGAAGTTAGGATTTCTTATGATTCTCTGCCCCAGTAGAATAATGTATGAATTGTGTAGAACTCCAGTTTTCTGGGATAAGAGATGCTTCACTCTAATATGGCATATTTGTCCAAAGGTACATAATCCAGGAGTGGTCTGATTTCATTTCTTATCTATTGCATTAACCAGTCCTGATTTTTCTTCGCTTCACTCAGTGACCTATAGATTAGGAATTGTGTAAGGACTGCCTAGATTCATGAAAAATGGCTAAATTGAACTGAATTGAACTAAGGTCAATAGTAGAGATAATTATATGAGTTTTAGGGCCTGGACACTAATGAACACTGAGAGATACAGATTCACCTTTCTTCACACCAGTATCTCTGTAGATACTTCCTAATGTGACAGTCTTGTAAGAACTTAGAATACCAGTAAGGCAGGTAACAGATGGATTGGGCATCATTTGATGATTTGGAGCTATGGAATTTTGAGTTTCACAGTGTTAGACTCTGTTAGATAGGAATTCTATGTAATGAACTCAATGAGATATTAGCTCACTTAAGCAAAAGCATACAGTCTCTTATTCTAGGGTGAGGGTTGAGGGGTGGTGTGTGGCCAGACAGTGAGAGAATGAATTAGCTACCAGGACTGCACCTTAATGCTTTGGGAGGGTCAAATAGCCATTTTTCCAGAGGAAGAAGTGTTGGCTTACTATCCACATCAGTCAAGGTGACTCCATTTCATATGTTGATAGACAACTGTTAGATAGCGTCCAAATGTCCCCCCCAGTTTCCTGACACTTTTTAGCCAATAAAGGCTTTCCAAGAATCTGATGCAAACTCTGATTCTAGGACATCCTCTCCCTCCCAAACCTCCAGGGCATTTGAAGGATTCAGTAGGTGTGATTCGATTCTTCCATTCAAACAATACAATGGAAATGTAAGTGATTCTAAAGGGAGAAAAGAACAGAAATAGAAACCAAGGCCTGTGCAAACTGAATCAAATGAGATTTTTAAAAACAGTAAAGCTTCAAAGCTTATTTTCAGAAGAAATGGTCTTCAAAATGACTCCTACCGAATAACATAAAATGAAAATCCATTTGAAGATATAAAAAGGATGCAGCAGCTTTCCTTGTTTGGTACCACAACTTTACTATTGTGAAATGTCATCTTTTTCTGTGCTAAATTTTCTTGGCCTTTTTTTTGGTGTGATACTAATGGGATATTTTCAAAATTCCACATCTGTCCCAAGCTACAGAGAAGCATTTATAACCATAATCTTGTAAGCCTGCTTGTTATAGGAGTTTTAAATATGGACTCTAAATATTCTACATCTTTCATAACCATTGATCGCCATTGATCAACTAGAACTAAACTGCTTTTGAGTCTCTTTGGATCCCCTGCATAAAAACATATTGAGGGGCTGTTTTAAATGTCCATTAGATCTTAACATTTCTCTTTGGAGCCATTACCACTTATCATATGACTGTAAATATAGATTCAGGGATATTTAAAACACACATAATTTACCTGGCAAGGCTCAATGGCTCCAAAAGATACATTAGAGCCCGTTTATAACTCCTCTCCAAAAATAGATCCTGAACACCTCCCGTATATGAATCTTATCTTATACCAAGGGAGGGGATTATGCTCTTGAGTAATTTATCCAATGTTTTAAATAAAATATATTCTTCAAGGCATGTGTGTTCAAAAATTTTGCTACTATTTGTGAAAGTCTGTAGCTTTGAGTGATGCTTTGGTAGAAGCAGCCAGCCGTGGTTTTACTGAAAGCACTTTTTTTATAGATCCTCAAAAGAAAAATGAATACTCTCTACTTTTAGAGTAAAAAATATTAGATTTTCCATTTTTATTAGTATTTATTATTTTGAAGTTAATATACATAGATGGTTAAAGTAAATATTTTAGAAGACCTGATGATGGAAAATAAATGATTAATGGAACAGAGCACAGAACAGAGAAACCTCCTTCATGTGTATGGAAACTTGGTATGACATGGGTAGCATATAAGCCAATGGGAGAAGAATGGGTGAATCTAGAAGTGATGCTTGGATAATTGGTTATCCACAAGGACAAAATTAGACCCTTACCTTACAGTAGGCCCCAGATAGCTTCCATGAGGTTAAAGAATTATATGTAAAAATGAAACAAAATTTTTGGAGGAAAATATCAGAGAATATTTTATGACCTCTGGGTAGGGAGAGATTTCTTAAGATAGAAAACCCCACAAACTTTCAAGGAAAACATGGATAAATTAGGGCTATATTAAAGCGCATAACTTCTCTATAAAAATATATCACATACCAGGTGGAAAGACAATCTAAAAAAAGATATGTGTAATGTATATTTCAACAGAAGATTAGTATCTTGAGTGTACAGAGAACTTCCATATATTGCCAAGGAAAAACAAATCACAGAATTGAAAAGTGGGCAAAGCGTAGGAGGAGGATATTCACAAAAGAGGAAACCCAAATGTCCAATAAACATAAAAAGATGCTCTCCCATACTAATGGCCAGGGGAAGGCAGAATAAAGCAAAGCAATGCTATTTTACCTCAGCAAGTAAGCAAAATTAAAATGTCTGAGAATGCCGAGAGTTGGAAAGGTTGTGAAGCCACAGGAACACTCATGTGTTGCTGGTAGGAATTTTCATTGGCATCGCTACTGTACATGTATTAATTTGGTAAGATGTAATAACACTGAGGGTGTACATTCCTTCCTCTCTAGCAACTCACTGCTAGGTACGTAGCCTAAAACAACCTTGTTCATGTGTATCAATACACAAGTAGATCTATAAGGATATTCATGATTGCTTATAATAGTGAAGATTTGGAAACAGCACAACTGTCCATTAATGGAAGGATTAATAAATAAGAGTAGTCACAAAATGCAAATAGCATTTTGCAAAATATACTAAATAGCAAAACCGAACAAACATCCTGAATGGAGCAGAGCTACATGTATCAACGTGAATAAATCTCAAAGAAATAATATTGAAGGAAAAATTGGCAAACTGGTAATTTAAAGTTTAAAAAATGCAAAATAATACTATGTATGCTATGGATTTATACATATGAAGGGAAAAACAAAACATTCAAGGAAATAAAACACCATCCTCAAGCTAGTCTTTAACTCTGGGGAGTGAGGGTAGATGATGGTGAGAGAGGTACATTGGGTCTTCCAATTGTATTTTACTTCTTTTTTAATTAAAAAAAATTAACATTTTTTAAATTAGAAAAATCTGGAGCAAACAAGGGAAAATACTAAATTTGATAAAGCTAGGTGTACTTATATGTTTATTATGTTATTATCTATTCTTTTTTATTTTGAATTCTTGAAATATTTCTAATTTAAAATTTAAAAAAACACATAATAGTTCCCTTCCTATCTCCTTTCCATTCCTTGTACCCCTCCCCAGAGGCAACCATTCTTGACTATCTTTAGGTGTCTTTTCCAGCAGTTACTGCTCTATCTCTAGTTATGGTCAAAATCCTACTAATTGAAGCATTATCTATTTCCCATGATAAAAGTTAATGATTGTACTCACTTATACCACTTCCTGCCTTCCATTCTTAATTTTGAAACATGGTTATATCAAGACGTTTTTGGTTGGTTCGTATTGAGTTTTAAGAAACATGCTACACGTAAATCTTCATTTCTTGTTCCATCAATTACAGGCTGTGTTTCTTGCTCCTCTAATTTCTAAGGTGGTTCCTCTTACTGCTCTCCTCCCCTTCCACCTCTGAGACTTTTTCTTTTGTGCTTTTACATTATTCAGATTGATAACATCTGAGTTCTGTTCCATAATCATAATTAAATCTTCTACTCTTTGTCTCTGAGCTAATTCTGAGAAAAAAATCAATAAGGAATATTTATATTATTGTGATTATTTAGTGTGGTTTTAAAATCGATCCAAACAGTGAATCATGGTTTTATTTTTCTCATATTGCTTTTTGCTTTTCCTGGAAATTTTAATTGCCTTTATTTCTTGAGTTAGCTACCATTATTATTTCCTTGAATTGTTCAAACATCCCATAATATCAAGCATTCCATGTGAGGGACTGATATAATTAGGAAAGATTTTTTTTTTAAGTAGAAATGAATCTGGACAGATGACTAGAAGAGCCTATTAGCTAGGAGAAAGGAACTACTTGAAATTCTAACCCATCATTGTTAAATAGCATGTTAAATGAATTTTTGAATCTTTGGCTTTAGATTAAACTGGGGTTGAAATCTTTCTGGAAGAAATAGCAACAAACAGCACCACATAAATTCTGTCTCTAGCAATAAGCAAGAGGGTGTACTTGATCCAGACTCACCACCAGTCCTCCTATGATGTGTCACTGAGTAGCTAATTTCAACTTTCTAATATCTTAATTAACGCAAAATGCTGGCAGTGCTATCTATCTGTTTGTCTACGTGTATTAGTTTTGTGTTGCCACATTACAAATTACCACAAATTTAGTTCGTAGCTCTGTAGGTCAGAAGTCTGGTGAACCTAGATGGGTTCTCTATTTAGAGTCTCACAAGACCAAAATCAAAGTGTTAGCTAGGCTGGGTTGTTGTCTAGAGGCTTTGAGAAAGAATCTGCTTCCAAGTTCATTTACATGGTCAACAGAATTCTGTTCCTAGTAGTTTTAGGAATAAAGTCCCATTGCTGGTTGTCAGCCAGGAGTTGCTCTCTGCTCTTGGTGGCCACCTGCATTTCTGCTCATGTGGCTCACTCATCTTCAAACTTCAAATCTCTGACTTCTGTTATCAGCTGAAGAAAGCTCTCTGCTTTGATTGAAGAGCTTCTGTGATTACTTCAAGCCACCTGGGGCTTTAATTACCTCTGCAAAATCCCTTCAAAACAGCACCCAGATTAGTGCTTGATTGAATAACCTGGGTAGGAGCATCTTTAGAATTCTGCCCACAACTCTATCTATCACCTTCCTTCCTTCTTCCTATTTGTCTATTTACCTATCTACTCTATCATCTCTCTGTCTATCATCTATATAGACATCCATCTATCTAAATATATGCCTATCTCTATGCCATTTAATATCTTCTCTCATTCCAGAAAGGACACAAGGTGATTTTCAGACTTTTAAAAGACAGCATACAGTAAAAGTAAAGTGAAAAAGAAAAGAAAAACTTGGGTAGAGACAGCAGATGCTCTTACCCCTCCATTAGTGTGGATAAGTGGGCCAAGTAGAAAGGCAAATGTTAGCCGCAGAAGCAGTGAGCTAACAGCAGACGGTAATGGAAGAACACCTGGTGTCACTTCCCTCCATCCAGGTGGGCCTGACGTTCGGGTCCAGCAGCAAATCCAAAGTCTGAACTGTGAGGCTCTGGTGGGAAATTACACAGATGTTGGGCAGCACAAGAATATCTAGGCCTTTGTGTGGGGGATGTCAGTAAATATCCAGGAGTAATTTGTGAACAGTGTACATCACTCAATTTTTGAACCCCTAACTCTGAAAAAACATGTAGTCAAGGAAGAGAAAGTAAGTATAGTTTCATAGAGTAGGGACACTCGTGTGGCAGATCCTATGATTCTGCTGTCCAGGTGCCTGAAGCAAATATCAGACAAATGCCTACTGGGGACCAGTGTTTAGGTAGGCAAATTGGAAACATATCGGCCCTTCTATAATTGATAGATTATGTGCTCAGAGGGAGCAGGTTCTGGGAATAATAAAGTGTCTGGTCCCAAGTGAGTGTGAAGTACAATATTTCTCAAGCTTTTTCCAGTTTTTTCCCCCTAATACCTTATGAGAGTATACCACATCCTCCATGCTTTCACATAGAGAATGACACTTAATCCTCACACCAACCCTGGCAAGTGTCCATCCTCATTCTTGTTTTGCAGATGGATAAAGAAGAAAGAGATAAGGAAATGGAACTGTAACAAGTACTACATGGCTGTTAGTTACTAAGTGCTGTGCCAGGTGCCTTTCATGTTTCATTTTATTTATTCCTCACAAGTTCATGAGGTAGGCTTTATTGCTTTCATTTCACAGATGGGGAAATCAACACTCAGAAACGAGACAGAACTTGCTGGTATCGAGCTAGAAGTCGTGATCTTAGACTTAACCTTGGAGTATGTCCTCAAGAATGTCTCTGATGAGAAGGCGACATGAGGATCCCAGAGAGGTGCTTTAGAAGTTCCACATGTGTGGGGGCAAATTTCATGTTTTAATACATCATTTAGCTGTAAATTAAAAGTATAAAATACACTCAGAGGTATCATATCCAAATTTTAACACATTAGAGATCAACACGTGTGACTCCACCTGCCCTGCAAAATAAAGTGATAGTAAAAGCCCCACTCCACTCAGGGTTCCCTGTCTCAGGCTCCACCCAATAGTCTTTGACCTCTCTCTTCCCAGCCTTCCACACCCAACTAACCATCAAATCCTGAGATTTCCTGAATCGCCCGTCTGGGTCAACATCCCAGCTACACACTCAAATAGCACTCCTTAGCCTTTATTACAATAATTATTAAATAATAATTTGTGAATTAATCTTGTTTAATGTCTATCTCCCCTGCCAGATTTAAATTCCACGAAGATGACAAAGATAGTTTCTCACCGCTATATCTCTAGCAGTGACTTATTGAATCTATAAATAAATGCCAGGTCAAATCATTTTTGTGCAGACCTCAGATCAAAGCTTTTCTTCCACCTTTATTTAATTGAAGAGTACCCTGAGATTACAAGACATGCTGTCATGCTGTTAAGGAACTCTTACCAACTGTGACTCCTTTTTGGCATGAACCAAGATTTTTTTCTATATTATGGAACCAACGAATAAAAGGGAGAGGGGAAAAATAAATTGGATGCTGACTTCCATAACTACAAATTTCAAATTCAAGGGTTCAGGGCCACCCTGTGGCAGAGTGGTTAAGTTTGCGTGCTCTGCTTCAGTGTCCCAGCGTTTTGCCAGTTCAGATCCTGGGCACAGACATGGCACCGCTCATCGGGCCATGCTGAGGTGGCATCCCACGTAGCACAACCAGAAGGATCTACAACAAGAATATACAACTATGTACTGGGGGGCTTTTGGGGGAAAAAGAAGAAGAAAAAAAGAAAAAGGATTGGCAACAAATGTTAGCTCAGGCGCAAATCTTTAAAAATAAATTCATGGGTTCATAAAAATAACCTTACTGTTTGGTGACTGACTATATGAAATAAAGATTATAAACTTGAACTTATGACATACAACTAGCTTTATAAAAGAACCTCTTCAGTATGGTTTGTATAGTGAGATTTAATTTGAGAAAGGATTGAATAACTACTGATATAACTTCCAAAAAGGTAATGCTGGACACGGGAGAGGCCCTTATTAAAATCTGTTAAATGAGAGCATGAATGAATGAATGCCTATATTCGATGTTATGGACTGAAAATTTGTGTACCATCAAAGATTCCAATGTTGAAACGCTACCCTCCAATGTGATAGGATTAGGAGATGGGGCCTTTGGGAGGTAATCAGAGTTAGAAAGGTCATGAGAGTGGAGCCTTTATGGTGGGATTAGTGTCCTTGTAAGAGTCACTAGAGAGCTCGCTTCCTCTCTCTGCTCTCTACCATATGAGGAGACAAGAAGTCAGCAGTCAGTAACGTGGAAAAGGACCCTCACCAGACTTGACAATGCTGGCATCCTGACTTTGAACTTCCAGCTTCTAGAGCTGTGAGAAATAAATTTCTGTTGGTTATATAGACTGAGACCACTCAGTCTATGGTACTTGTTATAGCAGCCTGAATGGACTAAGACATTTGATAAATACTTACATTAGCCACTGTGGCTACCATTTCCACTTTATTCATCAGCCATCTCTGCCTCTCTCTCACTTTTTATTCCCTCTCTCCTTCAAGCTATAACATATTTCTTTAAATAATGAAGATTTTTAGTAAAAAGCTTTAGTAAAGGTGCACCTTCATAAAGAAGCTTCTTCCTTTGGAAATAGCCCAGACACATACCATCCAAATTTCTCACAATATCTTTTCTTTGAAATGGCGACTAAGAAGCTCCTACTTGAAGAAGGTAGAAAATGTGAGGGCAAGTTTATTCTTGGTTTAAAGAAAACAGGAAAAGCAATGGAGAGACTGTTTTATTTTATGGGGTTTTTTGTTTGTGTTTTGACTTTTAAAATTATTAGGATTTTCATAAATATTTGAACCCTGTGGAAATAATCTCATCAACATTCTATTTCTAGGTTGATAAAGCAATTACAAGCTTGAAAGTGCTGTTTTATTGCAATAAAAAAGAGAGTATTGGTGATATGTGGTTTGTGGTTTATTAAAGCCAGCTTGCTTAGACTTTAAAATGAGTAATTGCCAGCATAATTACTGTTTTACATTATGTGATCTGTACTTGGCTTTTTCAGTGAATCAGTCTTTCTACAGGTTTATGGTGCTCTTGCTTGCAGGACTAAAGAAAATGTCGTTAAATAATTTAGCACCTATGGTGTTACCTACAACTGGGGACTTCCACAAAGTTGTCCTAGAGAGTCTTTGAGTTAAGCCCAGGACAAGAACACCCACACACTACACTCTCCACCGCCCTTAGAGCCCAGTCTCCCTAACAGCCTCTGTCTCTACCTTCCCTCCTATCTGCTGAAGAACTCACACCTTCCCAGGCAGCCCTGGACTCAAGGGGGCGCTCTCTCACCCTTGCTGACAAGGTGCTGAATATTAGAGGTGTGCGTCTTTGGGACCCCAGATGCCAAAGCATCCGTTCTGGCTCCCTTGTTTTGGCCCACTCTTTCCCCTTCCTGGCTTCCTCTTTAGGTCACTGGAACACTGGAGACAGTGAAAAAAAGAAGTCACTCGGCTTCTGGAGGAATCCTAAATAATCCCCCTCTCCTCTAAATGCAATAATGTATGTTGGTTCTAAGACCCAGTTGTCACTCATGTGTATTGCCTTCTACAGAATTTGTTTTATTCTTGTACTTTTATCTCAGAAAAATGGGTTATAAGCTCCACAAGGCCATGGTTATCTTCCTTCTTTTTGTATTACTCATAGCAATTTGCATGTAGTAGGTGGTAATGAAATACAGAAAGGGGAGACTCTAGCCCTACAGGATGCTGCTGCTTGTCTAAAGCAGCCCCTGAAAGCTCCCAGGGAGGAGATCCAGGCTGGAGAAGTACATGTCCATTCTTCTACCATCCTTGGGTTTGGCATTAGCTTTGTTTTGCCTCTTGGAGTTTGTGGGGGCTAGGGGAAAAAATGAACTAAGAAGGAGCCTTTCCGTGACACGCTAGTGTCTTCTCTGTTCTCTCTAATTTATTTTCAGTTGAACTAACCTACCTGGTTAGCTGTGGTTGTCTACACTGATTAAGCCACTGATAGCCTGTTTGGTTGCTATTCACCATCCTTCACTTTTATTCTCATCCTGAAATGGTAAAAAGGCAACATTGCTCTGTGAAAGGAAATTTCTTTTGTTGATCAAGAGCAATATGGAAATCAACATTTTCTTCTTTTGTTTATAATCCTCGCGTTTTGATAGGCCTCTGGCTCCTAAGATGATGACATGGATTTGACTTGCAGTATTTTGAAGTTTACTGCTTACTTAGGAAATAGTGTTTTATGTCATTCCTATCGCATGTTTAAGGGTGTCATTAAAAGAACAATTCACATTAGCACATCTTCCTGTTCTCTCTTCATTGAGCATCTTTATAAGAGCTCATTGAGAGACCGTGCAATGATAACCACTGCAGGAACTGAGGAAAAATCATACAATTTGTAGAAAGACACATGGTGAGCAGATAGTGGAGACCTAGAGACTGTGAATTAACAAGCAGACTGCAACAGAGTTTAAAATTCTTCAAAACCCTCTCATGCTGATTGCCTATACACTGAGGTGATGATAATTCCTCTTGTTGAAGAACGAGGTGTTTATGTGTTTTTATGGTGCATGTCACCTGAGTGCGAGATGCTTAGACATATTATTTTAGAACAAGACGCAGCATTTTTATATCTTTATCTACTTAATGACCTCATATTTGCCTCTGCAGGTGATTTGTGCTCGAGTCAGAAGTCTTTAGGGATTAACCACACATAAAGTGTTGTCTCTGAGGGAGATTTTCCTCCAACCAAATTGAACTGAGCTAATTAGAATGTTAGCATAAATCAGAATATTTATCTAATAATAATAATAATGTCTAACATTTATATTCAAGATAAATTTACAGACACATTCTTTTTATGGAAGAACACACACCTCATGTATTGATTTACTGAGTTAAAGGCAAGTGAGCCAATCTGGGCCATGGACTGATAGTAATATATTACACATTTTTGAATTTCTCAGCTCATCCCCATGCATTTTCACAGATATTACCTTACTTGATTTTTAATGGTAGAAATATTTCTATGTAGTCTACATTACCTTTTCCAAACCCTTATGGCCAGAAATATTTCTTAAACAAAAATTTCAGACTTTTAAAGGTAAAATATACATATACCATGTGTTACAGAGCATCCAGGGGTTGTACAGCAGTGCCTGTAGTCAAGCTCATTAATGTTGCTTCAATGAAACTTATGAACAGCCACACCAAATAACTAAATAATAAGTATAAGGAATCTCACATGAGTTTAAGTCAGGTTTTGCTAATAAATGATTTAGAAAAAAACATTTAGCTTTCAGAAGTTGAGGATTTGGCATACAAGTGAGGGATTGGGAACCTACACAAAATATATGTTAAAGGCCCAGGTTTTTGCTTACAAAAGCCAAAAATGTTTCATAAACATCACATCAATTTCTTACTAAAAAATCTGACACCAAAAGTAAAGACAACAAAAGCAAATATGAACAAGTGGAACCACATCAAACTGAAAAGCTTCTGCACAGCAAAGGAAACCATTAACAAAATGAAAAGGCAACCTACTGAATGGGAGAAAACATTTGCACAACATATATCTGATAAGGGGTTAATATCCAAAATATATAAAGAACTCATACAATCCAATAGAAAAAAACAAACAATTCAATTAAAAAATGGGCAGAGCTCTGATAGACATTTTTCAAAAGAAGACATACAGATGGCCAACAGGTTCATGAAAAGATGCTCAACATCATTAATCATCAGGGAAATGCAAATCAAAACCACAATGAGATATCACTTCATACCTGTTAGAATGGCTATTATCAAAACGACAAGAAATAAGTGTTGGCGAGGATGTGGAGAAAAGGAAACCTTTGTGTACTGTTAGTGGGAGTGTAAATTGAGGCACCCACTAAGGAAAAGAGTATGGAGCTTCCTCAAAAAATTAAAAATAGAACTAACATGTGATCCAGCAATTCTACTTCTGGGTATTTATCTGAAGAAAATGAAAACACAAACTTGAAAAGATATATGCATCCCCATGCTCACTGCAGCACTATTTACGAAAGCTGAGATATGGAAACAACTCAAATGTATGTCAATGGATGAATGGAGAAAGAAATTGTGGTATATATGTACAATGGAATATTATTCAGCTATAAAAAAGAGTGAAATCTTGCCATTTGCAACAATGTAGATGGCCTCAAGGGCATTAGGCTAAGTAAAATGTCAGGCAGAGAAAGAAAAATACTGTATAATCTCTCTTATATGTGGAATTTTAGAAAAATGCAAACTCATAGGTACAAAGAACAGATTGATGGTTACCAGAGGCTGGTAGGGGTCAAAAGGTGAAAAACAAAAATGTTTTTTCAAGTAGTATACTCAATGTCAAAGAATAAAAAATAAAACAAAGAAAAAAGGACAACCTCACAAAATTATCAATAAATTGTCCTGTTTTTAATAAAGTTTTGATCATTCTGCTCCAGTCTCCTGCCTCCTTTTTACATTCACGTTTATGCTCTTCTCAAAGATCTTTTCCTTAGGGTCATGACATTTAAATTTCCCTTTTTTGGGAGGAGGGAGATGAAGATTACCTGAGGTAACGTCTGTTACCAATCTTCCTCTTTTTTTTGCTTGAGGAAAATTGTTGCTGAGCTAACATCTGTGCCAATCTTCCTCTATTTTATGTGGGGCACCACCACAGCACGGCTTGATGAGCAGTGCTAGGCCCACGCCCAGGATCCAAACTCATGAACCTCAGGCCACCAAAGAAGAGTGTGCAAACTTAACCACTACACCACTAGGCTGGCCGCCTAAATTCACCCCCCTTTTTTTTTGAGGAAGATTAGCCCTGAGCTAACATGCACTGCCAGTCCTCCTCACTTTTGCTGAGAAAGAGCCATCCTGAACTAAGATCCATGCCCATCCTCCTTTTTTTATGTGTGGGACACCAGCCACAGCACACTTGATAAGCAGTGTGTAGGTCCAAGCCTGGAATCCAAACCGGCAAACCCCAGGCCACCAAAGCAGAATGTGTGAACTTAACTGCTGCACCACCAGGCTAGTCCCATAAATTTCCAATTTTTTTTTTCATTGAGGTTATGATAGTTTACAACATTGTGAAATTTCCGTTGCATATTATTATTTGTCAGACATCTTATAGGTGCGCCCCTTCAAGTTTTGTGCCCACCATCTGCCCTTTCCCCTGGTAACAGCTAATCTGTTGTCTTTGTCCATGTGTTTGTTTATCTTCCACATGTGAGTGGAGTCATACAGAGTTTGCCTTTCTCTATCTGGCTTATTTTGCTTAATATAATACCCTCAAAGTCCATTGATGTTGTTGCGGATGGGACGATTTTGTCATTTTTTATGGCTGACTGGTATTCCATTGTATATATATATATATATATATACACCATATCTTCTTTATCCAGTCATCAGTCAATGGGCACTTGGGTTGCTTCCACATCTTGGTTATTGTGAATAATGCTGCAATGAACATAGGGGTGCATAAGTCTCTTTGAATTGCTGATTTCAAGTTCTTTGGATAGAAACCCAGTAATGGGATGGCTGGGTCATACGGTATTTCTATTTTTAATTTTTTGAGAAATCTCCATACTACTTTCCATAGTGGCTACACCAGTTTGCATTCTCACTAGCAGTGTATGAGGGTTTCTTTTTCTCCACAACTTCTCCAACATTTTTTATTTTTTGTCTTGTTTACTATAGCCATTCTAACGAGTGTAAAGTGATCTCTTAGTGTCATTTTGATTTGCATTTCCCTGATGATCAGTGATGATGAGCATCTTTCCATGTGCCTATTGGCCATCCATATATCTTTTTTGGAGAAATGTCTGTTCATATCCCCTGTCTATTTTTTGATCAGGTTGTTTGATTTCTTGTTGTTGAGTTGTGAGAGCTCTTTACATATTATGGAGATTAACTCTTTGTCAGATATATGATTTGCAAATATTTTTTCCCAGTTGCTGGGTTATCTTTGCATTTCAATCCTGTTTTCCCTTGCCTTGTAGAAGCTCTTAGTCTGATGAAGTCCCACTTGTTTATTCTTTCTATTGTTTCCCTTGTCTGAGAGGACATGGTGTCCAAAAAGATCCTTTTAAGACTAATGTAAAAGAGTGTACTCCCTATATTTTCTTCTATAAGTCTTATGGTTTCAGGTCTTACCTTCAAGACTTTGATCCATTTTGAGTTTATTTTTGTGAATGGCATAAGAGAATAGTCTGCTTTCATTCTTTTAAATGTGGCTGTCCAGTTTTCCGAACACCATTTGTCAAAGAGACTTTCCTTTCTCCATTGTATGTTCTCAGCTCCTTTGTTGAAGATTAGCTGTTCGTAGATGTGTGGTTTTATTTCTGGGCTTTAAATTCTGTTCCATTGATCTGTGTGCCCACTTTTGTACCAGTACCATGATATTTTGATTACTATAGCTTTGTAGTATATTTTGAAGTCAGGAATTGTGATGCCTCCAGCTTTGTTCTTTTTTCTCAGGATTGCTTTAGCAATTCGGGGTCTTTTGTTGCCCCATGTGAATTTTAGGATTCTTTGTTCTATTTCTGTGAAGAATATCGTTGGGATTCTGATTGGGATAGCATTGAATCTGTAGATTGCTTTAGGTAGTATGGACATTTTAATTACATTTAGTCTTCCAATCCATGTGCATGGAATGTCTTTCTATCTCATTATGTCATAACAAATTTCTTTCAGGAAAGTCTTGTAGTTTTCATTGTATAGGTCTTTCACTTACTTGGTTAAATTTATGTCAAGATATTTTGTTCTTTTTGTTGCAGTTGTGAATGGGACTGTGTTCTTGAGTTCTCCTTCTGTTAGTTTGTTATTAGAGTATAGAAATGCAACTGATTTATATAAGTTGATTTTGTACCCTGCAACATTACTGTAATTGTCATTATTTCTAGTAGTTTTCTGGTGGGTTTTTTAGGATTTTCTATGTGTAAAATCATGTCTGCAAACAGGGAGAGTTTCACTTCTTCACTGGCTATTTGGATTCCTTTTATTTCTTTTTCCTGCCTAATTGCTGTGGTCAAAACCTCCAGTACTATGTTGGATAAGAGTAGTGAGAATGGGCACCCTTGTCTTGTTCCTCTTCTCAGAAGGATGGTTTTCAGTGTTTCTCCATTGAGTATGATGTTGGCTGTGGGTTTGTCATGTACGGCCTTTATTATGTTAAGGTACTTTCCTTCTCTACCCATTTTATTGAGAGTTTTTATCATAAATGGGTGTGGGATCTTGTTGAATGCTCTCTCTACATCTGTTTAGATGATCATGTGGTTTATGTTCCTCATTTTGTTAATGTGGTGTATCACATTGATTGACTTGTGGATATTGAATCATTCCTGTGTCCTTGGTATAAATCCCACTTGATCACGGTATATGATCTTTTTAATATATTGCTGTATTTGGTTTGTCAATATTTTATTAAGGAATTTTGCATCTACGTTCCTCAGTGATATTGGCCTGTAATTTTCCTTCTTTGTGTTGTCCTTGTCTGGCTTTGGTATCAGGGTGATATTGGCCTCGTAGAATGTGTTAGGAAGTGCTCCATCTTTCTCAATTTTCTGGAATAGTTTGAGAAGGATAGGTATTAAATCTTCTTTGAATGTTTGGTAGAATTCTCCAGAGAAACCATTTGGTCCTTGAATTTTATTTTTGCAGAGGTTTTTGATTACTGTTTCAATCTCTTTACTTATGATTGGTGTATTCAGATTCTCTATTTCTTCTTGATTCACTTTTGGGAGGTTGTAAGAGTCTAAGAATTTACCCATTTCTTCTAGGTTGTTCAATTTGTTGGCATATAGTATTTCATAGTATTATCTTATAATTTTTTGTATTTCTGTAGTATTCATTGTGATTTCTCCTCTTTCATTTCTAATTTTATTTATTTGAGTCCTCTCTCTTTTTTTCTTAGTGAGTCTGGCTAAGGGTTTGTCAATTTTGTTTATTTATCAAAGAACAACTACTTGTTTCATTGATCCTTTCTACTGTCTTTTTAGTTTCAATTTCATTTATTTCTGCTCTAATTTTTATTATTTTCCTCCTATTGACTTTGGGCTTTATTCTTCTTTTTCTAATTCAGTTAGGTGTAGTTTGAGATTGCTTATTTGAGATTTTTCTTGTTTGTTTAGATGAGCCTGTATTGTAATGAATTTCCCTCTTAGGACTGCTTTTGTTGCAGCCCAAATAAGTTGGTATGGTGTGTTTTCATTTTCATTTGTCTCCAGGTAATATTTGATTTCTCCTTTGATTTCTTCAATGATCCATTGGTCGTTCAGTGGCATGTTGTTTACTCTCCACATCTTTTCCCCTTTCCCAGCTTTTTTCTTGTAATTGATTTCTAGTTTCATAGCATTATGGTCAGAAAAGATGCTTGATATTATTTCAATCCTCTTAAATTTATTGAGACTTGCTTTGTTACCCAGCATATGGTCTATCCAAGAGAATGTTCCTTGCACACTTCAGAAGAATGTATAACCTGCTGTTTGGCGATGGAGTGTTCTAGATATATCTGTTAAGTCCATCTGGTCTAGTGTTTCATTTAATTCTAGAATTTCCTTGTTGACTTTCTGTATGGATGATCTATCCATTAGTATAAGTGGCATGTTGAGGTGCCCTACTATTATTGTATTGTTGATATCTCATTTTAGTCTTGTTAATAGTTGCTTTATGTACTTTGATGCTCCTGTGTTGGGTGCATATATATTTATAAGTGTTATGTCTTCCTAGTGGAGTGTCCCTTTTACCATTATATACTGCCCCTCTTTGTCTCTCTTTTCCTGTTTTGTCTTGAAGTCTACTTTGTCTGATATAAGTATGGTGACGCCTGCTTTCTTTTGTTCACTATTAGTTTGGAGTATCACCTTCCTTCCTTTCGCTCTGAGTCTGTGTTTGTCTTTGGGGCTGAAGTGTAGTTTCTGAAGGCAGCATATTGTTGGGTCTTGTTTTTTAATCCATCCTGCCACCCTATGTCTTTTGGTTGGAGAATTCAATCCATTTATATTTAGAGTGATTATTGAAATGTAGGGGCCTAATGCTGAAAATTTATTGCTCATTTTCTGGTTTTCCTTCATTTCCTTTGTTTCTCATCCCATGTGTTTCAGACTACCAATTCAGTTAGGTAATTTTCTATGCTGGGTTTCTTAATTTTCTTCTTATATGTAATTTTTTCCCTTTCTAATTATTTATTTAGTGATTACCATGTGGTTTGTATAAAACATCTCATAGATGAGATAGTCCATTTTCTGATAGCCTCTTATTTCTTTAGACTAAGCCAGTTCCATCCCTTTCCTCTTCCCCTCTTAAGTTGTTATTATCACATTTTTTTATTCTTGTGTTGTTTTTGTGGTTAAAATGACGAGATTTTATTTATTCTTGTTTTTTTCCTTTATTTTGTAGTTAATGTTATAATTAAGCATTTTCTAACCTGTTCTGATGGAGAGCTACAGTTTTCTGATTTTGTCTGCCCACTTATCTTCTTGCTCAGGGTTTTGTAACCGCTTTCCTTTTTTTTTCTTTTTTCCAAGTATGAGGGTCTTCTTGAAGATTTCTTGTTGGGAGGTGGGTGATCATGTGGCGATGAACTCCCTTAATTGACTATCTGGGAAAGTTTTTATTTCTCCATCATATTTGAAGGATATTTTTCCTGGATAGAGTATTCTTGGCTGAAAGTTTTTGTCTTTCAGAATTTTGAATGTGTCATTCCGCTCTCTCCTAGCCTGTAAGATTTCTGCTGAGAAATCTGCTGACAACCTGATAGGAGTTCCTTTCTAGGTTATTTTCTTCTACCTTGCTGCCCTTAATATTTTTTCTTTGTCATTGATTTTTGCCAGCTTTACTAATATATGCCTTGGAGTTGGTCTTTTTACATTGATAAAGTTTGGAGATCTACTGGCTTCTGTCACATGGATTTCCAGCTCCCTCCCCAGGTTTAGGAAGTTCTCAGCTATTATTTCTTTGAACAAGCTTTCTGCTCCATTCTACTTCTCTTCTCCCCCCTTGGGTACCTATAATTCTTACCTTGCATTTCCTAATTGAGTTGGATGTTTCTCAGAGAGTTTCTTCATTTCTCTTAGTCTTAGTTCTCTCTCCTCCTCTATCTGAAGCATTTCTATATTCCTATCCTCCAGACTGTTAATTCTGCCCTCCATATTATCAGCCCTACTGTTCAGGGATTCCAGATTTTTCTTAATCTCATCCATTGTGTTTTTCATCTCCAACATTTCTGATTGGTTCTTCTTTATAGTTTCAAGCTCTTTTGCGATGTAGCTCCTGAGCTCCTTGAGTTATCTATCTGTATTCTCTTCTTAACTCATTGAGTTTTTAAATGATAACTATTTTGAATTCTTTGTCATTTAGGTTATGGATTTCTATGTCTTCATGATTGTATTCTGGGTACCTGTCATTTTCCTTCTGTTCTGGAGATTTAATATATTTTTCCTACTGTTTGATAGCATGGATTTGTGCCTTGGCATAGAGATAGAGTTTGGTTACTGCTTCCACCTACTGCCATTGGAGGGAGAGGGCAGGAGCTATGTAATTTGCACCCAGCAGGATCCCCATCAGTTGTTCCTAACCAAGACTGGGCCACTCCTTGAGATCACACTGGCCCTAAGGGGTCTCCCATCAGCTGTGGGAACAATCACACAGGGGCTTTGGGTTGCTGCTGCCTGCTCCCACAGACCTGCCTAGACACACTCTCACCCTTAGGGACTGCAGCAGTGTTACGGGCTTTTGAGGCAGGTGGGAACTTGTTTGCTCAGACTCACAGCTCTGCCACCTTCTGGTCCCACTGGATCTCACTTGCCCCCTTGGGGCTGCAGTAGAGCTATAGGCATTTAAGGTAGCCAGCGGTTTGCCTGGCCAGCTGCACCGTGTCTGCTCCTAGGTCGCACCAGCCTTTGTGCTTGGTGGGTGTGGCCTCCCTACCAAGTCTAAGCCCGAGTCACTCTCTGGGGCCACAGTGGGACTGTGGACTTTCCCACTGGTCCAAAGAGCAATCACAGGGGGCTTAGGGCTGCAGTCACCTGTTTCCACAGTCACGCTGATGCACAGACCCTACCTCAGGACTGTGGCGGTGCTATGAGTGTTTCAGCTGGGAGAGAGTCACTTGTGGGTACTGGCCTATCTGGGTGCTGGAGAGTTCTCACATATCTCCACCACCTCTCCAGGGGTAGTCCATCCACCTTCCAATGTATAGCAGTGCGGGTCTCTCAGGCATCCTGAGGTGCTGCATGAGTATCCTCCATTGATTGGTGAATGTCCATTTAGTTGTAGTTCAAAAGGGGAGAAACAAAGAAAACCGCTCACTCTTCCATGTTGCTGACATCACTCCCTAAATTTACAAATTTTAATAGTGAAAAGAATATATACTTTGGAGCCAGACACATCTAGATTTTAATCATACAGTGAATTTCTATAATTTACTTGAACTTTTGATACATCATTTTATTCACCTCTGAAGTGGGAGTAATAATATGTATCTTGTAGAGGCTATGTAAACATTAAAAAATAATAAGTAAATAAATAAATAATGTGCTTAGCCTAAAGGAGTTTGAGGCAAGACTGCTAATTGTGTACCCAATGTCCCTGTCCTCCTCTTATTGCTTAATGGCAGAACCTTAATTTTTAGTTTTTGCATGGTTACTATAAATAATGACTACCTCTCACGGCCTCCCTTGAGGGTGGGTGGACATGACACAAAATTGTGGCCAATGAAATGAAAGCAGAAGTGCTGGATGGCACCTTCCAGAAAACCTGAGGAAATAGTGGGTGTATACCCCTTGTTCTTTCCCCTGTCTTGCTTCTTCTACCCTGGAACCCCCACAAGGTGCTCCAGCAGACGTCCCTGGACCATAATGGAGGGCTGCACCCTAGAGGTGGTGGCATAATGAGCAGATGACAGCTGGGCAGCTCCTTGCTGCTCTGTGGAGCTGGCCTTCCAGCCCTGCACTGCCTGCTTCTGGATTTCCTTTGTGAAGAGAGAAGCCAAAGTCCATCTTGTTAAGCCACTGTTATTTTGGGTTGTCTGATGCTTATAGCTGAACCTAATTCTAACTTATAAATATTTTAAATAAATGTTGGTTCTCTTGAGCTGTGCTCATAATTAACGTTTTATTGGCACCCACAAACTCTCCTTGCAGGTCTTCTGAACCTTCCAGCTGGAGCTGACTGGTTAATTCCTGTGGTGCCTTCACAGCATAGCTGTGGGTACCTCCTCCTCACACCCTGGTGGCAGTGCCTTCTTTCTCTCAACCCTTCAGCATGGTCTTGTTTAACCAGCAGTTTGTTATGTAAGGCATCTTCCATGACATTGTTGTTTTATCCTACTTTCATTTCCTATGGCCTCTTTTAGATCTTTTTAATGGTCTCATCTTAAATTCCTTTAATTCCTATTTTATGATTCTAGAACTCTTTTGATGTTTCATTATGAAATACTTTATTAGGCTTTCTTTTTGCCTCCTCTCTTCCAAATTTTTCATCAGATCTTTCTTTCTTTCTTCTTTCTGTCTCATTTTCCCATTTTAGAAAAAGTTTTCTCTTCATTGCTTTATTCCTCTCTTGGGATTATATTGGCTTCTTCCCAGACCGCAGTCCAGCTTCAGAAGCGAAGCTCATATATTCTTCACAACACTCTGGTGAGATTAAAACTGATAGAAAGTAATGAGCACATTAACATTTATGTACACTTAAAACACACAAAACAGTAGTATGTACTGTATGAGTACACAAAAATGTAGAGAAAGTAAGAAAAAAAATGTACCAAGTAGGTACACATCAACTTTAATGTGATTACATATTTGGAAGCAGGGGGAGAAATGGGGTAAGGTAGGAGTCTTTGGTGATATCTGTAACTTTTTAAGCAGCTGTATTGAGGTATAATTAACATACAGTAAATGACACATACTTAAAATGTACAATTTGATAAATTTTGACATATGTATGCACCATGAAATTATCCCCTCAGTCAAGATAGTGAACATATCTATCAGCCCCAAAAGTCTCTTGCATCCTGTTGTCATTCCTTCCATTGGCTCCCTGCTCCCAGTCTCATCCAGGCAAACACTGATCTGCTTTCTCTATGGATTAATTTTCATTTTTGAGACTGTTATACAAATTAAATCATAAAATATCTCTTTCTTTGGTCTGGCTTTTTTCACTGAACATAATTATTTTGAGATTCATCCATATTTTGAGCGCACTGATAGTTTATCCATTTTTTATTGCTGAGTAGTAGTTCATCATATAGATATACCATAATTTGTTTGTCTGTTTAACTAGTGGTTGTTTCCAGTTTGGTGATATTATAGAAACACTTTATGCAAGCCCTGAATGAACATTTGTTTTTATTTCTCTTGAATAAATACCTGGGAATGGCATGAATGGATCATATAGTAGGCATATGTTTACCTTTTCAGAAACTGCCTGTCTTCCAAAGCAGCTATAACACGTTACATACCAACCAGTAGCATATGAGAGTTCTACTTACTCCACACTGGCCCTGACGTCTGGTACTGGGGATACATAGTATTTGATAGATGTGTACTGGTATCTGATTGTGGTTTTAGTTTGCATTTCCCTAATGACTAATGATGTTGAGTATCTTTTCATATGCTTATTTACTATTCATATCTCTCCCTGGTAAAGTATCTCTTCAAATCTTTTGCCTATTTTTTATTGTTGTTGTTTCTTATTATTGAGTTTTGCAAGTTCTTTATATATTACGGATACAAATCCTTTGTCAGATATGTGATTTGCTAAGACTTTCTCCCAGTGTTTGGCTTATCTTTTACTTCTCTCAGCAGTACCTTGAAGAGCAGAATTTTTTAAATTTTCAGTAAGTAAAATTTATCATTTTTTTCTCTTATGGATTATGATGATGTCTATGAAATCATGGCTTCACCATGACCACAAGGATTTTCTCCTATGCTTTTTTCTATTAGTTTTTGAGTGTTACATTTTACCTCTTGGATTATGATCCATTTTGAGTTAATTTTTGTACAGGTAAAACGTGGATAAAAGCTTATTTATTTTATTTTTTTTTGCTGAGGGATATCTAGTTGTTCTAGCACCATTTTTTGAAAGAGAATTCTTTCTTCACTGAATTTCCTGTGCATGTGAGTGTGTGTGTGTGTTTGTGTGTATGTGTGTCTAATGAGAGAGAGAGATTTCTGGTTCTTGTTAAAAGAAGTGCTTTCTAAAAATAGAGTTGGAGATCTTCATGTCATAGGATTGTTACGGGCATTAAAGGAACTAATATGTGCAAACGGCCTGCCATACTGTTATTGCCCAATGAAAGCTAGTTCTGTTTAGGGGCTGGCCCAGTGGCACAGTGGTTAAGTTCCCATGTTCTGTTTCTCAGTGGCCCAGGGTTCGCCAGTTCAGCTCCTGGGTGTGGACATGGCACTGCTTGGCGCACCATGCTGTGGTAGGCATCCCACATATAAAGTAGAGGAAGATGGGCACAGATGTTAGCTCAGGGCCAGGCTTCCTCAGCAAAAAGAGGAGGATGGGCAGTAGTTAGCTCAGGGCTAATCTTCCTCAAAAAAAAAAGAAGTAAAAAGCTAGTTCTGTTTAGAAAAAATACTTTGTACCATTCAATTTACAACCAAATTATAACACAGAATGGTAGTGGTAATGGAAATTATCTCCTCCATTTGGATTACATGGAAGGAGACAAAGAGACAGACATTTCCTTAGTATCAAATTTTGAGCTTTCATCTTTAGGTGAGCAATACATGCCTTAGCAAGCACTGTGAATCATCTCATGTAGGAATACACAAAGTGTGCTTGAGGAGCAAGGGCTGAAGCCTTCTTTCATTGTCTAACCCAAGGACAAACTGGGATAATAAAATTAGTATGTCAGAGAGAGAGAGAAAAAAAGAGGAGTTTTCTAGTTTCAGAGGCTAATGCCAGTGCCCGTAGTAGGGGTAGGGTGCAGGAGGGCCTCTCTTCTCTAGGGCGATAAGTAGAATGCCCATCTGGGCTGGAATCCCAACCTCCAGAGGTGCGTTGAGCACAGAACCTTCACTAATTTAAAAGATAGTGGTATTCTTACATCATCTCAGCTGATATGGATGCAAAAGGAGGCTCTGCCCTCAGAGGAGTAGAGAGAAGACATGGGCCATCCTCTGCCCTGAACTGCAAAAACCAAGGAGTTGAGGCAGAACCTGCATGGCATAAGATGCTTAATTCAGTCAATTATTTCTGTCTTGACTTTTGTTTCACTACTTGTTTGAGGCTTTTAAAAATGTTTTATACTTTCTATATTCAAAACATCACAGAATATTTTTAGTCCATTTGTTTAGCAATTGGTTTTCCAACTTCTTCATTTTCTGTGTATGTAACACCTTGGTCTCTTTGGATTTTATTACTTTACTGATTTCTCTCACCTCTGGTACATGGTCAATCCAATCAGAATTTATTTATTTTTTGAATCTTTATTTTTTTATGTAGACTATGATAGTTTTTAACATGGAGTTTCATGCAGTTACATCTTTCCTGTATGCCTATCCTTATTTCTTGCTATTTATTAGCCTTTGCACATAATATTCTCTCTCTGTTTTCATTGGCGTGCTTGGCAATTCCCTATTTAGTATCATCTGAAAATTTCATTAATGTACATGTTCTTCCAGATCATTAATAAAGTTGTAGCTCAAACTAAACCTGACATTCATTCCCATGGCTCCCTCCTGGTCATCTTCTTGCAGCTCAACATGTTGCCCTTTATCATAGTATTTTTTTTTTCATGGATTTTCCAGCCACTTTCCAATCCTCCAGATATTGCTCATATGCAGTCATTTTAAATTAATTCTGTGATTGGTGTTTCAGAATATAGTAGAGTGCCTTGCACGTAATAAGCTCTAGATAAACATTACTAGAACTGAATTGGGTCACCAGGTATGCCATTTGCTTTATTCAGTGTGTTTGGCAGTCCCTACTACTACCAAAAAAAAAAAAAGAACATAAATCTTTTTTGTGACAGACTTTTTTAAAACAGCTTTCAGCCACCTTCACTAGTGTTTTTAAATATTTAAGGATGCTACATTTCTTTTGATAGGTTAGATACTATCTTAACCCAGGTACTGATGGAGACAATAAGGAAGGAAGGTATCCATATACTATATATATATATATTCTATAGCAACTTTAATACTAACTAGTTTTAAAGATGTCCCTATAACCCTACTGAATTCTTAATAGGATTTGAAATATCTTATAAAAAATCCATATTTACAGTAAGACCAACACCAATTATCATAGGACATAAGTGAAGAACATAATTAAAAGAGAATAAAAGGGAAGAAAACATATTTTAAAAGTCCTTCTAGACTCTATCAAGAGTGGCAGAAGGGAGAGGAGAGGAGAGTCTGAGTTTAGTAGCCAGCATAGGACTGAATTCTGACTCTATTACTCATGAGATAAATGGCCTCAAGCAAGTTATGTAATCCCTTTCAGCCTCAGTTTCTTCATCAATGATATGGGGATGATAATATTTCACCATACGAGAGTTTGTGAATGTCACAGATAATGTAAATAAGGCTCTAGGAGAACTCCTGGCATACGATGGACTCGGGACACATTCTTACTCCGTTTCCTTAATCTCAGAAAATGGCTGCCCCATTGCTCAAACCGGAAATGAATTCAAAAGAGACCTGTGATTGGCTTTGTCTTTCACCTCCACATCAAAACAATAGCAAGTCGCATTGCCACTTTCTTGAGACTACTTCAAATCCACCCCTGCCACCTCAGTACCTCGCCCCTGAATCACTGTCATGGACTTTAAGTCTTTCTGCTTCAACTCAGCCCTTCTCCAGTTCGCTGCTTGAAGAACAGCCAGATTTAACCTTGTAGAAGTGCAAATCAGATCCTGAGGCTCCATTGCTTACACCTTGCAGGGACTTCTCACTGACTTGAAATCAAATCCAACGCCCTTATTTACTTATGATCTGGCAGCTTCCCTCAGACCGTGAGCTATGAAAGGACAGGGACCAATCTGTCATTTCAGCAGATACCTGGCAATATCTGGCACATTGCCTAACACACAGGAGGCACTCACAAATATTTCTGCATGAAGGAAATACTCTGCATTATTGCTGCAAGGGAGAAAGACTTTTCTCCCAGCTTGGTCATACGCTCTCCTCCTAGGTGAGTGTTCTAAAATAGATTGCTCAAAGACACCTAGTAGTGAGAAACGGTAAAACTATGATTGCTCCTCCAGTGGCCCCACCTTCATTCTCCAGAAGCTGACATTTAATAATCATTGAGTATTCAAGAATGCAGTTCTTATAGATTAAAGTAACTATTTGTTAAAGAGGAGGGGACAAATTAAATTGGAGAATCCTTTGATGAACATTACGTTCAAATCATTAGAATTTCATATAGATGTAATTGCTCCCTCAGAAATAGATTAAATATACACAGCATTTTAAATGACATTTTTACATTGTTAAAGCACAATTGATTATAAATTATGAGTGTTTTAAACCAGGCATGTTTCCTCTCCATCAATCAGCATTATCATGACCATCTTTTTAATAAGATTATTTGCTAATGCAAAACTAAGATGAGCAATGCCTGGAGCAGCGTTAGCACAGAGAATGATCAAGTGACAGCACACCCACCATGTGAATCTCTCGCCAGGACATGGTGTCTGAAGAAATTTGTTTTCCTTCATTCACGCATACCAGTATAGCTTCTGCTAATGGGTATTTTTTTCAGATGAGGAGTCACGAGTGCCTTTAAGCTTCAAGGTGCTAATCATTAGCAGTTAAGAAGCATCTCAGAGAACAAATTCTGGCATTCTCCCCAAAAGCTGAAGGTTGAGATGCTGCAGGGCTATTTTGGATGCTGGATTTTGACATTTCTACTCATTCAAATTAGGAACATAATAGATTAAGTTGACAAAAAAAGTAAAGCCATCAGGCTCTCAGTTGTGCAATCCAGTAGACTGCTCAGCTGGGTGCGTTAGCCAAGAAGTTCTAATGTGCTATTTACCTGCATAATTTCTTTTAAGAGCCTAGGAAGATGCATGATGAAAACCATCTACAGCCAAAAACAGAGGAACACACAAAATCTCTAAAAGGCAACATTGTTATTCTAAAAATCTGAGAAGGGCTGATGTGTTTTGTGTGTTAGGGGTGGGACAGGGACATGGGAAGGGAGCCATGCAAATGCAGAAATGCCGAGAATCGTATTGGGAAATTATCAGGAAACATGTCTGACAACTCTCCTTATAACAGTTACCTATACCTGTTACCAATTAACTCATTCTTATTCATTATAAGCATTCGCTCTAAAAAAGTCATCGGCATGTATGAGAGATGATATGAAATACAAAGCGTGAAAACTTGTTCAAAACATAGAATAGATATTGATTGAGAACACTATGTTGTATTCTGAGGAACAAACAGTAGAGAGAGCCAAGGTCTTCATTCCTGGCACTTAAGAGTGGGCCCAGTCTACCCTTCTCCAGACTTCCCTATCTCTCTGCACTAAATAAATGGAAACTGTGCTCTCTCCTACTGTATACGGAGTAATTAAAAACTAAACAAAAGCAGTAAAGATGAGCTAAGACTAAATATATCTATCATATAATAAAGTTTAAACTGGCTAAACTCATCTAAGAGACTCTCAGACATACCACACAAAACACACCTATACTCTATAGAAGGAAGACTCCTAAAACTAAGTGACAGAGAATTGAAAATAAGTAAATCATCACAAAAAAAGAACTGGTTAAATAAGCTACGGTACACTGATAAAATGGAATATGCTGCAGCCTTTCATGAGAGACGCTTTTCTCTTTGTGTTGAGACAGAAAAAATCTGCCAAGACGCAGATCATATGTCATTGTTTATGAGAGGCCTTTTTTTTTTTTACATTTTAACATCTCTGAAATCAAGATATGCCTTTCAAATAATAGCCTGTCATATTTAAATGGCAGAATATTTTTTTCTTTCATAGCAGTAAAATAATAATGGTGTATCTTCTGGTCAGTAAGAACTTAAATTTGATTGAATATTGTAGTTAAGTGGAAAAAAAGTTCAGATTAGTAACTATGTATCATATATGCAAGAAAATGAATATTTGTAAACACACACATTTTCCGTCTTTATTAGATCATTAGCATCAGTATTCAAACAAGCGTTTTATTTCTCCCATTAAAAAACAAATCTCTTTTGATCATATTTTCTCCCTCCAGTTATTACCTCTTTTCTTGGCTTTCTTTTACAGCAAAATTCCTCAGGAAACTTAATCTATACACGTTTTCTCTCGTTTCTCTTCTGCTTCTTACTCCTCAATCCATTCTAATTCATTTTGTCCCACTAAAACTCTTCCCATCAATATTACCATTGACCTCAATCTTGATAAATTGTTTAGCAGCATGAGACACAGTTGTCTTGCTTCCTCCTTGAGGTATGTTTCTTCCTTTGGCTTCCGGGACATCTCACACTGGTTTTCCTCCTCCAAATTGCTGCTCCTTCTTAGTCTCTTTGCTTTTTCCTCCTTATCTCTTTCCCTACTAATTGTTGGAGGATCCCAGGGCTGCATCCTTCTTCCCTTCCTCTCTCTATCAACATGCACTTCCTTGGGGTCTCCTCCATACTGACAGCTTCAAATACCCTCTATTTGCTTTTGACTCAATCTTTTATCTCCAGCTCAGATCTATTCCATGGTTTCATACTCATATATACAACTTTGCCTAGCATCTCCAATTTGATGTCTAATAAGCATCTCCAGCTTAGGATATATAAGACTGAACTTCTCATCTTCCCCCTCAAGAGCTACTCCTCCTTCAGTCTTCCTATCTCAAGTAATGACACCTCCATTATTTCAGTTGTGCTGGTTAAATTCTTTAGAGTCCTTCTTGATTCCAGCCCAACTTCCTCTTGCAGCCCACATGCAAGCCATGGTGTGTTCTTGTTGACTCTGCCTTCAAAGTGTATCTAAAATACGACCATTTTTCTCCACCTCCATTGCTGCCATCCTGATCCAAGTCACCAGTCATCATCTTTTGCCTGTATTACTACAGTGTCTTTCTTAGTGCTCCTCTTTAGGTTATTCTCAACAAAGTATCCAAGATATCCTGCCAAAATGTAAGTTAGATCATGTCATTCCTTCTCAAAAACCTCCAATGGCTCTCTATTTCTTTCAGAATAAAAGCTAAGCTTATCATAGTGACACATCTAAGCGTGATTTGATCCACTGTGGACCTTGACCTCATTTCCCACTCTGTTCCCAAATTTACTCTTCCTGAATGCTCTTCCCTAACATCCACAGAGCTGACTCTCTCTCCTCCTTCAAGTCTCTTCAAATGTCATTTTGTCTGTAAAGCTTTTTCTGACCATTCTTAAATTTTTCCACCCATGTCTATGCCTCCCCAAGACTCCCCACCACAATTCCCTGTTTGAATTTTCTTCATAGTAATTATGATCTTCTAATAGACTACAAAATTAGCATCAGTATCTCATCTATTGCCTGTCTCTGTACACTAGAATGTAGACTCCTTGATGGCAAGGAGTAGTAACTCTTGTTCACTGACATATGCACTGTATTCAATGCCCGACACGTATTGAGTGCTCAATAAATATTTGCTCAGTGTTATGAATTCCTTATATGAGCATAGCATAGTTCTGGAAGGATACACAAGAGAGTGATGATAAAGGCTTCTCTGTGGAGGGGAACCAGATTTCTGGGAGAGAAATGGGAAATCTATACATTTTCAATCTTTGAATTTTATGCTGCGTTACTCATTTAAAACAACAAAATTAGATTATTTAAAAACAATTAAAAAATATTAGGTAAAACCTCTAGTCTCAATTGTGAGTTGGGATGGAGTAACAGATTTTGAATCAAGGGTGTGAAATATTCGATACCAATTTGAGGTCACCCAACACTCTCTTTGCTCTGGTTGTGTCTCTGCTAATCACAGCGGTAATTTAATATGTCAATAAGGAGGAACTTATATTCTTGGTGATATTCTGAATCACTAGTTCATCCTTTCCCATTCCTTTGCTCCACTCTTTAAGAGAATTTGCAGAAAAGTAGTGTCCAGAAGGATAGAGCTTTTTAGACCAAAGTCAAGTTAGTTCTTGAACGACAGCAACAAGATTTCATCTTCTCCTCTAAGGGGGAGACGGACACCAGCCTTAGAACAGCAGATGGATAGTGCTCACAAAATGGACCAACTCAGTGTGTCTGGCAACAAGATTGGGGCAAAAACAATACTTGATTAAACAAGTGCCAGATACTAGCTAGCACGTAATTGTGGGAAGTTAGAAGTAGCAGTTATGATGTTGCCGAGCAAAGATGCTTTGTTAGCATTAAGCGTTTTTCCCTCCAACTGAAACATAAACCCACAAGGGAAACAATCCATTCTTTATTATTTTTAAAAGTAACTTTTTGTCTTGAAAACAATTTACTGCCACCAGAAATGTCTTCTTTTAGAAAAGTGTCTAATTGGCTGCCGTTTGACATTATGTGGCATGATTAAAGTTTTGAAATTCTCTTAATGTGTGCATTTTTTTTTCTTGCCACTGAGCAGCATTTGTACAATCCCAAAGCTTCCCTTTCTGTCTTACACGGCTTAATCTATTCTGAGAGCTTCTCAGCCTGAGAGGATTTTGAAAGAGTTAGGTTCTTGGTACAACTTTATGGCGTTAAATGAGTCAGACTAATATAAAGATAAAACGTAACCATGGTTATTATTACTTTTGATTAACTTTTATTCTGCACACCACACTATCAAGACATTTTCCACTAATACCTGACCTATTGGTTTGTAGAAATGTAGACTTCTACCTGCCCCGATTCTAGTCCAACGATCTACCTCACTGTGACAAACATTTGTGAATCATTGAATTGACAGGACAGACTACACAAGTGTGATTGTGCTTCCTCTTCATCTGAGAGAGTGCTTGTTAGAAATGCAAATCCTCAGGCCTCCCCCATGACTGCCAAATGATCTGTGATTTTGATGATTCTCGTGATTCTGATGCTCACTATGGTTTGAGAACTAATGAGTGAGAGAATGGAAAATAAATAGAAGACAAAGTCTTTTTTCCTTTGAAATGTACGATATAGTCAGTGAAGACAAACTCCTTACATATAAAGCAATTTTGTTTTATTATCAAGTAATGAGTGAATAGCATGAGAGGCACTCAACAAAGATCTGCTATTTGAATACATGGCTGCATGAATGAGTTCAGCACAGACATTGTTGGAGCATGATGGACATGCTTCTTTCCAATGCTGCTCTGCCTTCTGTGTGATTCTTTGGTTTCACAAGATTAACAGATATCCCGTGTCTCTATAAGCAAGACAAAGCCTTGTCATCTTTAATGTTATACCAGCATCCCATTGAAAGAGGGTGTGTGAAGCTAGTGGTTATAATGTTGTTAAAAATTACAAAGGGCTTCACTTATTTTGAGTGAATGCTAGTTAATACAAACGGCAATAAAGAATAGGAATAGAGCGTGCCACGTCCTAACCAGGGGCAAAGGATGAGGGAGTGGGATTTAAAAATTTGAATCCAAAATACAGCAGAAAAGAAGAAAAACATAAACACAGATGAAATCAGAACAATAGGAACAATGAAATAAGATGATTAGAAATAATTCCATATATATCAATAATCTCAATAGATATAAGAGGAACAAAATCTCTAGTTTAAATACAAAGATCTTAGTTTGAATAAAAGACAACCAAAATTCAGCTACATTCTGTTTACAAGTGACACACATAAAATGACACAAAGAAAACATAAGGACAGAGAAAGATTGAAAGTGAAAGAAGGAAAACAGATATACCAGGTGAATGTTAACAATAAATGTACTTGAGGCCACTGCAGTCGCATTATTCTGCTACCTGTAACTATAAGATTTCCAGCTCCTGCACATTTTAGAGGAACAAGAACACATAATTAAATACCATGATTTCAGTGCATGGTATTTCAATGGAATATTCAGGCTTGTTCTAAATTCTGAGGTCATTTTCTCCCTAAAAAAATGCTCATTTCTAAGTTTTTCATAAAATAGAATTACATTCCTATGATTAGAGATATTTTCATTTTCTTATTAAAATGCTCTAGATGAAGGTGCATTCTATGTGAAACACATTTCAGTAGGAAATTACGTCCTAACTGTTTTCGCTATAGCTCATGAACTTGAGTACCAAGATGCTGCAATTTAAGTCCAGTAAAATGTTAATTGAGGGAATGTTGAAGACTTGTAACTTCTTTGATAAAACCAAGTGCAGATTGCCAGTGTTGGAGTGGACAGAGAATCTTCTCAGGATACTATGTTGTGTCCCCTCTAACCTTTTTCTTATCTTCCAAGACTTATGGAGAAATGTGACTGATTTTTTTAAAGTGGTAATACATCTCCTCATATGGCTGTAGTAACGAGTGTGACATTTCCAAGGAGACCTCTAGTCCTCCCCATGCTTCATTGCCAGCTTTGAATGATCACGTCTGATTTCATTAATACTAGTGGAGGGGGTGGGTTTCCTTATAGTGAAACCAGTGGTTAAGTTATGCTGCCTCAAGCCATTCTTTGTTCCGAGTTATTCATCAGAGGTGCCTCAAAAGAAAGTCGTTTGATGTGGAAAAGTGAGTTGAAAAAAGTTGAGAGGTTCAAAATTTGTGCTTTAAAGATATTAAGGATATTGAACAGTCGTGGGGCCATCCTGATACTGCCTTGCTCTGGCATCTTTGTGAGTCTTTGGACTGAGCATTTGTATTGGGAGAGCAAGCCTCTGAGATGACCCAGCTTTCCCTGGAGAACATGGCCATTAAACTTCCCCTATTCTTCTCCTGTAGGAGTGCTACATACTGTGAGTAAAATCCCATAATGACAGTGGAAATCCTGCTTAGTGAAAAACGGATCTTTCTATTCTTTTTGAAGTGGGGAAATGGGGGCATGTTTCTTTATAGTTTTTCTGGAGCTCTTAGTGCTTGTGCTATATGAAATAAAACCAAAACACAGTTTGCGGTCTTTTCTTTGTTAGTTTGACAATGAGGGTGTTGTGATTCAGGAGGTTTCAAGACAGCTCTCTATTGTAATATCCATTTGGGGGTAGGGTCTAATTTTTGAAGATTTATCAATATGGTGCTTGAAAAGGTATATCACAGGAAATGTTTGTACCTTACAACTGTTTTTCCTGGCTATGATTTATTGGACTATGGGACTATAAATCAGGCCTTCTGATTCCTTCTTCTCTTTCTGAAATAAATGACTCATTCTGTAGGGCCAGGCTTATCCCTTTTTCTTTTTCTTCTTCTTTTTTTTTTTTCATTTTCACTGAAAACCTTGCTTTCGTCTGCCTCAACTGCATACATGTCATTTTTTTCTGTTAATTCCCCCATTATCTAGGAATGCTCATTTAAAGAATATTTCTATAAAAGTCATGTATCATTTAGGAAATGCAAGAAGTAAAAAATTTAAAACATTTGAATTCTTAGGAAAATGCATAGATTTCAATATATAAGCCACATTGTTGCTTGGAAACATAGTACAAATGAAATTTTATCTTGTTTTGATTTTTTTCTCTTTCTGTAAAGAGTGTAATTTTCACTTGGCTTGAAAAATATGAATTCAAATTAGAAATCAGGTTGTAAGCAATGTTTATTTCTTTAAAGCCAAACTTCTAGAAAACCAGAAAGAAAATAATCGTATTTTTTACGACACGGCAGGTAAACCACCACCATATTTAGAATCTAGAAGATTTTGAAGCGAACGACAGGGTAAATCAATAACTCCCACATGGAGGGAAGAAATGATTTTCTATTCAGGATATCAAACAAAACTAAGGGGATATTAATGGCTGAATGAACAGGCTTCCCATTTGCACTTGCATGAGGAGGAGGTTACGGATTGGCAGTTGCTCATATAAATCAAGTCTGGTAAGAACCATATGAATAAGTGTTTGACATTTTCAGTTGGAAAGGAGCAGCTTGTCTTCAGTTCTGAGAAGCCTTCCCCTTGAGACAATCGTCTTTTTTCCTATTTTGATGAACCAGATTTTTAATATCAACTTCGTACAAGCAAATGCACTGCAGTCCAGAGGGCAGAACTTTCTGAGGTGGCAAGGTAGCCAAGAGGATAGGGGAAAATATGAACATATTTGCCTATCAAAACCAAATCTGTTACCTGTGTATTTGCCAGCACATTTTGCTTAAGTTCTTTCTACCCACTTGTGCTGTGTCTCACTATTCTCAGATCTAAAGAAACAGGGAGAAAATGGTGGCACAAATCAGATTGTTTTCTCCCTTACATCAACTTCACAGAGGAATCTAGTTTTTTACTGATCAAATGTCTTACATGGCAATTACTTGTCGAACAACTGCTAACCCAACATTTATTGTTGAAGGCCTACTAAGTGCACAGAAAATTGTGTGATCCATATCCAAGAGAAGATATATTGCTTTATATAAGTACAAAAGATCTCTCAAGACATCTGGGTTCTATTCCTATCTCTACCTCTAGTCCTATGACCTTTGCAAGTCACCTGACCTCTTGGCCTTTGGAAAAATTGAGGAATTTTATTTATTTATTATTTTTTTTTGAAGATTTTATTTTTTCCCTTTTTCTCCCCAAAGCCCCCCGGTACATATACATATACATAGTTGTATATTCTTCGTTGTGGGGCCTTCTAGTTGTAAAATTGAGGAATTTTAAATAAATATTTTCTGATGCACCTTCCAGCTCAGACATTATAGCCTGAATTAACTGAACCTACTTATCGACCTGTAGAGGAGAAAGTAGGAAGAGATCAAAAGGCAAAAAAATAACAAATAAAGTACAAAACAATGGTAGTGTCAAAATGTGCTAGGATTTAAGGCAGTGCCCAGCCAAGTTGTAAAAGTGATAGCCTCTTGTCTTGCTAGATATACATGACTCTAAGTTCATTTAAAAGAGATCAATCAGTTCTCTCCTGGAGCTGTGTCAGAGCAGAGAGGGAGACATTTACATTTTGGCAATGCACAAAAACTCATGACAGTAACCTTAACAGAGTCAGTTCCCTCAGTGAACTGGCTTTGGCATGATGGAAGAGGGCAAGGCCAGACCTCTTTGTGGAGGGCAGAGTTTCCAGTATGAGCCAATTACAGCTCACGTATATTCAGAATCTCAGAACTCATTTCAATGCATTAAATTATAGGTCTCCAACTTGACTCACACTTGAGGTGGCTTGATATGCACCCCTGAAACTTTCTGCTTTGACTCCAGTATTGCTCTTGTAGCCATCTGGCTGCTGGCCATGATTCTGAAGCAAACTTCCTCTGGAACCCTGCTTCTACTTGCTTGGCCTTCTTCCCGGTGCCTCATTTTCATCTTCAGGCTTTCCATTGCTGCAGAAAGACAAAGCCCAAGCAATGTGTTGGAGCAGCAGTTTCTGGTTGAACTCGCCTTCCTTATAGGCATAAATTGTCAGCTCTACTAAGAAAACAAAAAGAGCATAAGTAAGGAGTCAATCCCCCAGTATCAGGACTAGACCCACGAAATGCATTGGATTAATTGACGATGCAAAAAAGTCCATCTCAAATTTATCCAACCCCACTTACACTTTAAAGAGAGAGTATTTTCTTGCCAAGACTAAGGGAAAGTAATGGAACTAATCCAGGCACTTTTATATAATTATATATCTGATCTTCTTAATAACCTTTAACACTATTTGACATAATTCCAATTTTGCATTGAAGAATTGAAGGTTTAAAAGGCTAAGTAACCTGTCTAAGGTCAAAGACATAATACGTGGTAGATGTGGATTAAAAGCATTGACCTCAAAATTCTATTTTCTTTTTCACCATGGTATCTGTTTTTGCAAATACATAGAATAGCAATTACCTTAGTTCCTTTCAAATTCTAAAGATCAAGAAAAGGATAGTAAGTGAAAGATATACGCAAGGAAGGTAGAGTGTAGTAGCTATGTAGAGTTAACTAGTTTAAACTAGTTACATCCAATGCTTTAGGTAAAATAATGAAAATGGTGCATATTTCCCATATAAGACTGGGTTTCCATCCTTTTTGCGTGTCATGAATAACATGATTTTGGCTTTTATATTGGTCTTATATGAAATCATGATGCGTCATCATAAATGTTTGATTCATGAATATCAGGGATCATTTTTTATTAAAGATTTACATTTAAACAATTGCTGTGTAGTCAAACGTTATTTTGAAAATTCCATTTTCAGATCCAGATTGCCCCTGAAATTCTAATCTAATTAAAGGTATTATATCATTTGATTTGTAAAGTGATTTTAGGAAACTACTTATAAGGGAGTCATACCAATAGCCCTGCAAGGTCTAACCTTATTGATAAAAAGTAAATGGCTAGTGATCGTCATTGAAGACTGTAAGGTTCTTATGCCATTGATTCTTGCCATGGTACTAATAGATGTTTTTGGTTTGATGTCAGTTGTTTGTCAAGGAATTATAATAATATTTTTTAAAAAGCTTCACTGTGACTTCCATTACACTGAGAGACTATTTTTTCCCCAACCTCCCTACCATCTGTCTTGATTTTATACTGGAAATTCTTCCTGATACTCCATCCAGAAGGACTAAGTGAAATCAATATGGCAACAGCAGGTTGCTGATGCATTCCAGCTTTTAAGTGGGATGTTGTTATGATTAACAGTGGCCCAGCTCCTTACCTCTCTATTATCCCAGTGCTCCCAGAACATTTCCGTCACTCATCAGATTCAATTAATTCTATATCTTCTTAAAAATGCAGCATAAGGCTAGAAGAAATGTGAAGAAAAAAAGATCAACTATATTTAGCTTTTGGCAGGATTGGAATGATGCAGTTTTCCCTTTTTGTCTATTTTGGCTAAAGACTGATCAATATATAAGAATACCATGTGTTTTAAAATAGGGGCAATGAAAATCATTAGCAAGATCTATTCTTTTATGTGCCATATGCTTAGCTAGAAATTATGTAGAACATTTGAGCTTTTTTCAATATTACTACCCCAAATAAGAAAGACTCTTTTGAAAACTTTATAACACCTAATTATATTATGTAATCTGTCACTGTTGATTTTTCATAATCCAGCTACTAATAAATATGTGTATCTCTACAATTAATAGAAATTGGGATATTAGGGATAGCATTTCATAATGGTGCAGTTCTGGGTAATGACAAGGGTCCAGGGGTGGTTGAGGTAGATTGAGATTCAGGGCCACTGGAGACAGTATAATTAAAAAATGGTGATGCTTAGGGTTTTGCATGAAGCATTCACATATGGAAATCTCTCAGCAGCAGGGTATTAGGAAGACATATTCAGGATGCATTTGATTGCAAGTGTCAGAAATTTTGACTGCTGCAAAGAACAAATTCGTTAGCTCAAATAAATGGGAAGGCTGGAGGTGAATCCCACTTCATGCATGACGTAGGGCATTTTTCTTGAACTATCTCTTATCTTAGCTTGTCTCTTTCATTCTGTATTTACTTCGTCCTCTGCTGTTGCAAACAAGTGCTCTCCATACAGCATGGAAGATGGCCATGGGCATCCTGAGATTGCTAGCTTCCTTGTGTAGCATAGTATAAAGAGGACTCGTGTCTTACAAAGCCAACGTGCAAGTTCTGGGACAAGACTCTTTGTATCCCTGCTTGGATCCTATATCCTCTCTTGGACCAATCACTACAGATGGAGAAATGGGGATCTAATGCTTGCTTGACCAGGCACCGGTCAGGGCTGTGCACCCCTGTGACCTGGATGTGTAGGGTGTTATGAAAAGGTGAATAATTGGGGCAAAACCTTCTAATACAGTTAGAGAAGCAGACCCCAAGCCAAAAGCAAAAAAGTCCTCAGTTAATATGGAGAAAAAGCTTTTGGTCCCAGCTAATTAATTAACCATAACCAATCCTATGCAGCGTCAATCAATCAAACTGATGCAGTTGTATTTAGCTACGTGAAGCTAATCTAGTTTACAAATGTCTCAGGTGCAATCCTCATATTTTCTCCTAGTATGCCTTCTTTTTCATGAATGTTTGCATGGTCTCATCCATTACAGGGTACATTTTAAAGCTTCATTAAGTGATTGTGTCTTGCCTATTGCTCTGCCTGTCTTACAGTATAACCTCAAAAATGTTTGTGAAATGACTAATAATAATCATGCTTTTTTTCCCTTTTGTATAGCAACTGGTAGAGTCTGGTTGGCACAAGCTGCTCTGTAATAGTATAAGCTCTTTTTTTTTTTTGCTGAGGAAGACTGTCCCTGAGCTAATGTCTGTGCCCATCTTCCTCTACTTTATCTGTGGGATGCCTGCCACAGCATGGCTTCTAAGCAGTGCCATGTCTGCACCTGGGATCTGAACCGGTGAACCTGGGGCCACCAAAGTGGAACATGCGAACTTTGCTGTGCCACCAGGCTGGCCCCAGTATAAGTTCACTTTAATTGTCTTCCTTTGAGTTGGTATTTGGTA
This sequence comes from Equus quagga, assembly GCF_021613505.1. Taxonomy (NCBI): domain Eukaryota; kingdom Metazoa; phylum Chordata; class Mammalia; order Perissodactyla; family Equidae; genus Equus; species Equus quagga. The sequence continues at coordinate 16,169,281 of NC_060272.1, read as the reverse complement.
TCCTCCCTCAAACTCCTGGTCTCTCCTACTCCCTGCCTCTCCTATTACCCTTTAGTTAGGAGAAAAACAGCTCAGACATTTAAGTACTTTTAGCTCACCAGATCTTTAGAGTTACCTGTCACTGCTGACCTCCTCTCTCTGCCATGTTAGTCTCTCACTAAAATAGAAAATTAACAGTTGATTCCACATTGGTGGAGGAGTTATTGAAACTAGCATAAAATGAATAACTGTCAGGTGCTTGGTTTTTTCCTTAATATCACTGCAAATATGCCTTATGTGCAACACACATTAATTCTTCATTTTGCCTTAAACTGGTGATTTCTGTGGAATACTGTGCAACTAATAAGATACTATTGGTGAAGATGAAAAGAAGTCAAGATATTTTTCACATTTTGACTGAAAAAAGCACAATATATACAGTCTAATAAATCTAGTCATTTATATATATAATTACATATGTAATTACACACATATGCATACATACACATATAAATGCATATGTATATTAATTTGCCAACACACTGCTAGATTTACTTTGTTAGTATTTTATTCAGGATTCTTGCTTTTAATTCATAAATGAGATTAATTTTTTGGATTGTGTGTGTGTGCATGAGTATTCTCCTTGTCCAGTTTTGGGGTCAATATTATATAAGCATTATAGAATGAATGCAAAACTTTCTATCTTTTTCTAAGCTTTGGAATAGTTTGAGTAAGACAGGTATTTTTCATTGCCTTATTTTTGGTATTCATTTGTAAAATTATCTAAGTTGGTAGTCTAAATTAGGGATAGAGATGTGTCTAAATTTTAATTTCATCTATGGTCATTCATCCACTGAAGTATTTTAAATCTTCTTGAGTCAATTTTGGTAATTTACATTTTCATTAAAAATTGTCCGTTTCATGTATATTTTAAAATGTACTTGCATAAGGTTGTACATAGTACTCTCTTACAATTTTTAAATCATTTTTGTATCTGTAGTAATGCCACTTTTCTAATATTATTTGTATTTCCCTCTTTTTGTCAGATTGGTTAAGACTGCATATTTCATGTTTTTATTTACTGAGCTCTACTGTCTTTTAGTTTTCTAGTTAATTTCTACCTTTATTTTTCATAAATTTACCTCCCTGCTCTCTTTAGCTTTATTTTGCTGCATTTATTATTTAATTCATAATATGCCTTGATATCATAATCCAGAGTTAATAAGTAAACTGATTTATCAGTTACCCGAATCCATAAACATGAGAATAACTCAGACTTAAAATTCTTAGCTCTCAGTATACTATTATTTAATTAAATCAAAGAAGATATTATTTTCTGTAAAGAGTTTTTAGTAACTGCAGAAATCTCTCACAAGTGTTTTGCCCATAATAAATGCCATCACTTTAACATGAAGACAGTTGAAATAATCAGAAGTTCCCAACTCTCTCATTTACATATTTAAATTACCCTGGTACCATTGAAGAGACCTTGTAGTGATTACCATACATTGCAACCCTGGCACTTGATAAAAAAGTCAAAAAGTGATAGTTACATGGCCCAACTAAAACTACCATCCTTTTTGAGTTGCTTCTATACATGCTGCCTAGTTGTGCACAAGCCCAGGGGAAAACTAGGGATTTTAAGAAATTCAATATTCCATTGCTGCAATCTCCAGTGATACAAGACCAGTGGCGATGACCTTGGGTCCAGTTGTAGACTTTCCCTTCCTCACCAGGTGAACTTGACAAGCCACATCTCACTTTCAACATCCCTGTTTGTCTTTTACAGTGAAGTGATGATAAAGTCACTGCCACATACCTCCTCCCAATCGCTCTTTCATTATATCAACAGGAATGTTATTGTTGATGAGATAATGCTTTTAAAATCCTTTATATGTCTTTCACCAGAAGAAGCAGCTATTTTTAAAGATTGGCCCTGAGCTAACATCTATTGCCAATCTTTTTTTCTCTTTTTCTTCTTCTCCCCAAAGCCCCCCAGTACATAGTTGTAGGTCCTTCTAGTTCTACTATAAGGGACACTGCCAGCAGCATAGCTTGATGAGTAGTGCTAGGTCCATGCCCAGGCAATACCCCGGGCCGCTGAAGTGGTGCCTGGGAACTTAACCACTCTGCCACGGGACTAGCCCCAGAAGTTGTGGTTAAAAGAAATGTTCCACTGGCCTTGAACTCCGATCTGAGTCCAACCCCTGTGCCTTCTGTTGGAAGGCATTTAACCATGAAGATGTTCAAGAGAGACTGGAAACTTTGCCAAACAGGCAGGAGACCAGCCATGACATAGCATACTGTGAAATAGCATTAGCTTCCTTTAAAATTTTGTCAACCTAAGTGGAAATATAGGTGAAGATATTAAAATACAAAAAAGAAATATGTCGATAGCATTTTAGTTTTAAAGTAAAAAGAGCTTAAATATTTGTATTTGTAAAAAAAAATATAGATTCATTGAAACACCTTCAAACAATACCAAAAATTATAAAGTTAAAATTCCTTATTTTTTCCCACATAGAGAGAATCATAATTTGGCTCATACCCTTTTCAGACATCTATGTGTATTTTATCTACATTTGCACTAAGGGAATCATACAACCGTTTTCACCCTCATCATATGTTGTGAATATTATCTCAGATTTTAAAATAATATATAAAATAAAATGTGTTAAAAAATTCAACTGAGTAAACTTGAAGGTTTAATTGGCTTTATTAAACAATTCATGAATCAGCCAATATCTCGTCTGGCAAGCAGAGAGATATTCTGAGGGGTTATACAGCATGGAAGGCTTTTATAGTAAAGAAGGTGGGACAAGGAAAAGAAGTCATCAGCAAGGAGAGAATGAGAGTTCATTGGAGGAAAGTAAAAGTTTAGATGAGGAGGGCTTCTCATTAGCTGAGCTGCAGCATTTTCCATTGGCTGGGCTCTTTGCTGGGCAAGAAGGAAGTCTTCCTTCCTCCCGCTGGAGTAGTAAAGTAGTTGCACTTCCTGTTTGGGAGTGCAAGGTACATCTCTTCCTGTTGAAGTCTGTAATTGACTTCTTCCTGTTTGGGGTAATGAATGAATGGTAGGGCATGAGAGCTGCCTCTAAATTCCCACTCTAATTTTAGTTGAGGTTTCCTTTATTAATTTTAACAAGTCTATGTGGATTACCTACTGTTGTGGGTTGAATGGTACCCCTACACCCAAGATACATCCTCTTGGAACCTATGACTATGACGTTATTTGGAAATAGGGTCTTTGCAGATGTAATTAATTTAAAGATGTTGAGATGAGATCATCCTGGACTATCTGAGTGGGCCATAAATCTAATCTTGTCATTATCAAGAAAGGCAGAAGGAAATCAGAGAGACAGAGGAGGAGGCCAGGCGAGATGGAGGCAGAGATTAGAGTCATGCAGTCACCAACCCAGATATGCCCACAGCCACCAGAAGCTGGGAGAGGAAAGAGACTGAATCTGCTCCACAGCCTCTAGAGGGAACACAGACCCAATACCACCTCATTTCAGACTTTTGGCCTCCGGAACTGTGAGAGAATGAATTTCTGTTTTTTAAGCCACCCAGTTTGTGGTAATATGTTATGACAGACCTAGGAAACTAACACACCTATATACACATGGGAATTGTAATAAGTGAATACATTTTTAAGTGGAGCCTGGATTTCTAAAATGTTCAAAAAAGTAGACGTGCAGTTATTCATAGCTAATGCAATGATTTTATTGAATATTGTGTTTAAAAGAATAAAACCTGATTTCCAGGATAGAGATATATATTGTATATATATTATATACTGTAGTCTCTCTCTTTAAAAAAAATTATGTGGTCTATATACCTACATATAATACATATAATATATATACATAAACATCGTTACAAATATGCATCTATAATCTAAGATATATGTCTATCTATAGGGAATTATATAGAATTATTAGAATTATAGCAATATAGAATTATTTGCATAACTCAATATAGAAAAATTTTAAAGCAAATAATTTATAAACTGACTACCAAATTTAAGAGCAGGATTATTACCAATACTAATGAGTCTGCTCATGTGGTCTTCCTGCTCCCCCATACCCACAAATAACCTTCAGATGTAACAACTCTCTGACTTTTTTAAAATCATTTTTTCTTAAAAAATTCTAAGAATACATGTTTCCCTAAATACTATATTGCTTTTCTTTAGAGTCTATATAATGGTATCATAGTCAATGTAGTCATTTCAGAGATGCTTTTATCATTCAATGAACATTTCTAAGATTTATCCACAAGCTACATTCATTTTTTGCATCCATTTTTTGTGTATCCATTGTTCTGTGGATGGATATTGGAGCTATTTGCAGCATGTTGTAAGTATTTGCTGGGTACTACTGTGCTTGTTCATGTACCATTGTGTACTGGACTTGCACATTCTCAGATTGTGCACGTGTTTAGGGGTGCAAGATAAAGCCAAATTGTTTTCCAGTATGTTGACACCAATTAACACTCCTGCCAGCAATGTAGCAAAGTTTTCTGTTGCCCATATACTCTTCAAAACTTGGTAGTGTAAGTCTTCTTCATTTTGCCAATCTAGTGAGTATAAAATGGAATCTAGCTGGGGTCTTATTTTGCATTTCCCTGATTAATAATTGAGTTGTGCATCTTAAAATAAATTTTTGGATTATTTGTGTTTCCCACTATGTGAGATGCATATTCATGTCTTTTGCTCACTTTTTCTATTAAATCATTTGTCTTTCTCATGATGACGTTTAAGATTTCTGTCCGTATTCTAGATACCTTGTCAGTTATATATGTAGCAAATATCTTCTCTCAGTTTGTGGCTTATCTTTCTCCATCTTTATAATATGTCTTGATGGTAAGGTCTTAATTTAATGTAATTAAGTGGATCTATTAATTCTTTATTTTTTTAACTTGTGTCTTTTCAAAACTCTTTCCAATCTCCAGGAGTATAAAGATATTTTCTTCTAAAAGGTTTAAAATTTTGCCTTTTGTATTTAAAACATGTAGAACAGATTGTTGTGAACGGTGAGTGGCAGTGTTCAAATTTCATTTCTTTCCTCATGTCACTCGCCAGTTGTCCCAGAGCACATCCTTGAAGAGTCACCTCTTTTTCTAGAGATTTGTGTTGCCATCTCTGTCATAAATCAGCTATTCAGTTTCATTGTGTATTTGTTTTTGTTTTTATCTATCCCTGTAATTATCTCAGAGTGTTTTAATTGCTGTAGCCTTAAATCAATCTTGTGGGGCAAGTCTTCACAAACCATTCGTCTTTTTGAGTAGTCTATGTCATTTTGCTTTTTTAATATAAATTTTAGAATCACCTAGGTAAGTTTATTTTTTAAAAAACTCTGATGGAATTTGGATCTTTAGATAAATTTGTAGAGAATTGTACCTTTTATGATAGTGAGCTTCCTGCCTCTGAACAGGTTATATCTCTTCATGTAGTTATGACTTCTTTAATGTCTTTCAATAAAGTTGTAAAATTGTACCCTTAATGGTCTTCTGTATCTTTTACTAGATTTTTGAATACTGCATATTTCTGTTTATATTTTAAATGCTACATATTTTTTTAAACACTACATTTTCTCAGTTGTCATTAATGGTGTTTGGATTAAGTGTATTGCTCTTATTTCTAGCCAAATTGCTAAACTCTTTTATTGTTATTAATATTTCTGTTAATTATTTTGAATTTTCTGTGTAGATAATTATATCATCTATGAAAACTGACATTTTTTGTCTTTCCAATTCCAGTTTTTACATTTTAAAATTTATTTTCTCTGTGTCACTATACACTGAAGGACCTCTAATATAACCTGCATGGAATGAGATAGTGGACATCTCTTGCTCTTGATTTTAAAGTGATTGCTTCTAACATTTTATTAGTAAGAATGTTTTTGATCTAGGTTTTTGGAACTATTCTTGATTGGTTTCAGGAAGTTTTCTTTTATTTCTAGCTTACTAACATTGTTTATAATGAATAAATCTATTTTATCATGGATTTTTCTTCATTCATTGAAAGGATATATGTTTTTTCTACTTTTCCTTATTAATGTGATGAATTGTATTTAAAAACTGCTATCAAACCACCTTTGTAATTTGGGAATTTTTTAGTGATGAGTGGTATTAAATATTATCAATTTTTTTCTTCATCTATTTATATGATCACATCGTTTTTCTCCTGCATTTAATGGATATATGAAGTATATTGATTCATTTTCAAATAGTAAACAGATCTTCCATTCCCTGGAAAAAACATATTTATTCATGATGTATTATCTTTTTTATGTGTTTTGGATTCAAATTGCTAATATTTTGTATATACTGATGTTCCTGAAAAATACTTATTTGGAATTTTCTTTTCTTGTAATATCTTTGTCAGATTTTGTTAACAAAGTTATGTTGAACTCATGACATGTGTAGAGATTTGTACACTTTTCCTCTGTTTCCTAAAACATTTTCTATAAATTGATATTATTGCCATAAGTGAAAGAATGACCAGTTTAATTTACCCAAGGCTGAAGTTTTCTTAATGGACAGGTTTTGATTACAATTTAATTCCTTTAATATGTGTTAGGGTTATTCAACTTTTCCATTTTTCTTGTGTCAATTTTGAAAATGTGTGTTTTTAAGAAATTTGTCTATTTCGTCAAAGTTGTCAAATATTTTGCTATAAAATTGTTTCTTTTAAATCTTCATATCTAAAAGATCAATAATGATATTCCCTCCCTCATTGCTGATATTGATAATTTGTGCTTTCTCTGTTTTTTCATGATTAATCTTGCTAGGGGTGTATAATTTTTCAAAAATCTTTGCAAAGAACCAAATTTTAGCTTAGTTAATTCCATCTGTTGTTTTTTTCCTGTTTCATGGTATTCTGCTCTTTTTTTATTTCTTTCCTTCTCCTTACTTTTGGTTTACTTTGCTTTCTTTTTCTATGCTCTTTAGGTGGAAACATATCATTGCTATTAAACTTTTATTCCATTCTAATATAATCAGCTTAAGACATAAATTTCCCTCTAAAAAATTCTTTGGTTTTATCACACAAATCTTGATATTTTTATTATTTTTTAGTTAAAAATGATTTTTTAATTTCCCTTAAAATATCTTTTTTTGACTAATGGATTATTGAGGTCAGTATTGTTATCCAGTGAGAAATATCTTCTTATTTTTATTTTTGTGAGGAAGATTTGCCCTGAGCTAACATTTGTTGCCAGTATTGCTGGGTTTTTTTTTTCCTGCTTGAAGAAGATTAGCCCCGAGCTAACATCTGTGCCAGTCTTCCTCCAGTTTGTGTGTGGGATGCCTCCACAGCATGGCTGATGAGTGGAGTAGGTCTGCCCCTGGGATCCCAACCCACAAAACCAGGCCACTGAAGTGGAGCATAAGGAATTTTAACCACTTGGCCATGGGCTGGCCCCCAGAAATCTCTGTTTTTTCATTGCAGTGTTTAGCTCATTTATTTTTAATATAGTTATTGTCACGATTGAGTTTAAGTCCACTATTTTGTTATTTGTGTTTGATTTGTCCCATTGGTTTATATTTATCCTTTTCGCTTTCTTTTGGGTTAACTGAATATTTTCAATATTACATTTTTGGCCCTCTAATGGGTTTTTAAGTATACCTCCAGTGTGTGCCTATATATGTATATTATGTTTATCCTAGGGATTATAATGTGCATCCTTAACTTATCAGTTTACCTAGAGTTAGTTTTTACTACTTCATTTAAATTTGACAATCTCCTACAACATAATTCCACTCCATAGCACCATCTTTTATTGCTACTGTTGTGATATATTTTAAATCTACATTTGTTATTAACTCCACAATATGATGCTATAGTTTGCACTAAAAATGTAAGTTTCTTTTTTTAAAGAAATGAAACGTTGCTAATTTTTGGTTGTTAGCTTACATTTGATTGGATTTATTGTCCGGAAATCCTTAGAGGAGAAATTTGGATTGCTTTCCTCTAGAGAAGATTTGATTTATTTCTGCTGAGAGCCACTGGGTGATACCAATTATGGACATGAGGGTCTCATCCTAATGTTTGAGTCTTAGCTTCAATTATGCCTTATTCCAGAATTTAACCTCTTGATCCCAGTCTTAGTATTAAAGCTCCAAGCAACTCCCGCTTTAGTGTTCGCTTTCAGCTCTCTTTTCAGGATTTAAGACGTGTTTTTCTGTTTATCATTTGGAGATTCACCTTATTTTCATAAAAATTCAGCAGTGGTTTAACAAGGTCTGTTTGCTGTGATTTATCCACAATCTAGTTGTGATGTAGTAGGAGGGCCTTCAGATTATCTAGTCTGTTGTACTTCTAGAAGGGTTGTTCTCTATCTTCTTAAAAGTAAAACTTTTCAAAATGTTTGGTTTTATTAAAGTAATACGTGACTATGGAAAAATATCGCAAAAATAATCATGTTTCCAAAGTCAATAATAAAAACTCCTTTCCTCAGTCTTCAGCTCTAAGTACTTACAAGTGTTCCTTTCAAAAAATCTTTTCTCTTCTTATGGCTACAATTATGATTTGAATTATATACTCTTATTTCTAGTTCTTCAATTATCAGTTTATGTGAAATTTATTGACTTCCTGCTATGAAAGTTGAGAAACTGAGCACTCATGCTCATCCTTCCATTTTACTTCTACCTACTAATTTAGTTAATGATTATGTTTGCACTGTCAAGCTTTACAATATTTATATTCTGCTCTGCAAAAATAATTAAACATTTTATACTTTGTGAAATGGTGATTTTAAAAGTTTACATATTATTTTTTAATCTGCATTGACAGTATTAGGTTCGTATAGGGAAATTTTATTTGCTATAGAACCAAGAAGAGTGTTTGAACTGATGGTGGAGATGATGCAATCATATACTAAATCATTAAATCATACATCACAAATCATTGAATTGCTACAGGGAGACTCTTTCAAATAGCTCAGTCTAACAGCCTCTCTATTTTTTTAAAAATGGTAAGTTCTATGTTGCTCAATTACTTTCTTCTTTTTTATTTTTAATTTTTCGTATTCCTCCTAAAGAAGTTTATCCTTCATTTCTTCTTCTGCTTCTTCTTCTTCTACTTCTTTCAGCATGGGAAGCATTTGTAGTAAAATTACTGAGTTTTTGAGCTTTGGAAAGTGTGTCTTTCCTTGTCCTCACTCTTCATTTATAGATTGAATGGGTACACAATCTTAGATTAAAATTCATTTTCTTTCTGCCCTTTGAACACATGGCTGCTTTATCTTTTAGCATCCAGTGCCCTTACCGAGAAGGCTGATGTCAATTTTGTCCTCTCCTCTTGTAAGCAACCTAGTTTTCCTCTCTGAAATCTTTTTAGGATTTTCTCTGTATTCATGAATTGCTCCGGTTTTGTCAGGGAGCACAGTTGGGGTGGAAATCCAACTGGTCCAGCTGTTTCACGAACAGTTATATAATTATCCTGATGATTTCTCCCCAGTCTAGTCCTATTATTCTTTTTGATTTTTAATTTCATATTTTCATTTAATTTGGGGCCTTCCTTCAGTAAGACAGTTCTTATCTCTGTTGACTTTTGGAGATTTCCTTTGGTAAGACAGCTTTGATTTCTGTTGTTGGGTTGCATATATGGTGCCTCTGTTTTTCCATTAATATTAGTCTGTATTTTTTCAACTAAGGAAAAATATAAACATCCATGCACCTACCACCCAGAATTAGCAAATGCTTTAATTTGTTTCTAATAATTATTTTTAAAAATAGATGAAGATGAAGGCCCCTTTGTGCCCCTTCCCAGTCTTATTTTCCTCCTTTCCTGAAGAAATCTCTCATGTAAATTAAGTATGCATTCTTCTAGTTCATATGTTCATACTTTTATTTCATATGTTAAATGAATATGTAGTGTTGTTTTGAGAATTTTCATTTGCATAAATATTATATTGTGAATGGAGCACACATAATATTTCAGAGTGCTTGCTTTTACTCAATTCCATGTGTTTGAGCTTTGCTTAAGTTGATACACGTACACGCACACACACATACAGAGTGCATTCATTTTCTGTCATTCCATGTGACCTTGGGAGGAAAGAGATATAAATTGTTTGCTTAATTCTCTGTCTTGAACTCTGAGCCTAGTAAATAATAAATTTAAAAATAAAAATTGGGCCGGCCCGGTGGCGCAGAGGTTAAGTTCACACGTTCCACTTCTCAGTGGCCTGGGGTTCGCCGGTTCGGATTCCGGGTGGAGACGTGGCACCGCTTGGCACACCATGCTGTGGTAGGCATCCCACATAGAAAGTAGAGGAAGATGGGCATGGATGTTAGCTCAGGGCCAGGCTTCCTCAGCAAAAAGAGGAGGACTGGCAGTAGTTAGCTCAGGGCTAATCTTCCTCAAAAGAAAAAAAAAGGAATTAGTACAACATGAAGTAAATTAGTACAATATTATGGTATATATATATATGTGTGTGTGTGTGTATAAATATTTATTTACATATATACCTATATAGCTATATATTTACTATATTTATTTTTATGTTTTACTATATATATACATATACTAATGAGATTAGAAATTACATTGCTTGCCATTAAAATGTGTAGCTATTTAGATATATAACATCAAATCGAGTGGAGGAGTTATTGAAAATGTTCTAAACATTGAGAGTTGTTAGGACACAAATTATCAACCTTTCATATTGCATTTACTCAGCAATAGAAAGTGATGTCTGCAGTTGTGCTGATCTCTCCTGTAGGCTGGTTCTCTGTAGACTCCAGCTGGAGCCTTATTCTCTGGTCTTTAGTTGTCCTTAGCACCCTGTGAATAAAATTAACTAAGGATTATTCACTGGCTCAATAGCCTTATTGAAGATCACTTCTTTTGGGGAGAATAGGGTATATTTATTTGAAGTCCAACCTGTTCTTTAACTACTCTAAATAATTAGCAGTTACTAAATTTATCTTACGAGAACTGAGCATTTTAGGAGGTTTTGCAAGGCTGACAGATATTGCATTTTTCCTACATTTCCTGATTGCTTCCACTGTTCTTTCTCCTCTTTCATTTATCCCTTCCGCCTCTTTCTTTTCTTTTAGTCTGCCTTCTCTGCATTTATGTGCTTTAAATTTCAGAAACAATGAAGTAAAAAACAGAGACTGGAGCCAACATCTTCTCCCAATATGGCCCTTGTTCAAGTGGCGATTTAGCTCTTTTTGAGACAAGTGATTCGCATACATGAGATGATGCAGCGTATTACCCGTTTAGATTCTTGGGAGATGAGGTGCAAGGAGAGACAGAGGGTGGTGGGAAACAGCACTGAGAAAACAGTGTGGCCTACTAAAAACCTTTGAAAGCCAGTTAATTTTACAGAGATTATTTTTAAATTTGACATAAGCGTCTATCTAAAATGAGGCAGTGTGACCTAACAGTTAAGAGAGCTAGACTGACTGGGTTCAAATCCCACGCCCACCATTAGGAGCTCCATGGCTTGGAAAAGATTCTTAACCTCCTTTTGCATCAGTTTCCTCCTCTATAAATTGGAGGTGATAATGGTACCTACCTTATAACGTTGTTGATTATCTGAGTTAATAGTTGTAAAGTGCTTAGATTGGTGTTGGCTATATACCAAACACCATGTAGTTTCCTTAATAGACAAAATAAAAAATAAATGGGAAAAAATTGGACAAGAAAGTAGAATACAAGTCATATTGCAACAATATGCTTTTCAAACATAATTATCCTTGGGTAACCTCCTTGAAGTTAGAAAAGAAGCAAATTTTTAAAGGAAAACGTGGCATGCAGAAAAATAGTAGAAATGAAAGAAATTACAGTGACTTGCAGTTATACTTGCAGAATCACAGTGATTTGTAGTTTAATTAAGAATAGTTCATAGTATTTTTAATTCAACGTTTACTCACATCCACTTCTGTAGATTCTATGGACTTCCTCACATAGTCATGCTCCTTCTTTAAATATTTTAAAGCCTTTTCTATTGAGTACATGAACAACACTAATTTTAGCTCCAATTGTTATTTTTTCAAAGAAGCTAAAAAAAGTGTTAAGCCTGACTGTTTTCAAAGAGTGATTCTATAACAAGGAACTAGACTGTGGTTTCAAAGTGATTGGTCTTATTAACAGGAGAGAGAAGTATGGCCTGATGGAAAAGGGAAAAAGGAACAAGTGATGATTATATCTTACACTTTCATCTTAGGCTTCCCAAAGCACCTGAAACCAAGTCTCATTATCATTTCTTTAAATAGACAAAGCAAGTGAGATAGCGAGTTAGGTGTGCTTCCCAAGGTCATACTCCAAATTGCTAACATAGCGATAAAAATCCAATGTACTTGAGTAGCATCCTCTGCCCACTCATCCTCTTGGCATCGATTTCATGCACGATGAGGAAAGGAGATGGGCAGGATGATCTTCTCGGTCTTTCCAAACCCACCATCTTGCTCACCTTTTATAAATCGTTGATTGCATCTTGACAAGCTTTCCTTCACACTATTTCTGTTCAGGCAGAATTCTTGCTAGCTGAGAGGTCAAAATGACAAGTCTGGTCCCTGGCTGTTCTCTTGTGCAACTTTGGCTCTTTCTCAGCCTTTCAACTCCCAAGGAAGAATTTAAGTCCTCGTAAGCGTTTTTGATTTTTGTAGGTCTTTGTTTTATTGATCACTTTCCCCTGGAATGCCTGTCACGTTTGTGGTTGGTTTCAGGAGCCTTTGAGGATTTCATTAATTGTAAATGACTTTTGTCTTTTTAATTCTTTTGAGTTTTAACCCATTGGCCATGTCTTTAAACCCAGTTGAAGAGAAGGGTGTAGGAAAGGCCTCTGAGCTGTCCAGCAGGGTAGCCGCTGGCCATATAAACATAGTGAAATTGAAGTTGGAACTTAAAGTAACCAGAATTAAAAATTCAGTCTCTCAGTTGCCCTAGCCATACTTCAAGCACTCAGTAGCCATACATTATCTCTATTGGCTTCATCCTCAGCTTACTCATCTCTAGAGAGGAAAGATTGCATTAGATGACTATAAGATCCCTCGGGTACTAGCATGTCTGTGAATTTTCCAGGAACTTTTTTGGGGTTTGGCAGTACTACCTTGGATATTGTGAGCAGTGCCTCTCTCTCTCAATTTCTCTTTTTCTCCATCTAGCAAAATGTACCTCTCATATTCACCTTGTATGTTGGAACCAAGTACTTGACAAAGAATATGGTAATGTATTCAACAAAAGCTTTGTGTACTAAATATAGCCTCTGAGTTTTAAAGAGTTTTTTTTTCTTCTTTTATGAGTGTTGGCAGCTGTTTTACTATGAAACAGGTCTCAGAGAGAGATGAGGACACATTCTATTTTAAGATAAAAGCTTCATCTAAGATGTAGAAATGACACTGTAATAAATGCTGTTACAGTTAATGAAATCAGAGTAGTAGCGGCTGATTTTTATTTGATTATATGAGGCAAATTCTTCCAAATTTCCATATACACATTCTGAGTATAAACTGGCAGTAGAACCTATTGTCAATCAATCAGAACTACAAATTGGTCTCTTCTTCATTCTTTTTTGTAGCCCTGAGATTGTAAGAAAATTAGAGGTTAAAATCTTGGAGACTAGAGTTTTCTCTTCTTTTCCTACTACTTACGTCAAAGGGCAACACTTAATTATCCAGTGAGAAACATTTATGAACCTCAATTTACAAACCAAAACAAATGATTGAAAAATCGTATAATGCAAAATTTCTGTTTGTATCCATTTGAAAAGTAAATGTGACAGTATGGTGTTAATCATCTTAAAAGGCAGAATTTTAAAACATTGAACAGCAGCAAATTTCCAAAGTGCTAATTATATGCGCTAATTGTCTTTTGCTTGTTAGTTCAATTCCTTAACTGGGAAGGTTGTAGCATACGTCTATTTTCCCCCTACTTTCTTCAGGCAGAAATTCCCTTGGGGGGAGTCGCCTGACAAAATTATTAAGTGGAAGTTCTATGAGCCTAGGTGTGGTATAACTTTTGGAGATGACTGATTACGTGATTGCAGCTAATTGTGGGACTTGGAGAGTCTCTAACATCTTTAAGGGGAATCCTTTCACTTGTAATCCATCAAAGATTGCAGCTTTCTCTAAGGATAAGCTTCCTTTTGGGTGTCACCGAGAAATATTTCTGAGGCAACCTTGCACCAGCTTCAACCTTTTTACTTTCTGATGAAAATAATCCCCCTTTGTCACCAAAATGCAATTTATAGCTATGAGGCCATTCCCAGCTAGGATATTTGCCCTTCGACAAGATTATTTGAGACCTCTTCCAGTTGCGCGCAAGAAATGATACACTAACTTTGTCCTGTTAGAACCCTACTTATTGAAAGAATTAATATACTTAACAAATAGGTGAAACTCACTCCAGGAGTAGCTCACTTTTTTTTATAATTGCTATGAATAACATGCATTTATTTATTTACTTTTATTTATTATGGTAAGAACACTTAACGTGAGATTTACTCTCTCAATAGATTTTTAAGTGTAAAATACAATATTGCTAATCATAGGGACAATGTTGTAGAGTACATCTCTTGCTTTTGAACTGAGCTAATGATGAGTGAAGTACCTCAAGCTATTTGTAATTTTAGTGTATTTTTTATGCACACTATGATTATTACCATATATTTTTTTGGCATCTATCCATCAAAGGCTTTGAGCAACTTTGCTAAGTTATAGTTAAGAAATAGCCATTAGCTATGAGACTATGGTGATGCCATCATGTCTAGAATCCTGAGCCCCACATCAAAATCCTACCCATGGTCTTCTCATTTCACATCTACTACAGGACAATGCTAGTTACATAGCAAGTGTTCAGCAAATATTTTCAATAATTCATTCAACATTCACCAAATACCACCTATATGTGACACACTGTGACTAACACACATGTTCACACACATGCATATGTGTACACACACATGCACCCCACCCTGAAGGTTTAAGAAAATGAAGGTCACCTATGTCACAGTCTATTTGACAGAAGCTCTGCTTGCCTTGATCTTACCACTGGTTTGGAAAAATTTGTGATATTGAGCAGTTATGAAACTGTAGATTTGTTGGGGATGGGAGTGGGAATTGCAAAAACACAGAAAATTTTTCCCGTTTGTAACCTGTTACACATCTTGTACACTGCTTCCACGTTGGTCTGATAAACTCTTGAATTGCAAACCTGAAATACAGGTGAGTGTGTGCATGTTGCAGTAAATATGGATTTTGACAAAATTTCTGCCCGTTGGAGGTCTGGGTGGTGTTTGGTGATAAACGGTGGCTGAATCCATGTGGAGTGGATCAGGATGAAGAAATTAGACTGGGAACTATGGAATGTGGGCTGTGGCATGAAACCAGCTAGGTTTATATATTGCCAAAATCCCATTCAGCCAAGAAATTAACTACTTAGCAGGCAAGAAATTGTACATACTCTGAGCTGAGAATGAAAAAAGAAAGCATCAACATCCCTTTATCACCCAGGCCTGTTTTAGAACCAGGAATGCCTTGACTCTTTGGAATGAGCTAATATTAAAATCACGTAACTTCTTTGTGTTTCCGCCCCCATTGGAAGCCATAATATTTTTGCTCTCCCATTTTAGCTGAGAAGAATGAGGCTGGGGACTGGACAGCAACACATCCCTGAGGTCACACCATACATTGCTTCCCGCCTCTCTTATTCAGGCAGACACAGTAGAGTCTTAGAGACTCACACTCTTTGCGGAGGGCCTGAGAAGAATGCTTTCATTACTTTTCCAATCACCAGCTCCAACTTCGTCCTCTCTTTGTTTACCTTGCTGATGCTTGGAAGGTAGGTTGCCCTTGTTCAGCATGCAGACACCGCTCTTAACTGCCTTTGAGGCCACAGATTAAGGGAAAGGAGAATGAACGTTGTCTATGCAAAAGGGAGAATGCTTAGCGTCACTCCCTCAGCTAGTTGACCGTGTAGAAAAGTAATTGCCAACAGTGATTTGGGGCCTGCATTTTGCAAGTGGTACATTTAAGTACATACATAAGCCTTTTGTAGCAAATGCTCACAAACTCCAACTACGTCACTTTTGTATTCTTATCTAGCTTTTTCTTCTTTTCTCCTCAGACACAGTTGTTCGAGGATATAGAATTTTAACATGAATACTCAAACTTCATTTCTTGTACCCTGACTGAAGTGTGATTAAACTCAGAATAAAATGAATTCTTTCCTGCCACGTAAGCCACAGCGAAGAAGGGAAAAAAAAAAGACTCTTAGTACCACTTTTTCAGACCCTGTGAGCATGCCCTTCATAAAAAGCAATATCAAACTCTTCAGTTAGTGTACAAGCAATGCCATGGACCCTGTGAGCCATTTATATAAAATCTAAAATGCCAGCAATCACGTTATTTAGTCTCTGCCACCTGCTTGCTCATACCCACGTTATTCACAGCACTATAGTGAGTCAAGAAAAACTCTAGACTGACACTTCAAAAACTTTAGGGAGCAAACACATCACCTGCAGAGCTTGTAAACACAGATTCCTGGGCCCTGCTCCAGAAATTTAGTAGATTGGCAATGGGAAGGACCAGAGAATTTTCACCTCTAATGAGCTCTGAGGTGATGCTGCTGCTGCTGCTCCATGAACCACCTGGAGGAGCGCTACTCCTGGCTGAAGGACCTGCATGGAGAACCCCTCACTATCAGGTACCTAAAACAACACACGCACACACACACAATCTGCTTTTATTCAAGGCAGGGGATTTGGTAGGTTCATTTCGGCACAGAGCAGTAACACATCTTCTTTACAAGACATTTCAACTGCCTTCAAGGAAATAGCAAAGAGACTTAGAGGGCCGTTAGGATAGACCGTTGAGAACATCCCTGACTTTAACACCCCAAACAGAGGAGAAGCCGTTAATGCAGACATCCATTCTGTGCTTACTAGGAACACAGTATTGCTGACACATTGCTTTAAAAGGACCATTTAAAACCTCTAGTCAATTGGTAATTGTTAATATTTATTACTGCTCTGATGAAACCCCAGCATACATTTACTTTCTAAAGGTTGGTAATAAAAGCAGATAAACTGATAAACAATTAGTCATTTGAGGAACTTTCCCCTGTTTAATTCGTTTCTTACTCCAAACCAACCCTCTCTCTGTATATACATATACACTTTTGAATAGAATAGATATATATTAGGATAGGATATATAGAGAGAATATATATTTTTATATATAGTTTTGCATATAATATATATTATAATATTATATATATTCTAATTTTGCTAGCTAAGTTATGAGGAAGAAATAAATTGCTATCCCTACTCTACCCCCTTCTTATTTGGAGCTAATAATTATATCATTAGGTTAATTATGCCAGCAATTAAAAAGAATCTAGTTGTTTGGGAATAGTCATTCAGAATGAGTTGTTCCTTAATGCCTGTGCACACGGATTGGTTTGATGGGAGAACAGGAAGTCTGTAGGTCAGTGCAATATTTCTTCTTGCATTTTGCTGTCAGAGGCTTTCACTTCTGCCCTTGAAAGGCTCAGAAGTACTGGATAAACCACATTATACCAGTCCTTATCTTTCTTATGGGTATTAGGGACAGATATTCTCATTAACTCTCAGCTTGTGAATTATGGGCCAGCCATTTACAGTACAGAATAATAAATTGTCCAGAACTATGCTCACACAGCTATTGGCTCCAAATATTGGCTTCTCTGCCCAATGCAGCTCAGTTATTTCTAGAAGCCAGACTGGAACTCCAGTGGATGGACTTATTAATTGAAAATGGATCCTGATTATATTTTGTGCCATTTAGCAATTCTCAAACAATTTCTCTTGAGTATAATTTTAAAGCTGGCATGTTCTCACTTTTAAAATGACCAGAAACTTAGAAAATATAAGTCAGACCTAACACTTTCATGTTTTCCTTAAATACCTGCCTTACAGAATTAAATAATTCTTAATTGGATATTTTATTTATTTCATATAAATAGTGGTTTTATAAGGCAAACATTTGCTTACTGCAATATATAAAAAACTATAATGCAAAACAAAAATCACTTTATTTTCTTGGTGGGGATGAAATTGAAGGAGATATTAGAAAAAAATAGTAAATTCTATGGCACAGTGAGTACTCAATAAATTGGTATTGAATTATGGATTGATTAATTGTTGTGTAGTAACTGTCAGAAGCCAATAGAAGAGTTTGAAATAGTACTCCCTTTCATCAAGCTTGAGTCTGCATCTAAGATCTGAGGACATCCTGTAGAGGGCTTTTCTGTGGGTGCTCTGATCACCCTATCAAGGGTAGTCTTGATGACGTTACATGTTTTATCAGTAATTGTCTGTGAACGGAGGGTAGCATTGTAGTCAGTAGTTAATCCATTGACAGAATGGCTCTCATTGGATCAGCAAATTTGATGATATATTGAAAGCAAGGATCATCTTTTGAAAGAATTCAGAAAACCTGGATAAGCATTCTAATGATGTAGTCG
The DNA here is from genome assembly GCF_021613505.1 of Equus quagga. Taxonomy (NCBI): domain Eukaryota; kingdom Metazoa; phylum Chordata; class Mammalia; order Perissodactyla; family Equidae; genus Equus; species Equus quagga. The sequence goes on along the minus strand of NC_060272.1, from coordinate 16,150,842 downwards.
CTCAACTATTCATAGAAGTATAAAATAAGCAGACCGAAAATGGCTGAGAGGTAGGGGAAGAGAACCCTAATGATTCCAGTCCTGAATTGCGAGAGCATATGTACGTTTTAGGAATGTTGCAATAAACAAATGTTCATTGTTTCCTCTATCAAGGTGCCAAGACTTCCAAGATCTTGGCAGCTTTGTCCTGTTACACAGCAGGCATTCCATTCTCTCCCAGGCAGTTAGAGAAGATCCTGACATGACTGCTTTTGATGCTCAAAATCACAACCTGACTGAAAAAAATCCTCTATAGATTAGTCATCAACCTTTGGCAAGGCTACTAGGAACTACTATATATATATAAATGTGTTTTGCAAGGAGGCCATCTTCCCCCTAACTTCTAGTTCTAACAAGGATGCGCAATGAACAGTGATAGTGAAGTACTAGCTGTGAAATATCACAAATCTATATGGTGTAATAATGACAGAGTTTGTTATTTGGTTCTTCATTTGTTGTATTTTTGTTCTCCCTTCATATTTGCTGAAGTCTTTTGTTTTTATTCCATGGTGTTTCAGCTTTGCTAAGGGATAGAAAGGGAAGATATTTGGGTTCATGCAGAGGCTGGAGTTCTATCTGAACAATAGTACACATTTGGCAACCAAGATGTTGATGCAGGCCACACTGATCAAGGTGAGAGAGACCCAAGAGGGAGGTGAAACTCAGCAAGGCTATCAGAATTGGTGCTAATTAGATCAGCTACTGCTGGACCCTTGCCCATTCCAAATCTGGAGTTCACCTTCCAGAGGTAGAGGTTTGCCTTATTTTAATAGGGCTTGTGAAATGTCTAATTCCAGTGCATTCCAGGAACATGAATGGTAGATTCCAATGCTATTCTGTACTCTAGGCAAACCCAGTTAAAGAAGAACAAAGAGAGCAATTTTATATTGGACAGAGGAAGACAACGGACCCCAGAACAAAAAAGCCATGTGATTTTTGGGCCACTAGCATCAAATACTCATCAAATACTCAGAATATTGTAATATATATATATATATATATATATATATATAATATAAATGGGAGAAATCAAAGATTCTGTGTTGGTGTTAAATATTGAAAAATTGTCTTAAGGGCACAGATGTGGTGAAATAAAATGCTATTTATTTAGTATCTTCTATGAGCCAGAACACGGTGCTAGGACCATCAAGTTATCCAGGTGCATCAAGTTATATAGATATATCCATGTTTTTGAATGGGCATGGGATGAACACTCATGAAGAAGAGCATCCCAGGGCCGGCCCAGTGGTGCAGCAGTTAAGTGTGCACCTCCCGCTTTGGCAGCCCAGGGTTCATTGGTTCGGATCCCGGAAGCAGACATGGCACCGCTTGACACGCCATGCTGTGGTAGGCATCCCACATCTAAAGTAGAGTCAGACCAGCACGGATGTTAGCTCAGGGCCAGTCTTCCTCAGAAAAAAGGAGGATTGGCAGCAGTTAGTTCAGGGCTCGTCTTCCTCAAAAAAAAAAAAAAGAAGAAGAAGAAGAAGAACATCCCTCCAAATTATTGCAATGTTGGCTAAACCATGGTCTCTCCTCCTCAAGCAGACCATGGTTTTGAATGCCATCTTGAGAAGTTTGGAATTTGTTGTTTGGGAATTCCTTTTATGGGACTGGAAATAGAATTCACTCTATGGGAATTTGTTTTATGGGAATGGGATGTTATCAGAGCTTTTTGAGGTAGCCAGCAACTACATCAGAGCTTCATGTTGGAAAGATTGCTCTGACTATAGTGTAAAAGATGCATCTGAGTTTGGAGGTCATTTTGGGAGAAGACAGTGAACTGAGAATTTGGACATTTTGAGTATAAGGAGCTAGCATAACATCCATACAAAGATAGATGTGATAGTTGTTGAAAATGCAGAGTGTAAAAAGGGACTAGAGATGAAAATGTAGGGTTGTAGAGTACTCCACACACTGTGCAGGAGTAAACATGAGGGCAAATCCATGAACACAGGTGAGAGAACTCATGGCCCTTTCGCTTTTGGGTTTGCCCCAAGATCAAGCAGGTATATTTGCTTTATTAAAATCTTTGATCTTATTTAACACTGGTTTTTTGCAGGGGCATTTGAATCCTTCTTGTCCAGCTCACCCACATTGCAATTCAAGTTGAGGGACTGGAAAGAAGCCAAGAGGAATCATAAACTGCAGGCTTAAATGGCCTATTGTTCAATCCCAGAATGGAAATGTGGTCATTAGAATATATTGCTGAATAACATGATTAATGTTAAAAGTCTGTGCTTGATCCTATCAGTATGAGTAGAGCAGCAGACTAAAGCAAAGAACGAGGAGCAGGAGATCAGAAAGCAGAGTGAGCGGAGGGCAAGCATGCAGGAGATTGGTCTCAGTGGCAGGCGTGGGACACAATTCCCAAGGAAGGGCTCATATCTGGAACTGTAACAATTAGAACTAGGGGAGAATGGATATACCAAAAGGAAAAGATAAATAGGTATCAAGGAGTAAGAAGCTGGGAAGAGAAAGTGGATAGCAGGGATTAAGGATCCATGCAGAGAGACCGACAGCACATACAGCAAGCAGTAGTAAATCCTCTCGATACTATGCCACATGTTTGCTTCAGCTCAAGCTAGGAGTGATTGTCCTGCATTAGTAAGAACCAGCAGCTTTAGTTGGACAGCCCAAACCTTATAGCAAGAGATAAAGAGGAGGCAAAGAGCTGGACAAGGCCATTCTTGACACATTCATTCCAGATAAGACCTCCATTTCCTGGAGTGAAGGAGAAATCACCTTCCTTAATTCCTTCCCTCTTTTTCCTTAGTCTAGAGCTAAAGTTCTTCACCTTTGGGTGGGAGGCACTTCCAGAATGGAGTGAATGCTACAGGCTCACTCATCAGAGGATTGCAAAGACTCATGAACACTCAAATATTTCCTCTAATTATAGACTCCTCTTAGCCCTCTGGCTGAGAACTAGTCCAGGATGAGAATAAGTCAGCTCTTCTGCAGCACACCCAGCTTCTCTCAAGAAAAGTAAAATGCTCTGCCTCCCTCTTATATATATGTGGCAGGCAGAAGACCGAGTGGGTTTGAGCTAATGTCCTCACCTCTTGAGTATTCCTAGCTGCACATGTATGTATGGATGAGCTGATTCTGATGGAGTGACAATCTTACTAGGGAGTAAGGGGAAGAAAGAGGTATTAATCATAGCACAATAAAACAGCAACAGCAGCAACAACTACCACCAAGTATTACAGGCCTATTGAGTACCAGCCTCTATATGATACACTTTACCTTGCTATGTAAACATTATTATACCTAATTTACTGATGAGGAAACTGAGTCTAGAAGGAATTAATTTTGACTTATCCAGAGGCAAATAGCTTCATTTGTCTGACTCTGAGGAATTCTTCCTTCCATATCTCTAATTCCTGCATCTTTCTCATGGAGATTCTCTTCTTTCTGCCCTTTACAGAGCAAAAATTAATCTTAGTATTTTGGAGTTTTCCTACTCAGTGTCAGCTGCCAAGCTAAACAAGAGCCACCACTAGGTCACAAATATCTTTGTGCAAATTAGTAAAAGGCACTCCTTCTTCCAGGTGGATGCAGCCCAGCATCAGGGCACATGGCTGAGCAAGCAGAACATTGGCCAGATTTTAGTTCCCTTAACCCTTGGCCAGATGCCCTTGTGCAGTGAACAACCTGCCCATCTGTACATAGCAGCCTTGAATCAAATTCTCCAAAATGCTATCAGAGGTGAAGAGCCAAGGACAAAGCTTTGCTCTCAGGAAAAGCTGTAGAGTATTCATGACAGTTTCTCAGTCATCTTGATATTCAGTAGCTGTATCTTCTTAAACAAATTGCTCTGGAAGTTTACACTTTTGAAAAAGCATGTACTATAAAAATGGAAAGATAAACCCCTCAGCAGGAAACCAGGGCAGATCATAACTCTGCCGCAGTTCAGAAAATGAAAATATATCAATAATGAGATGAAGCCCAATTCAAAACAACTTATGTTGTCTTTGGGCCTCAAAAATAATCTCTTTCCTGTTATTAGGGAAAAAGTGAATCTTTTTTTTATTTCTCACAAATCCAAATTTTCTTTTCAAGAGATGATCATGTTTAGCTAAAATCGCTTCCACTTAGCTATTATAGTGGAATGACAAATATGTTATTGCTGGTGTTTATTGGCATTATTATTAGTCAGTTGTCAAACCTTGAAGGAAAAATCACAGGCTAAAACCTTGAAAAAGTAATCTTATTTCATAAGTATGTTCCCAAATAATTATCTCATTTCCAATGACACTTAGCCTGAATATAAACTTCTCATGGGAAACAGGAATGGTTGTAGATAACTCAGAAATTTGTGAGGAAAATAAATAGAAATGATACAGCATATTTTGTGATATCTTAGTATCCGTATTGATGGTGAACTTTCACACTTGTCTTACCTACACTGTTTTTTCCCCAGAATCCAATGCTTTTCTTCAGAGAACATAATCAATTTACCAGCCTCAGCCTGAGGCTGTGCCCTATTTCCTCTAGTTACACATGTTAATGTTCACACAAAGAAGGTTACTGAATTATTTAAGAAACTGAAGTATGTAAAATTATCCCAGAGTTAAGGATTGCCAGTTTTCTCCATATTCTCCACAATGGTTGCCATGAACACGTCATGTCATTGCCAGATAGAATGAATTTTCTTTGTTCCTATTCAGCTGTAGTGTCTTTTCTTGCACATGGACTTGTGGCAGGGAGCTGCTCAGTGGCCATTAACCAGTGCTACGAAGGGTGAACGTACAAAGGGAGATTTGGGATTTGGTAGGCCTTAATGAAGGCATGTCTGATTTTCGCGTCAAATCACTCATTCTAAGTAGAGAGAGGAGAAGCCCTCCAAATACCTCAGGCTGGAATTTCTGGGTCCCTATTAGGAAGGGAGAGAAAGAAAATGAGCAGACACTGTCTATGGCAGGAAAGATGAACTCTGAGCGGCCAGACATTCTCATCTGTAAGAACAGGCAGAGGAACCAGACCCAAAATAATTTATAAGCTGACTAAATTATTCATAACCATGTGATCAAATGAAGGCAAAGGAGAGCATATTATTTGTGGAAGAAACAAAGAGTCTTAGGAATGAAGAATGTTAGGCACCTACATGGACATGACACCAAAAATATAAAAACAGAATGTGTGGCACTGAATGAGCCCTTACTCTCAATGCACGAAAGCTGTGTTTTGGGACCTTTTCTTTCTTGGGAATCCACAGCTATAGCTAGTCTCTGGATTCCTGAACAGGGCTGATTTGCCCCTATATTGGGTCATGACTCTGCTGTTTTTTTTCTTACCTCTCGTCCCATTAGGGCATTGACACCCTACCAGCTAAACATCAAGAAGGCTGGCTGGCTGAATTTTTCACTTTTTGTCCAATGTTTAAAAAGTATTATACAGGCTGTAGCAATCTCTGACATTTTCCGCCTTGTCTTCATTTCTGTCTCTGAGTTTGAAATTCAAAATGGTTTTTATTTTTCTAATAAGAAATCGTGAATCCCACAACTGATTACCACCACCACCACCCATGGCTACTGAGTATTAGAAAAATAAAGGTGTTTCTTCTCTCTTGTGAAAGGAAGAAAAGAGTCTTCCAGGGGCTCAGACATCGATACCTTAGTGTATGGACAGGACAGAGCCAATGAAGCTTTGCCAGGCAATTTGACACAATATAAACAAATTCCTTTTTCTGGGGGATGAGCAGTGCAGTTTTCAACCGTGAAAACTCTTGAATAGGAAGATGAAGTGGGATTAGACAGAGCCTGGCAGCGATGTGTGTAAGAAATTTGCATCATGAGATCACATCAAAGCTGTTATTGATTGAGTTGAGAAGAGGGTGCTGTAAAACCATTGTATTTGGTGTGTCATTGATCTTCAGAAACTCCCACTGTGCCGCACCCCAGCACTTACCAATGAGCTTAATGACAACACCCTGAAGAAAGAAAGACTCAGTAGAAAGAGCAGAGGACAGTCAGGCCCTGGAGGCCTCCTAAATCTTAATATTTTCCAGCTCTTTCCGCTGCAGGCCGTTTGATTCATCACCATTGGGAGATTGGAGACTGAGGCTGAAATTCCCTTCCTGCTGAGAAGAAAGGAGCTTTGATATGAATAAATAAGTTGCATGTTTATTTGTATCGATATCTGCTTTATCTCCTCATGATGATCTGGGGAAAGATTAATGGCGGTAATGAAAACCCTTCGGAAATGAAGAAGACCTGCTTAACTGACCTGTCTGCTGAAAATCGGGTCTTCAAGTGGAGTTAGCAGATGTAGCAAAGACAGGAAGAGAAAGGAAGGAGTTGCAACCTGCTCTTCAGGAAGTGAACTTTTTTTTTTTTGCCAATCTTTTTTTTTTTTCCCTTTCTCTCCAAAGCCCCCCAGTACATAGTTGTATATTGTAGTTGTAGGTCCTTCCAGTTGTGCTGTGTGGGATACCACCTCAGCATGGCTTGATGAGCAGTGCTAGGTGCAAGCCCAGGATCCGAACCGGTGAAACCCTGGGCCACCGAAGCAGAGTGCACCAACTTAACCATTTGGCCATGGGGCCAGCCCCAGGAAATGAGCTTTTGAGATTTGTAACTTTTTAATTTTTATCTATTTATTTTTGTCAAGGGAGAGGCAGAGAGCTGGATAAAACAGCATGTGCTAAAATAGAGTGTGATATGCGCACACACAACGTTGTAGGACCGTGTTCGCCTACAGCGTGATAAGGTCATTCTTGCTTGTGGACAGATCAAATGGCTTGGCTTTGCTTAGAAAGTAGTGGAGAATGGACTTCTATTTCAAACAGCTAGTTAGTAGGCTAAAAAACATTGTTCAAAATGCATTTCATAGATGTTACATGCTATCCTCAAGGAACTATAAATTAGGTGCCTCAAATTGAACATGAAAACTAGAACTTTATCAACTGACTGGATTAGTTAAACTTGATTCTCTAATTCCATTATACCTTCTCTCAAGCCCATCCTCAAGGAAGTGATAGAAATAGTGTTTCATGCAATGAAAGCATAAAATTTGCCTAATAAAAAGATAACGAGGATCGAATGCTTTTGATATGGAATGCAGTATTTGGAAAAGTTTTGTACATTGGTGCTGTGACTCTGAAAAGATCCCCCCAGCGATTTGTTGGTGACTGAGGCAATGTGCAAGCGAGGTGAATGCTCACTTATGCTAGTGAGAATGAACATGTCTTTGATGAACATGGGCTTGATTAGAATCACGGATGTTAGAACCATGACGGTTCTCAAAAATAATCTAATCTCTAGCACAAAACAGTTAGGATCCGTGCTGGTCTCATTTTAGTGTGCTGTGAAGCTACATCACATGAAGTTGGTTCAGCCTAATTCAATCAGTTGTGATCTACTGAAATAGCCATTTCATATGGCTCAACCAAAAAGAATTTGAGCTGCCTGTCTCCCAGTCCACTAGCGCAAGTGGGCAGAGACAGCAGAAACCAGAGGCTTTGACTGTGCTCATGGTGGAGGACCTGTGTAGATTGTCTTTCCAAGGTCAGACAAAGTAGGCAAAAGATAGGATGGCAGAAAAAAAGAGACAGAACTGAGGGGCTCACACAAACAGAAAAGCAATAAAGGGGCACACATACACACAGAAAGAGGAAGAGACACAATGGAAGAAGGGAAGCCCATATTTTATTGAGCACCTGCCAAAACCTGCACAATTCTAGACACCTATATATATAATTCTCACAAAAATATTGCTTAGTAGATATTATCCTCACTTGGCATATGTGGAAACTGAGTCAGAGTTAAAAGAACTTTCCAAAGGTCACATTGATAATATCAACCAGGTCATGGCTACTCCCTTGCTTACAAAAAAACAATGACAAAAACCAGTGGTTTCCCCGGGCTGGACTAGTGATGTAGTGGTTGGGTTTATGTGTTCTGCTTTGGCAGCCCGGGATTCACGGGTTTGGATCACAGGCACGGACCCACACACTGTTCATCAAGCCATGCTGTGGTGGTGTCCCACATATAAAAAACAGAGGAGGATTGGCACAGATGTTAGCCCAGGGAGAATCTTCCTCAAGCAAAAAGAGGAAGATTGGCAACAGGAGTTAGCTCAGGACCAATCTTCCTCACCAAAAGAAAAAACAAAAGCAAACAAACAAACAAAACCAATGGCTTCAAATTGCTCTTAAAATCAATCAGACTATGCCATGGTCTACAAGTCTCCGCAACGTGGCTACTTCATCTCTCTCCTTTCTATGCTTCACAGCACTCTAGCCCCATCAGTGTCTTTATTGTTCTCAGAACACTCCAGACCCTTCCTTCCCGCTGCTCCCTTACACTAGCTGTTCCCTGCAGTAGGAACACCTCCTTCCCTAGCTCTTTGCATGGATGGTTCCTTGTCATCTTTCAGATGTCAAATGTCCTCCTGGCACCTCCTCCCCACCTTCATTCTGCTCTAGCCCATCAGCCTGTTTATTTTCTGGATAGCACTCACCACAGTCTATAATCATCTTTATTTGTCTTTTCCAGTGTTTATCTGTTTACTGTTTGTTTCCCTCACAAGACTATAAGTTCCTTGATATCAAATCATGCTGTTTTTCGTTTGTTTTTTTTTAGAGATTGGCACCTGAGCTAACATTTGTTGCCAATGTCCTCTTTGTTTAATTTTTAAATTTTTTTTTCTTCTCCTTTCCAATGCCCCCCACTTGTATATTCTACTTGTAAGTCATTCTCGTTGTGTCAAATCATCTGTTTTATTTACCCTTCTCTTCTCAGAACCCAGTACATACCTGGCATATAGGAGGTGCTCAGTGAATATTGACTGATAATTGGATAAAGTTTGGGGATGAGAATTTAAATTCAGGTTTGCCCCCAAAGCATGTGTTCCTTTCATTAGATTGTAAGGATCTCCTGTTGGTGGTTATACAGGTGAGTAGAGTTACACACGGAGGCAAAACACACACACACAAAACACACACACTTGCTTGAGAACACGTTACAAACTTAGGAAAATTCGACATATGATCAAAAAAGTCTTTTAAACTTTTTTTTTTTTAGGAAGATTAGCCCTGAGCTAACATCCACCACTAATCCTCCTCTTTTGCAGAAAAAGATTGTCCCTGAGCTAAAATCTGTGTCCATCTTCCTCTACTTTATATGTGGAACACCTGTCACAGCATGGCTTGATAAGCTGTGCGTAGGTCCATGCCTGGGATCTGAACTGGTGACCCCTGAGCCGCTGAAGTGGAGTGGGCGAGCTTAACCACTGTGCCACTGGGCCAGCCCCTTAAATTATTTTATTTTTTAAATTTAGATACAGTAAAATCGACTTTTTTATATATTACAATTCTGAGTTTTAGCACATGTGTAGGTTTTTATAGCAATTTCCACAATCAGGACACAGAACAGCTCTATAACCGCAACAAAAACTCCCTCGTGTAGCTCTTTTTCATCTGAATCTTTCGTCGAATCCAACCCCCAGTAACCACTGATCTGTCCCCATCACTCTAGTTTCTGCTTTTCTGAATGTCATAGATGGAATCATACGATATGTAACCGTTTGACATAACTCCCTTGAGATCTAGCCAATTTGTTGTGTGTTATTAATGAGTAGTATTCCACTGTATGATTATACCACAGTTTATCTATTCACCTGTTGATGACATTTGGGTTATTTCCAATTTTTGACAATTACAGATTGAGCAGCTATATGTGTTTGTATACAGGTTTCTGTGTAAACATAAGTTTTCATTTCTCTGGGGTAAAGACAGGAGTAGGATAGTTGGGTCAGGCTGTTTTTACTACAGGAGTGGTAAACGTATATTTAATTTATCAAGAAACTGCCAAAATGTTTCCCGGAGTGGCTGTACCAATTTGAATTCTCACAAGCAGTATGAAAATTACAGTTATTCCTCATCCTTACCAGCTCTTGGCATTATCATTTATGCATGTATGTATGTATGTGCGTGTGTATGTACTTATTTGTTTTAGCCATTCTAATAGGAATGTAGAGGTATTTAATTTAGTTTTAATTTGTATTTCTTTAATGAGTAATAATGTTGAAAATCTTTTCATAAGCTTATTTTCTTCTCTATGTCTTCTTTACTGAAATGTCCGTTCAGTATTTTGCCCATCTTAAAAACTGAGTTCTTTGTCCTATTATTGCCTTGTAAGAGTTCTCTATGTATTTTGTAATCAAGTTCTTTGTGTGACTTGTAATTTGCAAATATTTTCTCCCAGCCTGTAGCTTGTCTATTCTTTCTCTTGACAGTATTGTTTGCACTGTCAAAAATTTTAAATTTTGATAAGGTCCAATTTATCAATTTGTCTCTTATGGATTATGCTTTTGGAGTTATATCTGAGAATTCCTTGCCTAACCCAACATCAGGAAGGTTTTCATCTATGTTCTCTTGTGTAAGAAGTTCTTATAGGGGCCGGCCTGATGGCATAATGGTTGGGTTTGGTGCACTCTGCTTTGGCGGCCTGGGTTCACAGGTTCAGATCCCAGACAAGAATCTATACTATTCATCAGTGGCCATGCTGTGGTGGCATCCCATATACAAAATAGAGGAAGATTGGCACAGATGTTAGCTCAGTAACAATCTTCCTCAATAAAAAGATGAAGATTGACAACAGATGTTAACTCAGGACCAATCGTCCTCACCAAAAAAAAAATAAATTTGTATTTCTAGCTTTATATTTTAAGTTTAGGTCAATGACCCATTTTTAGTTAATTTTTGTATAAGGAGTTAAGTTTAGATCAAGGTTCTTTTTTTTTTTTTTTTTTTTTTTTTGCTTATGGATGTCCAGTTGCTCCAGCACCATTTTTTCAAAACACTATTCTTCCTCCACTGAGTTGGTTTTGTATCCTTGTCAGAAATCCGTTTATCATCCTTGCATGGGTCTATTTTTGGGTTATCTATTCTGTGCCATTGACCTATACATCTATCCCTTTGCTAAAACCACTCAGTCTTGGTTACTACAGGTTTATAGTAAGTCTTAAAATTAAATAGTATGAATCCTCCAACATTAATCTTCTTTTTCCAAATTGTTTTGGCTATACCATTTCTCCTTTCCATTTAAATTTTAGAATCACCTAAATTTAGAATTCTAAATTTAAAATCTACAAGACAGCCTCCTGGAGTTTTGATTGGAATTGCATTAAATGCATAGATCAATTTGAGGAGAATCGGTATCTTTTTTTAAATTTTATTTTTTTTCTTTTTCTCCCCAAAGCCCCCAGGTTCATAGTTGTATATTCTTAGTTGTGGGTCCTTCTAGTTGTGGCATGTTTCTTAACTATATTAAGTCACCTAATCTATGAACATGGTATATCAGGTCAACTATTATTCTTTGATTTCTTTCATCAACCTTTTGTGGTTTTTAGCATATGGTTATGCTGCTCTTTATGGAGTCTTCTGTAAATATCAATTAGATCCATTGGTTGATGATGTTGTTCAATTCTATATCCTTGCTGATGTTTTGCCTACTTATTATAGTGATACGTGGGGGAAAAGTGTTGAATTGTGGATTGTTCATTTCTCCTTTCAGTTCTATCAGTTTTTGCTTCATGGTTTTTGAAGTTCTAATGGTGGGTGCATACACATTTAGGCTTATTATGTATTCTTGGTGAATTGACCCTCTTATCATTATGTAATTTTCTTATTTATCCCTGGTAATTTTCTTTGTCCTGAAATTTACTGTGTCTGAAATTAATAGTCACTTCAGCTTTCTTTTGATTAGTGTTTGTATGGATATCTTTGAAAATTACCTAGGCCATTATATTTTAAGTAGGTTGTTTTAGACAGCACATAATTGAGTCTCTCTTTTTTTGCCATTCTGACAAGCTTTCTCTTTTAATTGCTGTGTGGACTATTTACATTTGATGTAGTTATTAATACACTTGGATTTAGGTCTACCATTTTTATTATTTGTTTGTTTGTTTGTTCCCTTGGTTTTACATTCTTCTCTTCCCCCATTCCTGCCTTCTGGAACACTTGAATATTTTTTATTGTTCTACTTTTGTTGATCTATTGAATTTAAATATTTCTCTGTGTATCAATTTTTAGTGTTTTTCTAAGGTTTACAATATGCCCACTTAATATTTTATAGACTACTTATAATTAATATTGTGTTACTTGTAGTGGAACATGGAAATTTTACCACCATAGAGGTATTTTTGTCCTTCTTCTTTTGTGTTGTTGTCATAGTCATTCATTTCCTTGCAATCCTCATCTATATAAATTGAAGCCCTAGTTAGACAATGTTATAATCTTTGCTTTCAACCATTGTTCATTTTTAAAGAATAAGATGAGAAACATCATCTTTTGTATTAGTCAGGTATCTACCATTTCTGCTGCTTTTCCTTCATTCCTGAAGTTGCACATTTCCCACTGATATAATTTCTCTTTCCTTTGTTTCTTAGAGCAGGTCTGCTGCTGCTGACAGATTCTCTTAGTTTTCCTTCTGAGAATGTCTTCATTTCCTCTTTATTCTTGAAGCATATTTTAGCTGGATATAGAATTCTAGGTTGACACTACTTTTCTTTAAACATTTAAAAAATGCTATTGCTCTGCTTCCTGAATTCCGTGGTTTCTGATGAGCCGTTTGAATCATCCTTCCTCTGTATGTAATATGACACTTTTCTCTGGTTGCTTTTAGGATTTTTTTCTTTGACTTTTGTATTTAGCAGTTTGATTATGATGTATCTGGGTATGAATGTTTTCAGTTTATCTTGTTTGAAATTTATGAGCTTAAAAGTTTGTTTTCTACCAAATTTGGGATGTTTACAGCCCTTATTTCTTCAAGTAGTTTTTCTGCACCACACTTTATACTCTCATTCTAGGATTCTGATTACACAAATACCTTCTGGTTTTGTCCCATGAATCCTTGAGATACTGTTCAAATTTTTCAATCTTTTTCTCTCCATTTTTCAAATTGCATAGTTTCTATTAATCTGTCTTTAAGTTCACTGACTTCACTCTGTTGTCACCACTCTGCTATTGGGTCCATTCATTGAGTTTCATTTTTTTAGGCTATTATATTTTTCAACTCTAAACTTTTAGTCTAGTCATTCCTTATAACTTCTATATCTCTGCTGAGACTTTCTGTCTTTCCACTCATTTCAATAACTTTCACTCTTACTTCTTGGAGCATGGTTACAATAGTTGCTTTAAAGTCTTTGTTGATAATTCCAACATCTGTTTTTTCTTAGGGTTGGCATCTCTTGATTGTCTTTATCCTTGAGAGATGTTGAGATTTTCCTGATTCTTCACATGTTGACTAATTTGGGATTGTACCCCAGACAGCTTGAATGTTATATTATGGGCTTCTATGGAGAATGTTGATTTTTTTTGTTTAGCCAGCGATTAACCTTATTATGTTTGGAAAGCTCTCTAGATTCAGATCTGTTCATGTGCGGCTTGGTAGTGAGCTCAGGAGTTCATACGAAACTTAATGGGATTTCTTTCTTTGGCTCCTTCCTCTCTAGGAGCTCCCTTATACACTCTTGCTCCCAAGGGGACCCCTTCATGGCCCTCTGGGGAGAAACCCAGGACTTAGTTTGGCTCCTTTGTCATAAATTTCCTGTGACTGCATGTGCCTCTGGGACGAAGTTGCAAATGAAAAGTAATGGGGATCCCTAGGCAGTGCTCTTAGGACCACAGTTCCTCTGATTAGAGGGAGAGTTTCCTCCTCTCAGAGCTTTAGGCTCTTACCTAAACCATAGGATTACCTGAAGGCTTGGGCAGGAGAGAAAAACAATGAAAAAAAACCAAACAATGATTTCTCCCACTCTCTCTGACCCACACGGGGCCTCTTTCCCACTCCTGATACAATAAAAAGAGAACTCTGTTGGAGACTTTTCTGTTTGTACCCAACGTGCAGCTCTGGGTGCTTCAGACTGCTTTTGAGTCCAGGCCGAGAAAAAGCAGAAGCAAAACACATTGAGAAAGTCCCCGCTGCTTTGTGGAGATCTGTTTTCCTTCCCCAGTCTCCCTGCTGTCATTCGTTTTTCAGAATCCTCAGATAGTTACTCCGTGTACTCTCTCAAAGACGTTTAGGTGCATCTGGTGGGAGAGGCAGGGCAGGTTCTACTTAATCCATCTTAAAACAGCACTGGAACCTCAAGAAAGACTTTTAAAGTTGTATGTTTTTGCAACTCTAGGTACAATTGTAATCTGGAAGTCAGATTAAGTTACAATGAGCTCTAAAACCAGTAAGAATGAATATTGATTCTAATCCTAAGCAAAACAATGCAAGTGAACAATCAGCTTTTTTAAGAATTCTGACTTGCAACTTTTCCTATTCGGATCATCTCATCTTTTTTTAGAAAAGTGTCAGTCTGAGCAGCAGAAACACTAGATATCCCTCTGCAGCTGTAAGCCTTGCTGCAGACGGACCACTCGATGGATGAGGACTTTGTCTCTTAAGATACCTGGAAACTAACTCCATAAAAGGATTCTAAAACACACACACGTGCACATCCTTCTATACTATATGCGACACTTATGTTCATTGTTAGAAAAGAGGGTAAAGCTTAAAATTAGGAAGTCACAAGAACTAACAATGAAAAAAATGCTTAAAATTAGGAAGTCTTGAAAACTAACTCAAAATTCAAATTCAATCAGTATTTATTGATTCCTGATCACATGTCAAGTAACATGCTATATGCAATACTTGTCATTTTTGGAAATGAGGGGAACACTTAAAATAAGGAAATCCAAGGCATTCTAACTTAAGAATCAGATTCAACCTATATTTATTCAGGTCTTACTCCATGCTAAGTACTGTGCCAAGTATTCATACAGATGTGATATTTGTTTATTTGTTACAAAATCTTGCTTGTCCAAGTTGAACTTCAGAAGACATTCTGTAAAACATTGTTTTCAATACTGTCCCTGTGTCAGATTCTCTTGAGGACATAATAAAATATGCATTCCTGGGTTCCGTGCCCCGGGGTTTGTATAACATGGCTTCACAACTGTCTCCACAGGTGACTATGGTGCCCACCTTGATTCAGAGTGACTGGCTATCTCGTGACTTAATTCCCTCACAAAATTCTAAATGGTTGTCTAACTGCCCCTTGAATGTAACACTACCTCCCCTTTAAAAAAAATCTCCATAGTATTTCAAGAGAGCATATATGCTTTGATTCTCTAAATTGTTGTTGTTATTAATGAAATGGTATTTTTAGAGGTTTTTTTCCCTGCTACCACCACTGATATGAGGTGCTGTTCTGAGACAGCTTCTTCCTTTAACCTTTAGTTACTATTTCTAGTACCAGGTCCTCAAGTTTTGCCATATGAAATAGATTCTTCTTAGATTGAGAAATGACTTCCTCATGCAGCAGCCAGTTTCTTCAAGTTATTGATGCCCGTTGGACCTCTCTTTCATTAGGAAGCTTCTCTTTGCTGTACTGATTACTATCCTTTAACTTCTGACCGTTGGTCTTTTGGCGTCTTGCATGCTAATATTCCATTCTTTATTATCAATAAAAAATATTTAATAAGCACTTATTAGGTACAGAGGGAATGATGGTGAGTATATGTTGTATAATCACCATTTGCCTTTCTTACAGCCACAGCAGATATTATTTGTTCGTGATCCCTGCTCTCTTTGAGCCCAGATGCAGCTTGAGAATCCTTCTCAACACGGGGGTCCAGGCAACCACATCAAACAGTCAAATTTGACACATGGGATGAAATTTATTTGCCATAGCTATGCTAGGCTCTAAAAGGTAGTAACATACGTAATCTGGGGAAAAAATACTCATTGTCATTCTTATGTGAAAATTGTTAATGTTTAGGGCATGGTAGAGCAGGAAGGAGCGTCTTTACCTTGACAATACAACACTGACCACCTCTTCCTTTGTCTGTCCTTCTCTAATCTGCTTGTATTTCACAGTTCATGCCATTCTCTAGTAACATTATGTCTTTCAGATCTCTGACATTCTACTCCTGATAATTGTTTTAAATTAATGATGACTTCCTGTAAGTCCTTGTTCAGAGTTTGACTGTCTACTTTTCATCAACATAATGGTTGTATGAGGCAAATTAATGTGTTCGTTATTTTCCTGTGTCCTTATATATTTTTGTATATAAATAGTATATGCACACACATATACTATACCATATATATGGTAACATATATATTGCACTATATGCAATGCATATGTATACATATAACTTTATATACATATATATGTGTGTATATATTATGCACACACAAACACAAATGTTACCCTACATTTAAAGTGAAAAATGAGTTGTCATTCGACTACAAGTTCAAGAAAATGGAAAAATTAAAAATTATCTTTTGTGGACAAGGAGATTTTACACTCTGTTTTCTGAGCATTTGACAGTCTTTGTGAAAAGAGCTTGCCCACACTTTCACGGCAAGATTTAAATCAATGTTCACTGATAGATCTACACACATGAGCTGTAGAATGGAAATAAACACTTTGATCCTGAAATTGAAACATGATCCATGGCTCAGATTGTTCCCTGGGAGCTCACAGCCCTGGCCCATTTGACATTCTGGGAGAAACGAAATTTTGAATTGACCATGTGTGTTTCCCCCTCTAGTATCCACGGAATACTTCCTACATTTGCCACCATAGTCTTCGACTTTGTGTAGTTGCCCTATGAAATCGTTGATCTCTTCAGCCTCCTGGCCACCAATTTCTGATGAGAACTTCTAAAATAGTCCCTTACTTGGCTTCAGTCGTTAACTGAGAGGCCAGGATGGTGCTTTGGTCCATATGAGCAATGGGAGGAAATTTTATAACCTGTGTTTTGGCCTGAACAGAGAGACCTTTGGTCCACATTCACTTTTCCTGAGAGAAAGAGGACTATTTACCTTGGGCATAAAACATTTCCGGTGCAGCAAGAGCAGCTTTTCCTATCTGAGCTGGCATGGCTTTGTTTAGCTGGAGAGATTTTGCTCTATGGCAGCCTGGCAGTTTGAATTGAAAATTTTGATTCTCCATTATCATGCCTCGTGTAATGAGAAACTTGTGGCAACATATGTTTATCAATCTTAGTTAAAAGACACCTGCCCAGATGGTTTATACCTGGAAAACACTTGCAGTCATCAATCCTTCTCAAATCAGCAAGTTTTCCTTCCCTCCTGGCACCAAACCAATTTGTTGAGATGACCAAGAGTTGATTTTCTTTGGTCATGTGTGATCCATGCCTTGTGAGTTAGAAGGATGGAGGGCGATGAAGCAAATTGCTGAGCTCAGAGAAATAAGTGAGTTTGCATCTCATCAACATACCCTAGTAGCCCTGACCTTTAGCTGAAAGGATTCATTTCGTATTATTCTTTATCTCACAGTCTGAAAGTCATGGTAATGAGGCATCCTCTCTGTACCCACCCATTCCAACAGGCTGTGTGGAGAAGTACAGCTGCGCACGGCAGGGTTCTAACCACCACTTCCCCAAGGATGGTGAGGGCAGACAGGGCATGCAAGCGGGGGCTGTTTTTCTATTGGAGAGGCTCCCCTTATTATTTTACATCCATATCATTGCTTACCTGGAAACTCATGGTTGCTTGTTGCTTGCCACAAAGGCTAGACTTCTATAAACAAAAACATTATTCTGGGGTGAAATTAACTAAGGTATTAAATTGATCAATGTGATGGCGAACAGACCTGGTTGTTGGGAGACAGAGAATAAGCAGCAATCATCTGTGAAATACAAAACAGCCCAGACATTAGGGAAGGAGAGTTGGTGAGTTGTGAGCCTGCCAATGGTAACATGATATTTCCCTGCATCCCATTATATCAAAGGGGGATTTATGGGATTTTTTACCTCATGCTTCTGGTGCATGGGCCAGAGAATTGCATATGTGCCTTGATAATTTGAAAAATCATCAGTAGGCAATTCACATTCGATGTCTAATTAAATCTCTCATACCACAGGATTGCAACCGCATTCCATCATCCAGGAATCTTTACAGTCTCCTCCATACCGTAGCAAGCAAAGATATATAAATCTGCAATCAATTCTCAGAAGGCCAGTGCTAGGAATTGATTTCCACTACAATGCTATGGGAATTCTATGCTAGTTTTAAGTAATCCCTTGAGAGGGAATAAGGGTATTCTTATGGTTCTAAGAATACCTCCCTCACTCATAAAGTATTGTTTAAAGATAATAGTGCATTTCATTTTAGTTTTGTCATTACCCAAATATTTTCTTATTGATTGAATACAAATGACACACTAAGAGGAATGGAATACTTGAGGAAGATTTAAGCATGCATTTATCTGACTACTTTTGTTTCCACTGATTTTGCACTTATGACACCTTCCACTCTCTAGACAAATGGCTATGGCTACTGATTTTCTTTTCTGAGGAGACCAGACACTTCAGTGTCATCCTTCATGTGTCAATTCCTTTGTTTCAATCCCTGATGACAGATTAAACAGTAAAATTTTGGGCACTCATCTATGTGAAAATGCATAGCCCCGAACTTATAATTAGGCAAATGAGTTCTATGTATGTGCAAAACCAGCTGATAAAGAGCCCTTTGTGCAGATTACAATTCCAGGAAACTGTGTAATATAAGCTTGGATCTGATTCCAGAAACTTACAACCTATAAAAATACACACATTTTAACAATGAAGATTCTTTCCAACATTTAGATTTCCTGAATACTTCTAGCCAAGTTTCAAAAAAATGTATTTTAAGATATTTCTACATGACCAGTGTTCTGAAAACAAAAATGAATCTTCTATTTGACAAGTTACTTTGCCTGCAAGTAAGATATTTGACCGAGTGTGTATTTTTTTTGTCTCCTTTATTTTTTGGGCTGATAAGTGGACTTATATTCTTGAATTCTGGTGTTGATTTCTGATAAAAACTTGAAAGGTGAAGAAAGGAAACAGTCTACATTGTGGCAGAATTTGGTCACTGTATCATCCTCTGAAAAAAATAAACTGAGATGAAGAGTGTTGTTTCAGCCCACAATTCTTGATTTGATGTATAAGGTCATCAGATGAAACATGAAGTAGAGATGGGCTTTCTAACCAGCTGTGTATTTTGGTTCCAGTTGACTGACAGTACAAAGAAAATGTGTCAGTCATGAATATTAAGTTTCTTTCTAGCATTTTTCTTCCAGATGGAAGCAACATGCACATTGTAGCAATGCTTCTTTCAGCTGATAAATTTTCTTCTTTTTATTTTTGGCAAAGCATATTGATTTTCATCTGTATCTTCCACCTTAGTACCCTACTGTGTGGTTTTAAAAACGCTCAGTTTAATTTCTTTTTAAATACCCCACTCTCCAAAAAAATCTATTTATATCAAAGTCATTCCAGTACAAGTCCTTTCATTATCTCTCAAAACCTTCACTCTTTTTCATCCTCTTATTATCTTTGGAAGTGATATTATAAACCTACCTTTTTAACTGACTGATGGCTTCATTACCCAGTCTTATCATCATAATGCTATAATAATATTAAAATCTACTATTTTTAAGGTCATCTTTGTACCAGGTTCTTGAAATGTGCTTCATACTCATTATGGCTGTTATTTCTTCCAATGGCTCTATAAGTTAAGCATTATTATTTCCATCATATAGTTGAGGAGACTAAAGACAAAAAGGTTAAATAACTTCTTCAAGTCCACATAACTATTAGGCGACAGAAGCAGGATTTGAAGCTAGTCTCTTTGAATCCCAATCTCATTCTCTAGACTCCTAAGCTATTACAATTTTACATAGTCGGTGGTTCTGTTATTCATTCATTAATTTCTGCCTTATATTTTTCAAACAAAAATTCAGTATGAATGTAACTATCAAAAATATGTTTACAGATTATGCTCTTCCTCATTCAAGTTACTGACTTTTCCCAAATTATTTTCAACCTAGCCCCAAGAAAGCCCAAAGAAAATCCTATCTAAAAGGAAGGGTTTTATGTTGGAAGACCAGTTTTCATTGAATGGCTCTTTTCCTGACTCTGATCCCCATGGCAACAAGCATCTGACTGAATTCTCCTCTGCAGTCTCCACCAAATGGCAAGGAGCTGCACTTCCTAGAGGGACTGCTACTTGTTGGAGATGAGACAGATGAGACAGAGTGGTCCAGTACCACGGTGCTCACTGTACGTGTCCAGTTGTGCTGTTTGTTTTCTAGTATATCTGTTGATGGCTTTGAGATGGTGGGAAGGAAAAAGGCAACTCAAACCCAAATCCCCATCATCATAATCCTCGATGTTACCATTAGTTTTGATAGGAGATCTGTTTCTGATCTGTCTGTTACCTTTCAGAAGCATTAAGATTCACGTATTTTAAGCAGCAGTCACCACATTTAATTTTTCCGGCATTTATTCAGCTTTTATTTTGTCTAAGTCAATCGCTGAAAATGAAATCTTGCCTTTTGATTTGTTGCTGGCTCTTATTTGAATGGGAAAAGAGAAACTTCACATTTGAGCGTTTCAAACCTCATCATATTTTCCTTTTCCACATGACAGCGATAAACAGATCTTGGCAAAACCTCAGACGCAAAAGAAATTTTTAAAATGAACCATCCTGTCATTTCTTTTGAATGATATGGCAATAAACCAATAATTCAAAGGATCACTGAACATCTAGACTTCTAAAGCAGGAGAGCAGCTCAGACTGTTGGTATAAGAAAGCACCATTCAACTTAATGAAGTTTCAAAGGGTAACTTTTTAAAGAAAACTCATATTTTTGGAATGTCAGTGATGATTGGCTGAAAGAAAATCTAATAGAATGAAAAGACATGAGCCTTGGAAATGGTGAGACAATCTCGGGCACTTTGTAGTTATGAGACCTTGCATATATTAAATTCAGCATGCTTAGCTTTCCTTAATAATGAGAGAGATGTAGTAGTTGGCAGTTTGCCATGTTATTGTACGAAATAGGACTGAAGTCTGTAAAGAAATGCCCTGTCATATAATAGTTGCTCAAGAAACCAACTACTGCTGTTTTTCTCTCACTGATATTTCCTAATGTGTCAAGGCATTATTAGTGTCTATGAGGAGAGCTGAGTAGATGACCATTTCTTCAGTAGGTGACCATTGGACAGGCAATAATGAGGTGAACTTTATTTGTTAAATTTCTGCATGTGAGGGTGTGTCCTTATGAGTCTGAGGACCCTGACTATAACTTGCCAGACATTAAACTATGCAAATCAATAGGCTGAAGACATCTGCAACCTTTCAAAGCCCTCATATTTTAAAAAATCCATTTATGAGATGGAGAGAGTTGGCCCTCCAAGGAAAGGCACTCAGAGAATGAGATCCAGTTGGATGAGTCTTTTAATTATATTTATTGACCCTTCAACTGGAAGTCACCCAGTGCCCAGGCGCAGATGCACAAGGAAGATTTGAGGCTCCACTTTTCATGGAAGTGAAATGCTGCAGGGGAAAGCAAAGAGCACAGATGTTTGCGAAGCCACGAGGTCCTGGGCTGCACTGACATAGGCGCCATCTGATTGCAACGCTGTCCCAGTAAATGGGGACCCACTCAGAGTTCTGATCTAAGCACCTCATTGCAGAACTGGCAAGCTGCAACCCCCTGGAGTGATCCCAGCAGAGATGGGAACAAAGGCCAAAAGAATAAACAGTCTGGTTAATTGAGTTTGAATGATAGAATTGCAATGAGGGACGAATAAAAGGTGCAATAAAAAGGATGTTTAAAAATTCTGATAAACCTGGAAGAGACAGTGCTGCTGGAGCTTTGAAAATAACAACAGCAAAAAGCTATGAACTCACAGCATTTAAGCTAGGAATCTAAGAGTGTGGTTTTGGAAAACAGACAAATTTAAGTTTTTAAAAAAAATTTCTGTTTCTGTGACTTCAGTTTTTTACAATTACCTTTAAGAGCAATCTTACGATTAGTATGCACTTTGTAAGAATTTACCTGTCATATGTGACCTTGAAAGAAGTCACTTAAACTAAGTCTGTGACCTCAATATGTATATATACGTAATACTTTATATATATATACACATACATGCTAATATATATATATATACATATATAAATATGTATGTATTCATTTGCTAGGGCTTCTATAACAAAAGACCACAAACTAGGGGTCTTAAACAGCAGAAATTAATTTTCTCAGTTCTGGAGGCTGGAAGTCTGAGATCAAGGTGTCAGCAGGTTTGGTTTCTTCTGATACTTCTCTCCTTGGCTTGCAGATGGCCGCCTCCTCCCTGTGTTCTCACATGATCTTTTCTGGTGTTTGTGCACTCCTGGTATCTCTTTGTGTGTCCATATTTCCTCTTCTTATAAGGACACCAGTCACATTGGATTAGGGCCCACTCTGATGACCTCATTTTAACTTAATCACCTCTGTAAAGGCCCTGACTACAAATACAGTCATATTCTGAGACTGGACATTAGGCTTCAACGTGTGAATTTGAGGGGCACACAATTAAGCCCATAAAAGCCTACACAGAGAGTAGAGTTTATTTTATTTATTTATTTATTTATTTTGAGGAAGATTAGCCCTGAGGTAACTACTGCCAATCCTCCTCTTTTTACTGAGGAAGACTGGCCCTGAGCTAACATCCATGCCCATCTTCCTCTACTTTATATGTGGGATGCCTGCCACAGCATGGCGTGCCAAGCAGTGCCATGTCCTTACCCGGGATGTGAACCGGCAAACCCCGGGCCGCCGAGAAGCGGAATGTGCAAACTTAACCACTGCACCACCAGGCTGGCCCCAGAGAGTAGAGTTTAGAATTACTGCCCCCTAGATGGCACCCAATAAGTAATAGCCTTTATTACTATCAGGGGCATTATTGTTATTATTGTTCTCATATAATTTGATTTTTATATAAAATATGTGAGATGCAAATTATTGTCACAATAATTTTATATATAGGTAGGGAAACTGAAGTGCAGAGAAGGTAAAATACCCACCCAGTATTAGACAGTGTTTGTCAGTTTTAAAGCTGGAAGTGCACCTCATTTTTTCTGACTCCATATTATTTTCTTTCTACCACATTGTGCTGCCACCAAGTAGTTGGATAATAGAGAACTAGTTTTCCTATTAAATTCATGACTATCCTGCCCTAAAACATCTATATTGCATCTATTCCAAAGAAGCTATTCATCCAAGTAGCGGAGCTCAGTGTCTGAGCAATTAGAGTATTCTCTAAATAGAAGCAAATTCTGCTCTTCTTCCTCAGAATTCTGTGTTTTTATCCTAAGGTCAAAACTGTGAAATCTGAAACAAGGTAAATGTACAACATTTACCCATTTCTGGGAAATTCTGTGTCTTTTGACTTTTATATCATGTTGTCCAGGATAGAAGTCACTGGATAGAAATCTACTTATTTTCCCATCACCAAATTCATCAAAGTACCTGCATATATGCATCTGTCTGCACATGCCATACTGCTCATCTTACTATAATGAATAAAGTTTCCCAGCTCCTACCTAAGGCCAGATGTCTCATCATTATCTCCCCTTCTCAAGAACTTTACTCTTGCCATCATCTCCCTTCTCTATGCTCGGTCAATTTCTTCTTCCTTAATTCATCATTCCCATCAGAGGGTAGACATGTTCCAGCACATCTTATCTTAAAAGAAAGAAAAAAGCACCTTTGGTAGCCTTCTAGTTACTTCCCTACTTCTTTTAATCTTGCTGTAGTAAAATATAAAACGTATATACAGTCATTGTCTCCAATTTCTCAACCATACTTTACTCTTCAACCCACTCCAGTCAGGTTTTCATCGTCTTCCCCCATGGAAATCCATATGTTCACTTCTCTGTTCTTATAGTGCTTAGTCTCTTAACAGTATTCAACACTGTCATCCGCTCTATCCTTCATGAACACTTTCTTCTCTTGGTTTCTGAGTCAGCATATTCAATTGATTCTTGTTCTATCTACACCACTGGCTACTCCATCTCAGTCTCATTGTTTGATCCTTGCCTGACAATCTCAAAGACCTGGGACATTGAGCACCTCTCAGATCCTAGGTTCCTAAGAGATCCTCCCCTTAGATTCCAGGTTCCTAAGAGATCAGAAAAAAATACCAATATTTTTCACTTTATCCTGGATTAGGTGTAAAAAAAATAGTGTTTAAGTCAAATACTCAGATGCTGTCCGATGTACCATATGTCTTTCTAGTTTTATTTATCCTGCTGCTTGAATGGTGTTTATTTTCTCACTTGATTTGTTTCCTACTTGAAAAGAGCCTTTGGAAGGTATGCATGTTTGCATTTCAAATATTACTTATTGAGTACACTTTGCATGCGTTCTCTTACACAATCTTTATAAGTGCCCTATGAAATAGTGGTTATTGTCCCTTTATAGACAGAAACTTGAGGCTTAGAGAGTCTAGGTAACTTATCCAAGTTCATACAGTCAGTGGCAGAGTCAGGGTCCAACTTCGTGTCTGACTCTATTGCTGGTGCTCTTAATAAATGTACAACGTTACATTTAGCATTTCTAGAGCAAAAAGGAATTTTAGGTCAGGATATGACCATTTATTTTGGATTTGTAGAGTGCCTTTGGCTGCAAGCAACAGAGCACTGAGTTCAGCTGGAATAAATAATGGGATTTATCACTGCTCTGAAAGGAACTCCAGAGGTGTGTCACAGCAAGATCAGGAGCTCTTCCAGCTCTCTGTTTTGCTGTCTGTGTTAGCTTTATCTAAAGGCTATTTCTCCTTATAAGTGCAAGGTGGCTGAAGTAGTTACAGAAGCATACCAAAGTATAACATCATCTGGCAATAGAAAAGGGATATTTTTGACTTATGGAACTTATCAGGAAGGAACAGAAGCCCTCCAGTAAATATCCTCTCACATCTCATTGACAAAACTGGCTACATACCACCTGTAAACTACCCACCTTGGCAGCAATGGACCCATTATTAATGACTTAGATTTATCAGGATCTACCTGATTCGTGGGGAAGGGCAGAGGATTAGAAATCAGGACTTTCACGAAAGAAAGGAAGATGACCATTGCCCAGACAGCCAAGAGGGTCCACTCCACTTCTCAGGGAGTATATCAGTTACAATATCTGTGACTGCACATTTGTGTTTGTGTATGTTCCATTTTGAAGCCATTTTCCATTTTAACAAAAGGGAAGGACTTTTCAGCTGTTCTTTGTACATATTTTTTTACAAAAGTCTAATTAGCTATTTTTTTGGCAAGAGCCTTAAATAAAATATGCTTCCTGTGGTACCAGGCATGCTTAATTATCCATCATTTGGTCTGTGACTGTTCTGTGTAGGATTTCCAATTTTTCAAAATGTACTGGTATGCTAAGGGGTTGAACACATTCCCAAATCATCCAGAGGCTCATGCAATTTTAAAGTTTTTTCCTTAGAAACAAGTTGTCTGAGCTATATAATCTGTGATCATAACTAGCAATTTGAATATCTTCCAATGACTTCCCCTTGTTGATAGTATCTCTGACTCAGATGTCTTGTGCTGGTCTCACCTCATTCTTATTGATAGAATATTCACATTTTTAGATATTCTCCCCATGCTCTTTTCTTTGGCTCTACAGTAAACCATATTTTCAAGTGGCATTTAAAGCCTCACTATAAAGTACCTCACCATTCTGCATATCCAGTTATGCTGTGGATTGAATCTTGCCCCAGTTCACACATCGCTACATAATCTCTCTCTCACTCAATAACGTGGAAACTGACAATTATTCTACCATGTGACTCTGTATTTTACTTTAGGACAGGCACTCTCACATCAAAAGTACTTTTACATGATGGATCCAATCTCTTCCCAACTGCTCTGGTTGTCAGAGTTGCCCATGGGATATAATTAATGACATTATCACCGTACCCCCCTAGTAGAGGCTGGACAAGACTTTGTTGACAAGAGCCAACCTTGTGTGTCACCATCATCCAGCCTCTTTCAAATCCTCCTAACATCTGCTCTCTGCAGTTGTCAATCCTCAAGAATTTAATAAAATGCAAAATAACAATACTTCCCATCTCTGCAGAGTTGACAAGTAACTAATTAGCCCATTAACTCTTCGAGTCAGATTTGTAAGTTAAGGGCTTTGGGAAGTATATTAATCCTTTAAGGCCACTGGAGCAACATTTGCAGCTAATGGGCCCATATCCCTAACTTACTACCAGGGAGGGACTAGGGTATTGTTAGGAAATAGAAACCATTAATCCTCACTGTACCCAGAGGGGCAGGTGAGAATGACTTTGCACAAATTGATGAGAAAATATGTTTTGTTTTGTTTTTCTCTTTTTAGACCAAAAAGAGACTGAGTTAAAGCCGAGATTGGAACTCAATATTTTCTGGCAAACGGCCTATATTCAAATTGGAAATCTTGTCAGAATTTGTTTATTTGTTCATAGTTTTAGATCCAATACTGAGAGTGGGTAGGCAAGAAGTTTTGTGCTGGGGTGAGGATAATTCCAGCATCTGGAGTCTTTAGCAAGAGAGGAAAACTGCAATTCTGTTTCTATTGTATAATCTACTTAAATAGGCACTTACTAAGTCATGTGGAATATACCTCTAGATGGTGTGTGTGTTTTGGGTGGGGGAGAATGTACAAAAAAAAGACATTTCTAACATGATTCCTGTTCTGCAGAACAGGATAGACTGTGGAAGTGAAGTGACTCCTGCCCTCAGTAGCCTGCAGCTTATCTGGAGAAAAGTGTCTAGGACTCATCTCTCCCTCTGACTCCAGCAGGAAGTGGCACATCCCTATTGGCATATCCTGGAACCGGGCAGAGCAGAGCTAGCACCTAAAACATGGCTGTGTAAGCTGGAAGCTGAGCAGTGGCGCAGTTGCTCGTGTCGGTATTCCGCATGGGGTTTCCAGTTCTCTTGTGCCAAGGCAAATGGTTCAGAGTCAAGTTACCAAATCCAAATGGAGAAAATATAAGTGTAAAGCAAGAGGTGGCAGTGGTAGTGGTGGGGGTGGAGAGATATGCAGCTAAAGTGGTCAGAAGAGAGAAACACCAATCTCTGTAGAGAAATGTAGGGCAGGTGGCAGCCCCGAATGTCCTTGATGTGGCTTCCAAGGCCATGTGGTATAAAGAGGGAGGAGGGAGGTACCTGGAGTGTTTAAGGGTACAGCCTGGAGCTCACAAATGTATTTATAAACTTATGTTTATTATACATACAGAGCCATAAATCCTCAAGGGCTCAGTGTCTGGCTACTCCCTCTTCATACCACCACAGATTAATCACAGATACCTTTGGGAAAAAAGAGAAATTGACTTTCTTTCTTTAAAAATAATATTAAAATTCCTGCTTATATCAGTTCACTGTGCAATATTTAGGTCACCTAGGCAGTACACAACACGCCAGGAATTCTTTCTTCCTTTCCAGCTATTGTGATCTGTACTCTCAGGGTCCTTCCTTCCCTCAATGCAGTTTCTGTGCCAAACAAGAAGGAAAGCTTTTATTTCGACAATAAGTAGCATGGAATGTGGCATAAACCTTATTAAACTCTTAGACGGGATGGCGTAGAAATTCTGCAAAAGAGAAGCTTCAGTGGCTTTCTAGAGGAAAAAGCCCTGGAGCTAAGATTAAGAACACAGGAATTTCTCCTGCTTTGCTACTTTGAGTACATTTCACCTCTCTGTGATCCATCTTTGCCCTTTGAAAACTAATGTATGTACGTGTGTATGTATTAATAACTCACTTTATCCCACAAAGACTGTAAGCCAGCATCCAAAAGTGTGAACAAAAATGTACTTAGAAATATGTAAATGAGAAAATTTGTTCAAGGGGAAAGTAAGAGTAGGAAAAATTAAGATGAACTTAAGGTTCTTTTGTCCATAAAGTAATTCCACTCGGTGGAGGTGGTCAGGCATGTGCCTGGGTGTTTTCCAATCCTAGATGTCAGGAGGGTAATATAGTGATGGTGACAATGATGATGGTGACAAATAATCAATACTTATTCATTGCTTATCATGCACAAAGCGCTGTGCTAAGTAAAAGCATTTTGTTGATATTATCCCATTTTATTTTGTACCAAACCCTATGATGTAGATATAATTATTTTCCTCATCTTTCAGGTAATGAAACTGAAATTTGATGATATGATAAAAACAAACAGATCTTCCAAAAGAAGTAGAATTTGGAATTTGACATTACTCCATGGGTGCCCAACAGGAGGTCACAATGCAATGCGACCAATATCCTCAAAAATATTCTTATGGTGAATCTAATGGAGTTAGCATTAGAACAACTATAAAGTTGTTACAATGTCACATTTATATCCAAGTAAAGTTTGTTAAAGAAATTCCATAAGAAGTCATACAATTTTGTCCAGGTATGCAGGCTCCTAATGCTTTGGTTTAACCCAAGGATATATTTTAGTTTATCTAGAGGCATGAGTAGTTCTATCCTCAAAACAAATGTTTGGCAAATTCTATTTCAAAGCTTTTTTTAAAAGCTCCCTGACAAATACCTGAAATTGCAGATGTCTATATCACTTGTTAAATCCAGCCCATAGCTAGAGGTGGGATTCATTCTGTCTTATAAATGTGGTGGGGACTGACAAGGACACGTAAGCAAACAAGTCACTGTAAATTCTCTCACAGAATGTCCATATGCAGAACCAAAACATTCCTCATAAAATAATTTTGAAATATTTCCAAGCCCCAGGCTAATGAATAATCAAAATTCAATTAATTTATATATTCATACAGTCATAGAAATTTTATTGAGATGTGCAAGGTATTAGAGGCATAATGGGAACAAAATAGATCCAGCCCTTCTCATCGCTGAGCATATGATCTACTAATAGACACTGATAATTAAAAAAGCAATTAAAATAAAGCACAGCAGAACACACAGGGAAAATGCCATGTGAAGCGAAGGCAGAGATTGAGGTGATGTATCTACAAGTCAGGAAATATCAACAATTGCCAGCAAACCACCAGAAGCTGGGAGAGAGGCCTGGGACAGATTCTTCCCTAACACCTTCAGGAGGGGTGTGGCCCTGCTGACACCCTGATCTTGGACTTTTGGCCTCCAGAACTGTGACACAATAAATTTATGTTGTTTAAGACTCTCAGTTTGTGGCACATTGTTATGGCAACCCTAGGAAACTAACACAGGTCCCCCAAACAACCTCAAGCTAGAAACCAAGGAGTCACCCTAATCCTCTCCCTCTTCTCTCAACCCCTACTCAGTCACCACATCTCTTACCTTTGCTCATGTCCTTCCCCCCTTCCAAGTACATTTGGTTAAGGCCTAGTTCAGCTCACATATATGGATCAGTCAAGATTCAATCAGGGAAGCAAAACCACTGTGCATATTAAGGAATTTATTATAGGAATAAGAACTTTCACAGTTGTGGGAGGAGTTTAGAAGGTAAAAATCTGAAAAGGAGAATTTTTAAATCAAATAAAAATCACTGATCAGCTCTGCTATGGATGAATGAATTGAATCTCGCAAAGAAATCTTGAAGGTAGACATGTACAGCTAACACAGTGGGGCGGTGAGGTGGTTAGTACAGAAGCCTGTGGAAGGTTTTTGACTACTCATGGCATCATGGCTCTGTGAGTTCCTAGTACAGGGTCTAGTGTGTGTCTGGAGGCACAGTCAGTTGACAGGGCCAGCTGTTAAGACTGAGATGTGGGTGCAGAGTTGGTAACAAGGAGCCCGGAGCAGAACATGACTTCACCTCTGCACGGGTCTCGGCTTCTAACCAGTGATGACCTTCAGAGTGTAACGGCTGCTGCTTGGTTTCTACCTTCCAAATCTCACATAACTTCACTTTGGGAATTTTAATCTGGGGCTATACAGCGACTGAGCAATGTTGCTCCCAAATTGACAACAAAACACTCTAACTCAAGCTGTGACAAATACCCACAAACTTAGCAGCTTAAAACAACAGAAATGTACTCTCTTGAAGATATGGAGCCCAGAAGTCTGAACTCAGTATCACTGAGCCAAAATCAAGGTGCTAGCAGGGTGTGATCCCTGCAGAGGCTCTAGGGGAGCATCTCTGTTCCTTGCCTTTTCCAACATCTGTGGCTGCCAGCATTCCTTGACTTGTGGCCACATCACACCACACAGCAATTTTCTGTTTACTTTGTTGTGTCTCCTATGACAATCTGAGTCCTTCAAACACGTGGACCTGTCTTTCTCTGCCCTGACCACTCAGTTTGGCCAGTAGCAGATGTGAAACCAGTGCTCAGGGGATTATCCCTGACCATGGGCTGTGTTAATATTATACTCCAAGATATATTGGTTAGAAAATGCTTCCTAGAATTTTTTTCATGTAGCTATATTATATATTAGAGCTTCCCACATAATATGATCTAAAATATTGATGCCCTCCGCTTTCCATGGAGCCTGATAGGTTCTGGATTTAACAGAAGGCCACCCTGAACAGCCTCATCCATTTTCTCCCAGAGGTCTGTACAATAATGATCATTTTCTACATCAGCCGCTACATGAAAGAAGTTGGGAAGCAGTGTCCTAACTAAAGAAAACTTGGTTCTATCTGTTCTACAAAATGTTTTTGTCTTCTCTGAATTCCAATATGGATTGAAATGCAGTATTGTGCGGTAAAATGAATACAGTATATGAAAAGAGAAAGATTTAAGTTTAGACTCTGCCTCCACTAACTTACTTCGTGTTGTTGTTCTGGACAGGTAACCCACCTAAGACTCCGTTTTCTCATTGTGAGAGGAGAATAGCGGTTCTACCTACCCCTAGGGGGTCATTTGTAGGGAAGCACTTTCTACTCTTTCATGTCTGATAGAAATGTTGGTCATAGTTTTTTGATTCAAGGTCGGGAATGCCAGTCCAGCTCGTGGGGTCTGATTAACCCACATTAATTGTATTGGAAATTTGTCATTGGATTCATTTACTCCTCTTCTTATTTTGGGGATACCCAAGATGGCAGAGAAGCAGGGACCCATCTTGTACCAGTGGGCGTCTATGATAGAAACATGTGAGAACGCTTGACCAGGCTTATACCAGCCTGTCAATTCCAGCCCGTCAATTCTTGAGGAGGCTCACAGGTCCAAGAAGAGTCGACAATCGTCAGAGAGTTACAGTAGGGTGAAGAGCCCCACAGCTGGGGAGCCAGGGGCCAGTGGGAAGTCTTCCTCAGCAGACTTCCTGCAGCGGGACTAAAGCTGGGCCTTGCCTCCCTTAGATCCTGCTTTTCCTCTCTGAACCTATTCTTTAGCTAGTTCCTCATTTTTACAAGCTCTCCTTTACCTCCTCCCCCACCCAAATTCTGCCTTAGTGAGCTAGAATTGATTTCTCTTGATCGTCATCAAGAACCCAGCTAGAATAATAAAAGTTTTAAAAATATCAATTCTACACTAAATCAATATAATATCCTTTTAACAGCTTTGATAAAAGCAGCTTTATTTTGTATAAGAATATTATACTGCATTGTTTGCCAGACATCTCTAAGCCTCAATCAATTTCTTTGTCTGTAAAATGAGGATTCTTTCTTTCAGGGTCATTTTGAACACAGAATGAATTATTCAATGAGGTATTTATTGGATGCTTATTATTTGTCAGTGACTATCTTATGTGTTTGGGATACATGTAAAACATTAACAAATATCTAATGAGTGTTCAATAAAATATAAGTGCTTGATAAAACCAACAACTAAGGAAATAGTATTTGAAATGACTGTCATAAGAATTAAACTGGATAAATAAGGAGTTCAAAGCTTTCATGTATCGTGGCACAAAGTGAACGAGTAGTGTGATAGATGCCATATTTTAAATGTAATTTGGAAAGGTAATCAATGTCTAAATATACTATTAAACATTGTTATGTGCTCTTAACTGTGGTAGATCAGGTGAATGATTTCCAAAATGATGCAGTTTTGGAGATAAGACATATGTACATGAAATAATAACTTAAAATGTTTAGATATGACAGTACCAAATAAATGAAATAAAAAAATAAATGTTCTAAGAGTGAAGGGAAAACGACACCACTGCCATCCAGCTGGGCTCTGTGGGAAAAGCAACAGAGGAGGTATTTGAGCTCAGCCTTTAGTATTGATAGGACTTGAAAAGTACTTTCTTTTGCTAGTCATGAACACTGTTTACCAATATTTTTACCCATTTGAGCCACTGGTGGATCTGTAGATCCTGACTCCATTGTAGTTGAATGGGCCCATGCGACTAGTTCTGATGAATGAGTAGAGAGCAAAAGTGACACGTGTCACTTCCAGGTCAAAGCATTTAATTGCCAATCTGAGTCTCCCTGAGCTCTCTTTATCCTCTGGCATGGCAACAAGCGATGTTCAAAATGGCTACTTCATCTGCTGACTCTGTAATGTGTAAGATGAGGCCAGCTCTGTGCCAACTCATCATAGACACACCATTTATGCAAAAAATAAGCCTTTATTTTTTTAAGCCACTGCGAGTTAGGGGTTGTTTCGTTACTGCAGATAACCCAGCCTACTCTTACTGATTCAGCATTTGTAGGAGAAAAAGAAAAAGAGAAAGCATAGATATGGGAATGTAGAATCTTAAGTAGGTCAACTCCTTAAAAAAAGTTAATTTTGAAAAGAAGTAAAGTCTAAAAAAAGATGAGAGAGGCCAAATTGCAGAGAACTTTGCATGTCAGAGTAAGAAATGGGAACTTCTTTCAGAAGCCTGTTCCTGGTTTTGAGTAGAGGCTAGATGTGGGAAGGTAATCTGCTGATTTATATGAAGGCAGTGGTGCCTGGGAATTAGAGAAGGGAGCACAGTCAGGCTGCTGCAGGGTGCAAATGAGATGTGAGAAGATAAGAAGTTTTCCTAAACTGGTGGCGTGACTCTCACTTAAACCACAAAAGAACAAAACAAGAATACATGCTAATCTGAAGAGCATTTACAGATTCACCTCTAACCATTTGAGCTATTGGCTTAATGTTTTAGATTCAAGGAAAAAGCTCTTGGACCTCTGATTTTGCGTTTATCATGTTTGAGTAATGGTTCTGGTTAGCCCTGTAATAATGTCCTCTTCTTTTTAAAGTGAAGCCTAGTAATAAAATTTTTATTGTAATCCAATGCTAACATGATTCTTCCTAACTAAGAATTATGTTTGGTGGATTTAAGCAACTCCAGAAAATATTCAGGCTAAGAATTTAGATAGATACATTTGGCAAAGAGAACATCCTTATGAATTAATGTTTTAGGGGGATTTCCTAAGACTTTGCTATTTCTTATTCTGTCTTATCTTTTACTTTTAAATTTAAAACTAGTAGTTTTCAACTTTTAATTACTTTAAGAATCACCTGGTAACATATTAAAAATTGCAGAATCCTCAGGCCCATCTCAGAGGCATTCTGATTCAGCAGGAATGGGGGAAGAGGGGTGTTATGGACTAAAAGTTTATATTCCCCCAAAATTCATATGTTGAAATCCTAGCCCCTAGTGTGATGGTATTAGGAGGTGGCGCCTTTTGGAGGTGATTAGGTCATGAGGGTGGAGCCCTCATGAATGGGATTAGTGCCCTTATAAGAAGAGATCCCCAGAGAGCTCTCTCATTCCTTCTTCCATGTGAGGCACGGTGAGGAGAGGACGATCTATGAACCAGGAAGTGGTCCTTGTTAGATACTCAATCTGCCAGCAACTTGATTTTGTACTTCCCAGCCTCTACAACTGTGAGAAATAAATGCTTGCTGTTTAAGCCACCCAGTCTATGGCATTTTTGTTACAGCAATTCCAAGGACTAAGACAAGGGATCTAGGAACCTGCACGTTAGAGAAGTAGCTCAGGTCATGTGTAAGGGGGTCTGCAGGCCACACATGGGGAGGGACGCTGTATTGACTCTGAGTTCCTAGACTCAACCCTGAGCTCTGTGAAGGCAGGGAAGTGTTTTCATTATCTTGGTATCCCAGGCACTTATTATCATTCCTAGCACATATGAGGCAGAGCCATATAAGACTTGTAGACACTGGCTTTGCAACCAGACAGATGTGGATTTACTTGCTGGTACTAAAACTTATTAGCTCTGTGGTAGGTGCTATAACGTCTCTGGACCTGGCTTGGTCCTCCAAAATTTAAAGATAATGACACCTTCCTCTCTGAGGATTACGGAGCTTACATGAGGCTATGTTTCCACAGAGCTTGGCACAGTGCCTAGGGCCAGGGATTTGAAGTGAGATTCTGGTACAGTTATGATGGGATTATGGCCAGCACACAAGAATGCTACAGTTGGAGTTCCTTAACTAAGGAGACAATGCCAAATAGGAACCAAAGTTCCTCTTGATTGAGGACTGAGACTGCGTTCAATACCCTGCAAGGCTGAAGTCAGGTAAAAGTTGATTTGGAGAATGCGGTGTCGAGCTGGAGGTCACAGTGAGCATCCTGGCTCCCCAGGGTGAGAGGAGCAGGTACAGGGTGGTCTCACTATGGTGGCTTACTTTGAAAGTTTGGTAGCTCTTCCTATCAGGAAAACATGGCTCCACCATATTCCAGACTCTAACCAACATTATGAGAAATCCTTTCTCCCCGCTTCAGTGAGGGAGGGAGACCAAGCAGTGGAGGAAAGAAGGAGAAAGTCGACCTATTTTCTCCCCTCGCCAGGCACAAATGAAGATATTTGTTTGGGTTGTTATCATTTATTATTATTATTACTATTACTATTATAAAACCTTGTGAATGATGAGAATGGCTGACCTTCATTTAATGCTTTTTATGTGATAGGCTCTGCATTAAGATTTTTCCATATTGTGTTTCATTGAACCCTCACAGGAAACCCTTTGAGGTTGTTACTATTTTTACCACCATTTAGACACAAGGAAAGTAAAGCTCAGAAAGGTTAAATAATTTGTTCAAGTAAGTGGTATCAAAGCTCGAATTCTGTCTAATGAGCAAATCTTAGGACAGTGTTAAAAATGGATTCGTTGTTAAGTTGAAATAGAGGGGAAATATGAGTTGCCCTAAGTCTGGGGAATTTGCTGCCAACTTAGAGCTTAGGTGTGTGTTATGGGTGAGGAAATCTACTTGGCCCTTACCTAATGGAAAACTGTCCACGAGACAGAACAAAACAACAAAAAATGTAGCCAGTGAGCTTAGGTAATTTTTCTATTACTGTGTTCATCAAAAGTAAGAAATTACCATTTGTTTTCCTGCGGCTTAATTACAGGTCTCGTGCTGTGAACAGTACACTAAGTACTACTAATGGGGCCAATCCCCAAACAAATCCTCTAGAGACCTCCAACTCCGCTGGGTCTGTTTTAGGACAAGTGACAAGGAAACAAGGTTCTGTATGAAGGAGCACTGGGCCCCTAGACAGAGCGAATCTGTTTCTTGCTAATGAAGTAAAATGAACATTTTTACTGGTGTAAAACCAACAGCAGAAATGAAAAGCCATTCTTGTTGCTTACCTCGGGGCCGCAAAGGAAATAGCATTCAGCATGTTAGCGAGGAAGCGATAAGGTACTGTCGGGAGACCCTGCCCGGTGCTGCTTTGGCAGAGAAGACCACGGAGAAATGGTCCTATTTTTAAAGGGCTTTTCTACTGCTAATGTCATTTGGGCCCTGTTCCTAAATCATTTTTGAATCAGAATAGCAATTCTTTTTCTCCCACTTGGCTGGAGTGTTAAAGAATCTTTGGAAAATATTCAGAATGTCTTGAGCTCTACGTAAATAGGAAAAACGCAGTTATTTGTAAAAAAGGATATCAAAGAAAAGCTTAATATTATTGAACTTTTTCTATACTCGGAAGCAAATACATTTATTACAATGTACAGAAAAGGAGAATTACTTCATGGAATAGAACCGACAGTGGCTGCAACGTAGTAGGTATGTAAGTATCTGTTGCATGAATTAATGAATAAAAAACATGTGACTAGGAGACCTCATTAAAAACAAATTAGAAAGTTGAACACATATAATAAATAACCATTCGTACCTACTGTTGTAATTTAGTCTTTCACCAACAAAAGAAAACCTTTGTTTAAAATATGAAGACTATTAAGGCTTGAGAGAAGTAGGAAAGAACCAGGAATATCTGTGTCTCAAGCCCCAGTCGCAGTCAAGCTAGCAAGTTCAATTTCTGTTAGATCAGAAAAAATAAGCTCAGAACAGACAGGTAACAGGAGAGTCTTGGCCAGAAAGTGCATGTGCTTGGCGGTGAGGCTGGGGCCTACAAGCTGGGCTGGAATCAGGGTCTGGGGGATAAGCAGGGGAGCACATATCCTTCCCCCAATTTTTTATGCACTCTAAGGACTTTATTCCTTTTCAAGGTCACCTTTGGCTCTGATAGGCTGCATCCAGTGGCATCCCAACCCTGGCCTGACTGACAAATTTAGCCTGTTTTTCTCGATTGCCCCAATTCACCACCCACACAAAACGTTTGCTTGCTTAGCTGACTCTACTGATGGTTTAGGGTGGCAAAGAGGTCTTACAAGACAGAATCACACAGAAATCAGTTTAAAAGTTAATATTAGTCATTCTTGTTTTTCAAATCTTTCAATCACTCTGCCACCGGAAACTTCCTGCTGGCCAATATTTCCCCACATGCCTCCCCCATGATGCTTGGCCCATCACTGTCTTTCTCTCTCTTGAAGCTTCTCTTTCCTTCCTACTTGCTCTTACCCCAAATTCAAGGTAGCTTCTCTTAGAAAGTATCTGAATCCTTGCTTTATCTGGCCATGCTAAGCACAGAGTTCCTTCTATATAAAAACACACATGGAGGGCGGGCCCAGTGGCACAGCAGTTAAGTTCGCACACTCCACCTCACTCGGTGGCCAGGGGTTCACCAGTCTGGAACCTGGGTGCGGACTTATGCACAGCTTATCAAGCCATGCTGTGGCAGGCATCCCACATATGAAGTAGAGGAAGATGGGCATGGATGTTAGCTCAGGGCCAATCTTCCTCAGCAAGAAAAGAGGAGGACTGGTGCTGGATGTTAGCTCAGGGCTAATCTTCCTCAAAAAAAACCCCAAAAAAACCACATACATGGTGTAGATATTTCATTAAGCAAGAACAGTTCTCTTCCTGAGGAGAATTCTGAAGTTGACTCTTAAAATGAACTTTTCAACACTTTTTTCCTCCTCACTAGCACAGGAAGACAATGAAGATCTACACAGAAGGGCAGTTTGCCTGTTAGCAATTGTTAGCTTTCTAACCATTACTTTTTGTTCTTCAGGCTTGTAGATGTTGGTTACTCTATTAGGTGATGCTCTGCTCATTATAAAGCTGTCAACCAATCATGGTATAATTCCAATTCCAATCACAATGTGGCTCGGGGGCTGGGGGTGGCGGAAGGTTTCCCACCACCAAGCAATTCTCTGACACCAGCTGGGTGTCTTATAATTCAATTCAGTATCCACCTGCAGATATCTACTGGAGACAGCATCAGATCCCACAGGCTAAGGGCTCAGTCACATGACTGCCTCCCCTCCCCAACTTTAGATGCCAATTCCAAGTCCACATTGTGGCCTGGGCTTCTGATTAACAGCTTCCCACGACCCCTTCCTTGGGTTCAATTAATTTGCTATGGCAGCTCACAAAACTCAGAGAAACAGTTTACTTACTAGATGGCTAAATTACTACTACGTTGATTATAAAAGGATATAACCCAGGAACAGCCAAATGAAAGAGATGCATAGGACAAGAAATGAGGAAAGGATAAAGGGTGTGGAGCTCCCACGCCCTCTCCCAGTGCGCCTCTCTCCCCCCATTTCCATGTGTTCTCCAACCTGGAAGCTCTCCAAAGCCTGTCCTTTGGTTTTTTATGGAGGTTTCATTACATAGGCATGCTTGATTAAATCATTGCCTATTGGCATTGAACTGGATCTCCAGCCTCTCTCCCCTCCCCAGAGTTGGGGGTGGGGGGCCAGTTGAGACTGAAAGTTCTAACCCTGTAACCACGTGATTGGTTCTCCTGTCAACCAGCCCCCATCCTTGTGTTACCTAGGGACTTTCAAAAGTCACGCCATTAACATAACAAAAGATACCTTTATGCTCTCATGGCTTAGGAAATTCCAAGGGTTTTAGGAGCTCTGGGCCAGGAACTGGAAACAGACCAAATATATAATATATCTTATTATAAATCACAATTTCACACATGGTCTCTTTTCTCTTTCTGAATATGAGGAATTATCTTTGTATTTAAAAATGAACACACACACACCTCTTAGGCATTGGTGTTGGACTGTGGGGACGTATTTTTGATACTTGATTCACTGGAAGGTTTCATTTTTTCAGTGACTCCGGCAGAGTTGAACCTGAAGGAATCTGGTGTAGGGTTCTCAGTTTCCTGTCATGGGCGTTTCTGAGGACTCGGGTGGGCGCGGGACGTTCTTCCTTCTTTTCCTGTTCTCTGATCACAGTGCCTGTGAGATGGACTTTTCTCTCTAATCCCATTTCTGGCCTGGCAGGAGAACTATATATAAAGCCCTTGCTTCTGAGGCTATTTGGCTATCAAGATAAATTTTACAATTTACTTCCAGAAAGATAGGAGCATAAGAACGGGTTTACCTACCCCACAGCTATCCTATGATCAATGAAAAGGAATAAAAGCAGAAATAGGAGAGAGGTGAAAAGTACCGCAGAGGGGTATAGTGTGAACTCTGCATCTGACTTTAGGAGAATCTGTCCCATGTAATGTAATTGGGCTGAATGCAAGAGTGGTAAAAAGCATCAGCATGCAACAATCCTTGAGAAGGGTATGCTCCATCTCACACTCTGTCACTGACATTGTCACTGTCCGGTCAAGATAAGGTGTCTGGACCACAGCCTCTTTACTGTGTGTTGCTTCTATTCTTTCCTCTGCTGTGTTGGGGCTCAACAAGGATTTGTTCCTCAATGAATAAAAGCTTTCTTTCTTTCACTGTCACCCAGAGATGTCTTGACTCTCCACTATGGAAATGGAGGAAATTAATGCACATTTAGTTTCCTCTGTCCCCCCTCAATTTACTCCACCCTCAACATCTGTTGGCTTTACCTTCATTCTGTAAGAATTTTGTGAACATTTGCATTCTAGCCTTCAATGTGTGAAAATAAAGAAAGGAAACCACATTTTAAATGGAGTCAGGAAGCCCTAAAGGAGGAGCTCTCAGTTCTACTATTCATTGCCATCTGCAGATCCTAAACAGGAAGAGATGTACCTTTCATCCCCCACAGGAAGAAGCGCACTTTACTACCCCAGCAGGAGGAAGAAAGATTTCTCCAGCCAGTGAGAAACCACCACCCTCAGCCAGTGAGAAGCTGAAACTTTCTATCTCCTGCATTGGACTTTTGTTCAAAACAGCCCCTCCCAACTCTCTCCTTTCCTCTATAATAGCAAGCCCCTGTTTTTTTTTCTCTGGACTTGCTATGGTTCGCCATAGCCTTCTTGTCCCAAATTGCAATTCCTCTGCTCTTCCCAAGTAAACTCATTTTGCTGGTAAACCAACTGGCTATTTCATTTTTAAGGATGACAAATGTAACGTAGGCTTCTAAACTTGTTCTGTAGGCTGATTCTAAAAATGAAAAATTGAAAAGCCAATAAATAATATGCATATGTGATCCTGTAAATATTCACAAATTGTATGATTGGACTCACAAAAAAGGAAATGTACAATGGGTCCTCCAACTCACACCAAAGTCAAATGGATTCTCTTCCCATACACTCCATTTAGTCCTTAAAATATTCCCATGTTTTTGATTGCTTCACATCTGATTGTGACTTTCTCTTTCAGCTTTTTGTTTTTCTTGGGATTGCTAATTGTCTTTCTTTTATCTTACGGAGAGGAGAATTCTATGCCTCTTTCATCAGTATTATCTAAAATATTCAACCTGTGAATCCTGGTATTTGTTGAAAGGGAATCACTTTCCTCTCACATATGTTCTTCTTGAAGATATCCAATTGTCATCCTTGTAAATCTTTCCCTTGCAGGCTAAAACCAGTGTCTCAGATCCCACTTCTTTTTTTATAGGTTTCTTATTACTTATATTGGGATGCTTTCTCAAATATAGTTTTCTATTTTTACAGAGGGTGTAAAGAAGGTAATTCTCTGAGCACGTCAACATTTTTTATTTTATCTATACAATTGCTTGATAAT